>NC_137818.1:18112370-18357370 GCF_963921795.1 Nannobrachium achirus
TGGGGTGCTGTAAATCAGTAGGTCTCAACCTTTTCAGGCCGCGACCCCCAAAATAATCATAGTTTAACTGGGGACCCCCCACCCTGACGAGCACTAAGAGTTGAGGCATTACATTTTGTATATCACAGTTCTATTGTGAAAATAGCCATTCTACATGCTCACACCGCCTCGCGTTATTTTTTTTTTTTTAAAAGGTCCTTAAATTGTCACTTTTGAAATGTGCATATAACTCTATACACTGAAACTTTATGTTGGTTTGTTTCCTATTGATTGGAAAAACAGTGTTGCACATTAAGTTAATCATCTGGGGACCCCTCAAAATAATTTGGAGACCCCCCTGGGGGTCCTGACCCACAGGTTGAGAACCACTGCTGTAAATCAGGGGCAGGGTGTCATCTGGGGTCCCAGGGGACGGCAGCTGCCACCCCCTAGTAGCCTATTCACATTTAGCCTTAACTGCACTTCCTTTATTCTTATTGTCTCCGCCTCTGAACGCCGGTCAATCTGCATGTGACACACGTCAAAGACAAGGGTTTTCTCATCTCGTCGCTGTCGGCAGAAACCTCCCATCTCCATATTCAAAATTGTGTGTTTTTTCATAAATCAACGCCCTAGACCAGGGGTCTTCAACGTTTTCAGGCCAAGGACCCCTTAGCTGAGAGAGAGATGAAGCAGGGACCCCCAGATTCCATATAATTTCATCGTTTGACAGCACAATCATCAGTGTTATTTGTGTTATCAGATATGTAGCCACTTGAACCGTCAATACTTAATAAACTTGACCTTTCACTCTGTACTTAATCTGCTCTTTTTTCCCCATCTACACCAAACCTCTTTGCCTAAAACACCTCACAGCGTGAGGCGTTGTGAGCTTGTAGATCTGCTATTTCTGGCTAAAGTGTCAGAATATGGACATTAAGGTTCAAGTGGTTAATATAAAAAAAAGGTTTCTATCATACAAAGATTTGAAGGACCCCCTGTAGTAACTCTGAGGACCCCCTAGGAGTCCCGGACCCCCTGTTGAAGACCTCTGCCATAGACCTATTTGATCATACTACAGTGTTACACCAAAGCATGGAAGGCAGCAGATCTACACGTCAAAACGGGTCGCTTAGCATGACGTTTTGAGATTGTAATTAGATGTGCTACCGTTGATGCTTTTGAATTTGGATCCTGAAAGGGTCGGGGTTCGATTCCAGCTGCGGGTGCGCCAAACGTTACAGTATCATATGTAATACTGATGAATTGCATACAATGGATCACAATGGAAACCAGCCTCGTGCCTGGGGATTTTCATTACTGGGTTCCCACTGGCAAGTCCCAACACCACACTGCATACTTGTGCTGTCGTTTTCATATACAAGGACCAGGGCCAAAGTGGGCTCATTGGGGCCACAGAGGGCCAAAAGGGGTGCCAAAAAAACACTCCAGAGTGGTCTGAGGCAGGCCAAACCGGTGCTGGGTAATGCTGAATTGCTACTGACTGGCCGTGGTCATGATGTTTCAGTAGACTAAAGTGAGTATTTGCTCTTCCCCATGGGACTTCAGAACATGTAGTTTGCTGTGATTTTGTTTTTTATTTGTATATCTTGTGGTAACTGATTCAAATCAAGACCCTTAAGGGGGTTCCACACTACGCGCGGTCACCGCCTCCTAGCAATTCATTTTCAATGGGAGGCGGGGGCTATTTTGGCCGCGCAGCGAAGTTTTGGGGGTGGCGAGGCGAGCGGGGCGCGGTCCCGTGAAATCCCCCGCGAGCGTGCTCGTTTGTGCATGCGTACGCGGGCGGTGAGAGATGGATTGTGTTCATCTTTGTGAAATACCGTGCAGCGTTTACTCACTGAGCGAGTGTGTTTGTGTCTCACCACGGTGCGGCCACCGCTGATCCTAGCGGCAGCCCCGACGGCAACCGCCTGTAGTGTGGAGGGCACCATAGACAGGATTTGTTAAAGCCAAATATGGGCATATGTATTTAGAAAAGGAGTTCACAGGGCAAGGAGTGAAGCAAGCTATTCAATCAAGGTAAGTATAATCAAAATAATTCATCCCAGTATGGGGTGTTTTCCATGCATTCTCTGTGTCTTTTGTGTCCGTTGATGGCCAAAATGCAAAACCTCCTATCTGCAAATTTCATGATTTTTGGATTTCACTTGAAATGAGGACAACAGGCTATGCTGCACATTAGGGGTGTAACGATATAGTAACTGAATCGAAAAATCGATTTTAATTTGCAATGATCTACTATATCGCAAAAGCATATCGTACCGTTTTGGCTTTGTATCATATCGGTATCGTTTTAAATGCAGATAATCGGTATCGAATCGTTTTGCAGTGCAAATAATTGATTGTATGGAAACTAAGTATTTGTGCCAATTCCATTGTGTCTGTAACAAGGCAATTTGTGCCTTGTTTTTTAGCAATTTTAAGAAGGAAAAATAAAAATAAAGGTTTCATTACTTTTCCATTCCATATAGCTACTCTTGGTCTATCGATAAATGTGTGTAATCTCTGTGTTCAAGTCAAGGTGCGGTTTTGTCCATATGTGTTGAAATATAATGTCCATGTGTTAGCTAGAGAATCACAGTGTTTACTTATTCATATTATATACATAATAGATTTCTTCCTTAAAAACATGCACTATTGACACGTTTCACACAGATTTAATTATTTTGCCAAATAGTTACTATATACATTTTAAATCATTGAATCGAATCGTGAATGAACCATGAATGAACCAATATCGTCCATGCATCGTATCATAAACCATGTATCATGATGCGTATCGTATCGTTGTTGAAATGTATCGTTACACCCCTGATGCGGTTAGGCAGCGAGACTCCACAATCTATTTTGCACTGGATTTGCTGTGATATGCACACAATCTGCTGTGATAATAAACAATTTCATTAACAACATCCATTTTGTGCCATTTTCACACTTGACCTGTAAGGGTCTCCTTCTTACCGCTCTTACCGATAGCTGGAGCACTGCCTGCACACTGCACAGATGATTTGTTTACAGGACAATTGGCCACTTGTCTACATCACATTGTTAGGCAAGAAGCAATGATCTCCACCTGTGTACAGTACTTACATCACAAAGGAGTGTCAATGACCCTAGTCTGCCTGCTACACATACCTTTGAAATTGGGTACTACAGTGGAAACAGGAGACTCTCCTGTTTCCACAGTAGTACAGTAGTATCCTGAGGAGAGGCTGTGCAAGGCCATCAGGGGTGGTGTGGTCGTAGGGGTGGGCGATATACATACAATATCACAATCATTTCCCAAGCTGTATCACGATACACAATCTTATCACAATTGTTTTTCATGTTGGTTTTTATGGTTATTTTTCAAGTTACTTAACAGTACAACCATGGTCCTCAAGGTGGGGTCCAGGGACTCTCTGGGTTCCTTTTGGGAGGTCTAAATTGACACTTACAATTATGTGACTCTGACGGGTCCATTTGGTTTCATTTGTATACTGTCAGAGTTAAGGGGAGACCTTGACATTTTAAAGTTTGAGAACTACTGATTTACACAAAAATGCAGGTTTAAATGAATTCTGCAAGGAATCTCTGTATAAGGCTCCCTCATTGTATCACAATATATACGATTTCTCTGAAAAGGCATATCGTGGAGACATTGTATCGTCTCAGCGATATTTATAACCGCCCACCCCTATGTGGTCGGTGCTGGGCTTCTATGTGGAAACCCAGCATATGTTATCCGAGGCATTTGGCCGTACGACCTGTACTGTTAACAATCCTGCTAATAAAAGATTCAATCAATCAATATTATCATATCGTCTCTGTCAGGTGGAAACCTCATGCCAAGCTCTGCAAACTCAATTTCACGCCGCATTTTGAGCTTGTGGTTAGAAATAAGGTGCATATGTTTTGTCTGAATAGTTGGAAGATATATATTATGTGAGAGTAAGTCTTTACTTGAAATTTATGGAAGTATTGAGTTGAGATAATTGAGTTGAGATAATTGAGATAAACCTCTAAACAAAAGGAACATCTTTGGTAATTGGCTTATCATGAAAAGAAGATTGTGCTTGGCACCCATTTGCATTTTGAAAAGCCATCCCTAGAAGAAAATGTAGTATTCTTTTTACAATGAAACTCTGAGGTTGCTATCGGATAACACATGTCAGCATCCATGCTCACTCTCTATACAGAGGTGTGACAGTGCGAATCTCTGCAGACTCCTGTTACTGTTGATGTGTTTGTGTGACACTGTAGTATGATCAAGTACTGCATTAATTTACACAGAAAACAAAACACAAAAAGTTAGAATATGAAGATCGGAGGATTCTGCCTGAAAGCAACAGACAATATCTAGTCTCTTATCACGATAACAATAAAATCACATCACCCAGCCCTGCCCTGCAGCCACGTTAGTTTGTGGACAGAATTCACAAAATCTTAAATAGATGGTGGCCTACTTTTACTGTTTTGTATGTGTCTATGGAGTTAACATCTTTCTACTATAATAGACAGGCCAGCTCCTGGTGTTGTTTAAGCATGTCATTGATAGACTCTCACACCACTGCTTCTACAGATTCCTCCTTTCACACATACATCGCTGCATTTCCCCCCTACATTCCTAGCTGCTTTCCCTGAACGTATTGTACTTGCACGATGTACAATTAAACAAAACAATAATTTAATGCTATGACGCGAATTACATCATAGTACGTCCATTATAAACCTTCCGGCCGAAACACAGACTTACAAATAGTTCCACGCTGCAGTGTACTCACGAGTGTAGTAGGCCTACTGTGTCCCCTGGTGGCAGGAACAGTGTAGTGCAGACATTACGACACACACACACACACACACACACACACACACACACACACACACACACACACACACACACACACACACACACACACACACACACACACACACACAAAATACATGAAGAAACAGTGCTTTTGGTGGGCAACATGGCTTGGAGCAGTTGTGAGTGGGTGCATGTGAGCACGCGAAGCGTGCGATTTCTAGATATGAGCGGCCGCGTTAGCGGCCGCGATTTTCTAGTTACTCTAATAGACCCCCAGGTGTGGTTATAATATGCAAATATGTCTTCCCTGTGTATTTTTGGTTACTTCCTGAAAGCTGAAAGCCTCCGAGTCAAAAGGCCCAATTGAAATACACAGATATAATGGTAACTTGTCCTTGGTTCGAACTCCCTTTGGTCCGACCACCTAAACCTAACCTTAACCCTAACCTCAGTAAAACTAACGCTGGTAAATGCTAACCTGGTGAGTAGCTAACGTGCCGACGCTGGTGAATTCTAACCTGGTGAGTAGCTAATGTGCCGACGCTGGTGAATGCTAACCTGGTGAACTTTAACCTGTTCGGACCAGTTAGAACCATGGGGCAGTCCCCTGATATGACATCATAAAAGCATCCCCTCCCCTTTTTTATCATCCAACAACACCTGTGGGCCATACTTCAGCTGGGTCACCAGTCACCACACACCAGACAACAAGGCATACTTAATGAACAGGTGGGTGTGGCCACATAAAAACATAATTTCAACACTTTCTATACCATTTTTTGAAAAAAAAAAGATCTTTCTCCAGGTATAATCATAATACTTGATGATCATGACATTGTAGGGGGGAACAAATCACGGCACAATGTCTTTAAATTGGAAAATGCATTGAGAGAGATGAACCATACAGCATCTCTCTGGCTTGATGCATATAGCGTTGGATGTCTGGCGAGAGCGATGTGTGTAGGAGCTGCTAGGAACAGACTGCTGAGAGGAGAAGAGAGAGAGAGAGAGAGAGAGAGAGAGAGAGAGGCGAGAGGGAGGAGTGAGGCAGATGGCCTCGTCCATTATCAACACACGGAGACAGGCAGGCAGTCAGGCATTGGGAGAGAGAGAGAGAGAGAGAGAGAGAGAGAAGAGGAGGGGAAAGAAATGCAGCAAATGACACCCTGAGAGAGTGGTGTCGCCAAGGCACGACACTAATTCCACTGCTTGGACTCTGGCGCTGGGAGCCTGACTCTCACTTACGCTGTCAACGGAAAGGTTACTTTTGAAAAATGGGGCCTCGCACGGTGATTTAATTCACTGACTAACCCCAGGAAGAGGGGCCCTCCATCCCCCCAGGGACGCGCAGTGATTTAGACTGAGATTACACTTCAGTTTGGATCCCCCCCACACCCTCCCCCCCCCCTCTCCCCCCTCTCTCCTCCTCCTCCTCCTCCGACCTCCTTTCGCTCTTTTACATGCACACCTGCGTGCGCGCACATACACGCACGCACAGCCACACACACACCTCATTTCAATTTGACCATGGGATTAAGTAGCAAGGTACACATGAGCGTTCAGGTGTGTAAATAAGACAGCCTCTGCATTAATGCCTCAGGATAATATACAGTACGACTGTACATTTCAAAGCACATAAAAGTGCTAAGCACACAAGAAATACGACTTCCTTAAAATGAGACTCAAGCTTTTGTTCCAGCCTTCTTAATAACATGTCTGCCTTTAGAAGTGTGTGTGTGTGTGTGTGTGTGTGTGTGTGTGTGTGTGTGTGTGTGTGTGTGTGTGTGTGTGTGTGTGTGTGTGTGTGTGCGTGCGTGCGTGTGTGTGCGTGTGCGTGTGTGTGTGTGCGTGTGCGTGTGTTTGTGTGCACAGTCTTCTTTGAGTCAGTTTACAGAGAGTGAGAGGCTGGCACTTGAAGAAAAGCCGAGGCATCACTAGAACAATGAAATGTCACCCGTGCCTCTGAAACAAAGAGGCAACAGGAGTTTTCTCTTCCCTTTTTAAGGCTGACACCGGGCACAATGGGGTCCGTCCGTCAAATTAATTAACCTCAAAAGCCAGCTTTAATTTCCCGGCCGATAAACGAAAGAGCCAAGGGTTTTCTTTTTTTTTTTGTTGACGGGGGAAAGAAATAACTGTGGGGCAGGAGGAGGTAATTGCGTGTCGAGGTGATTTGTTCCAGACGGAGCTCACAGACCTACCGGCCTGTTTCGGGGAGGGATAGTCATGCATATTCCCGAGCAGAGGTGGGGAGGTGTTAACCCATTAAAGCCCTGGAATTCTTTTATACTTTAGCTTACAGTGTGCCGCACTACGAGCTTGTAGATCTGCTATTTTTTTTAACCATGACAGTGTGTGCAAATCTTTGAATATATCTTTTTTAAAGTGAACATTTGTTACTCAAATATTTGCTTCTGCGGAGTCACTGATACATAATATTTTAAGACGGACCCCCGTAGCCAAATACATATTATACTCTAAGGCCTGATTTACACTGCAGCCAAATCCAGATCCGTGTCACATCCAGATTGGAATCTGATTGGTTCCATGTGACCGTGTGACCATCTAAACCAATCAGATTCAAATCTGGATGTGACAACCAAACCTTAGAAGGATTTAGAAAGACATTTGTAGAATCGTGTCAAAAATAGTCAAAGACTTCACGATTTCTAAAAAATAGCAGATCTACAAGCTCGCAGCGCGGCACTCGGTGCCGCGCTGTGAGCTTGTATATCTGCTATTTTTGTATTAGTTAAAGCATAAAATAAAGGTTAAAGTTATAACGCGTTCCCGGTCTCGCTGGCTTAATGTCAGATCAATGAGCGAGGCGATGTTAGATTAGTAACATGAAGGTCAGCGTGCTGCCGGGCCCCATGTCTTATTTAGCACCATCTGTTTTAGGAGGAGAGTGTTTTTCTCTTCTCCCCACTGTATAGGCAGCATCTCTGTTTTCCGGAGAGGGATGAGGAAGCATTGTGGTTTAATTTTACATTCACCCCTGCTATGGCCTGCCTGCGCGAAGACAAATCCTTAGCCCTTTCTTCTTGTTTATCCCAGACCCGAGGAAGAAGCAGGTGCACTCTCCGGCTCATGGCTTGGATAATAGACTCTCCACACTTTCAAATTATCATTGTAATCCATCTGTCATACCTGCTCCGTTCTAATTATGTCTCTGTAGCGGCGCGGCTGCTGCTGGGCGCTCGGTGCCAAGTCACTCACACACGCTGGGGAGAAACGACAGACAGGCTGACAAACGGCTGAAGTGACCACTGACTGAAATATGGCAGTGGTTCTCAAACTTTTTTCATGTCAAGGACGCCCAAATTGACATTTGAAAAGATATGCAAGGGAACCCCATGAGAGAATTATGTTTATGTCTCTAGCAGTGATTCTCAGTTTGACATGCATTAGGCTACAGAACCCATTTGGTATTTCTCTCTGAGAACCCAATTGTTATTGTAAATAACAGGTTTTGGTTCCATGTGTACACTCTCCGAGTTACAGACCCATTAGGGTCCATTTGGTTCCTAGTTGGGGACTCCCTGGAACTCCATCAAGGACCCCTGGGGGTCCCCGGACCCACTTTGAGAACCAATGAAAGATGGGATTGCTGTATGTGGCGTGGTAACTCAATGTTTTTTGACTTAGACCAGTGGTTCTCAAAGTGGATTCCAGGGACTCTGTGGGTTCCTTTGGGGGGGGGGGGGGGGGGTCTAAAATGACCCATACAAGTCTGTAACTCAGACAGTATACAAATGGAACCAAATGAACCGGTACACTGTCAGAGTTAAGGGAAGACCTTGAAATTTGAAAGTTTGAGAAACACTGCTTTAGACCGTTTCTTTGTGGCTGTGTTACGGTGGTGGTGGCGGGGGTAGATGACAAGACACAATTTCGTTTGTTTACGATACAGAAGGAGAGCTATGACCTGTACTGCACTGCCACCAAAGTGTGACACCGTCTCTTAAAACAATTTTGACCACTGGCTTCCTTCAAAACAGGGCAGAGAATCCATCTTTCAGGAGGCCAAAAGGGGAGGTAAACTAATTTCTCCCATAGAAAAGAGATGGAATCACAGCCTATATACACCCCCCCCCCCCCCCCTTTTCTACTCTGTACTGTACATATAGTGTTTTATATTTGTCGATGATATTGACATCACAATATATAATATAAATAGGTAAGGAACAGTATTTTCTATTGTGAAGAACGGATAGATTTTTATGATCTGTTGATGAATTGAATACATACTGTAGGACCACAATGGAAACAACACCTCAGGACTAGTGTCTGACTGTACCTCATGCTGTCTAATAAAGTAATAAATCAATCAATCAATCAATCAATCAATCAAAACTGTAGGTTAAGAAAAGTTACGTTAGGTGGGGGGAGAAAGCAAAAAATAAAAAAAATCACACCCATGTGAAGTGAGCGGTGCAGGCTGCTCAACAGCACTGCTGGGTAGCTATACAGCGGGTGTTGCCGTACTCATACATACAGACACGGACGGACATACAGTACATAGTCAGTAACTATGTATTAGTTTCTGCCTCTAATATTTGACAATTTGGCCAATGTTTAATTTGTCATTTTAGAAGTATTAAAACGTCCATAAATTGACACTTTGGCAACGTGCATATACCCTCTATACACTTAAACGTTGGTTTGTATACTGTTGAGTGAGAAAACAATGTTATGTGTGATCCAATGTGATCCACCTCTCGCTAGCACATCGGTAACGTGATCCACCTCTCGCTAGCACATCGGTAACGTGATCCACCTCTCGCTAGCACATCGGTACCGTGATACGCCTCTCGCTAGCATAGCGGTAAACAGACACAGCTGGCTGAGCAGTTGTTGATTAGCGTGACTGCAGACTGACAGACGGACACAAGCTCTGCGTTTTGATACTAAATGCTCCCTGACGGTCACAATAAAACAATTAAGCTGGTTGCACACTGCTATGTTTTTTCGTTGCAAAATGCATTTTTTTCAGGGCAAGGAGAGAGAGAGAGATGGAGAGAACAAGGGACTCAGTGGTCCGAAAATAAATACGAAACGGGCGGCAGTGTGCAAACGTGATTGACATAACGTGAGCTTGATTTCTTAATTTACGTGCTCCGAAATTCGCTCCTATATTCGGCCGGAAAAACGCAGCAGTGTCCAACAACCTTTATAAAATGTATTTGCCTCTAAAAAAAGTACCTCAAAGTTGTACTGAAGTACAGTACATTCCAGTAGTACCTGTCCTGGAATCATAGTTTCTCATAATGAGATGTGTTTACCATTGGCAGTAACCAACCAACATGAGCCGAAAGTTCCACCTACACCATTCCAGTATTCTAAAGCCAGCAGCATGCTCCAAACCATTTTTTGTATTTTCCAACAGACTTTGACAGGTCAATAAGAACAAAATCCCGTCATTGTGGAGAAAATAAACAAACAAAAGCAATGCCATGACAAAGTTTGTTTCTGCAGTTCTCGTGCCTATACGCCATAGCAGCATACTCCAATTAAGTATAACTTTGACAAGGAGTCATTGTGGAAGAAACAAACAAAAGCCATAATTCCTTTAACCAGTTCTTGTACCTCCAAGACAGTGGTTCTCAAGGTGGGGTCCGGGGACCCTCAGCAATCCTTGGGGGGTGGTTCCAGGGGCATCTTGTGTATCCTGTAAGTGTGTATTTTTTCTCAGTTCTGACATCTCAAATTCCCAGCTCGTCAATGGTGACGAGTCTCACCTGCTGTTTGTGGGGGTTGCACACAGTGGGGGAGGCACACATTTTGGGGGACAAACTTTAAAATGGAACAGGTGTGCATCTTTATGCTGTCTGATCTGATGAAGATCCTGTGAGGATCAAAACGTATTATTAATAATGTGATTCCCTCACCTGGAAGATGGTGTGCGCCGGCTCTACCCGTTTTAATATTAGTTTCTTTGGCCTAGCACACACCGTCTCCAGTAGTAAACTAGTATAGCATCACAATCATTTTAACCACTTTAAGAATATGTTATACTTTTAGCTATTCGAAAAATAGCATATACACAAGCTCACAGCCCATCACTTCGTGACACACTGCGAGCGAGCTTGTACATATGCTATTTTTAAAAGTTTCTGAAACATATCGAGCTTGTTTGGAAAATTGTGTTTTTTCTTTTTTTTTCTGGGGGTCCCTGGCACAAAGACATTTCAGAACGACTGCTGTAGCCTACAAGGGCCCACAGCCTCGCCACACCTTCACTTAATGCAGCCACCGGGTCAATATCCGAATACACTGATATATTATTAATTTCAGCTGTTCCAATTCCAAACATGCAGTTTACATGACCTGCTCTAATTACTTAGCCTGGATCCAGCCTGTTTGCTCCGTTCCACATTTTGTATTGCCTGATGCGTAGAGACAATACAAAATGTGGAACGGAGCAAACAGGCTGGATCCAGGCTACTAATTACTACAGTCCATTCTATTGAATTCTATTGTGTGTTTCTTTAACATTTTATGACCAATGTATTGCATTTAAGTTCCTAAAGTTAATATAAGTAGGGTTAGTACATGTGCATTTGAAATTAAATAGATAATATTACACTGAATAATAACGGTTAATACCGCATCATTATAACATGTGTGACTATTAGGGGCTCTTTGAGTGAAGGTGTTTACAGTACTGGTGGTGAGAGTGCAGATATGCAATGAGGCCCCCTGGAGTGTGTGTGTGGACTTTTAATGGTCCTCTCCATCATCAAAGTTGCCCACACCCCTGACTTAAAAGGAAGCAAAACGGCTTTGTATTAAGAATTTAACACCTGCACAGGAAAACACAGCAAAAGATCCTTACGCAAAGCACACAATCAATAATGAAATAGAATACCTTAAAATGGTGACCAATGGTTCTATATCATATAGGTTACTTTAAAATACATGTCTGAGAGTGTCATTGCCTCTGTAATATCTTTATGAAAGGTGTACCACAATTTGACAGCAAGATTGAAGAAAGCTGGCATGTCTGCTGTCTCCTTTTGGTTTGGGGTTATGCAGACCTGAAACGCTTCAGTGTCACTCTAGACTTCTAACCTCTTTAACCATTATTTTATGCTTTACCTATAAAAAAAATTGCAGATATACAAGCTCACAGCGCGGGCACCGAGTGCCGCACTGCAACCGCAACTTTTTTGAAAAACTAATGTTATATCATATCATCAGTGGTTCTCAACCCTTTTCATGTCAAGGACCCCCAAATGTATATCTATTTGGCCGCGGACCCCCATCTCAAAATGGGTGGCACCGAGTGCCGCGCTATTTTGGGCTGGGGTTATGCATAACAAACATACATGTGTGCTGTGCTCTTTTGGGCTGGGGTTATGCATAACTAACATACATGTGTGCTGTGCTCTTTTGGGCTGGGGTTATGCATAACTAACGTGTGTTCTTTTGGGCTGGGGTTATGCATACATAAATAACATGCCTACAGTGCAGGATCTGAGGCATGGTTGAAGGAACAGAAACCACCAGGGGGTCTGCATGTGAAGAAGGCTGGATGCAGAGCGTTAAACCTTGCCGTCTCGCCGTCTCCATGTTTCAACGTGTCAAATTTAGTTTGTTTCTTTTTTCTTCGTAAATGAATATCCATACTTCTGCACGCACACAGCGGGAGACAAAACATAGCGATGCACTGTCAGCTTGTAGACTGGCATTTCTTTTTTCTTTTTTTTTTTTGCTGGTTTTGATTTTCTTTTAGCTGAATGCGGAAAATGTCTGTCTGTGGATTTTATAAATATTTAACCAATGAAAAGCATTACCACAAATATCTTTTGACAAAATAATAACTATGTTGGATGTTCCATTTCCCACAGCGACGACTAGCAATTAGCAGTTACAAAAAGCAAGCTAAACACATACATCAAATGCAGAGAGACAGCGTAGTGCAGGGGTCGGCAACCTTTTTTGACACAAATTGCCATGTTTGTATTTTCTTGATAGTCACTAGTCAGTGTGCCTTATCAACATTACATTTACATGACACCACATCAAAATGAAATATTTCCAACCGATTTTGTTTTCCCTTATACATAACCTTATTTTTTGAAATACTTTCTTTCCGCAATGCGTCAGTAAACTAGGATCACGACTCACAAGTGAACCATGAACTTAGCATCAGTCTACTCTAAACAATATAGGCTACTATAAAAATAACAATCAGTACGTTGAAACTATAGGATACCAGGAAAACAACAGACTTTTTGTCTGAGAGTTCCGACTTTCCGACGTGCAGCCTTCCGAACTCTAATTTATTTGGGGTAATGCTTTTCACAAGTTCCGAGTGACGTCATTTTGTAGTTGAACCGGAGCTTTCCGACGAAAAGTTTGGTTTCAGAGGGAGTATGGACAGGCCTTTAGCATCTGCCAAAATAAACTGCTATCTACATTTTAACATTGTGGTCAAGAAAAAACAAGCCTACTGTAAGTATCAAAAACATGAGAACCAAGGACAAAGGCAAGTCTAAATGGTCATCATAACACCGTCAAGTGCAACAGGCTAAGGTGGAGTCTGAAGAGCAAGTTGAATATCCAATATTTAGTGAAATGTTGACCTGGCACTCTCTGACAGATTGTGATAACAATGACCAACATAATGTATACTGTATAGAATAAAAATCGAAGATGCGACGCATGGTATCAAACATGACACCCATGCATACTTCCTTGTATGGGCCTTCTGTCCGTGACATCAGCTGGTGATGTCGGTCTCTGCGTACTTTCTCTGACTATAGTCTTGTGTGATGTTCGTACTACAGACATAAGGACATAGGGACACACAAAGCAATATGAAGGAGCGGTTAGCACCGCTCAAAAACAAGTAATAATAATAATAATAATGTGGTTATAATACAAGTTTACCTGCCAGTAATAAGTAATACAGTGTTTCTAGTGGAAACTAAATCTAAATAACCTCATACTAAACTGTATACTGTAAGATGATGCTGCAAAAACAACATCAATGTAGAACTATAGTAGAGAATGACCATAGACTAGCTCAGGGGTTTTCAAAGTGGGTGATGGGGCACCCTGGGGTGCCGCGACGGCAGTCCAGGGTAACGCGAGATAATTTAATATTTGGAATTTAGTTGGACACTTGAAAAAATATTTATTATCATTTTAAACTTGAAGTACAAAGTTATTTTCAGTCAGTTCTAACCAAAATGGCTATTATCTCAACGTTTTCCTCGCAACATAATCACTAAAATATCGTCACTGTCGGGCAGAAACCTCGTATCTCCAAGTTTCAAATGTGTACGTCTTTTGGTAAAGCAAAGCCTTGCTTAATCATACAAGACCGTCTCACAAAACTAGTGAAAACAGCCGATCTACGCCTCGTGATGAGAGGCGTTGTGTGCTTGTAGATCTGCTGTTTTCACTAGTTTAGTAAATTATTTAGATGATAAATACAAAACGAATGGTTTTGGACATATAAGGTGTCCACCGGACAACGACGATATGCTATAAATATAAGGTGCTGGGAGTGAAAATTATAACGTAGGGGTGCCTCGGATTAAAAAAAATATTTATGGGGTGCCCCGAGACAAAAAAGTTTGAAAACCCCTGGACTAGCTTAGAGTTCAGAATTTGGAATTGCATCTTCCCTGGGTTACTCCTGTAGAATATCATTAGTGTCGGGCAGAAAAGAAATCGCCATATTTCTACTTTTTTATGTATTTGTCCATGCCCTATCGTTATAGTGTCACAAAAAGGTAACAACAATAGCCACTCTACAAGCTCACAATGTGTCGCACCGTGATGTGTTGTGAGCTTGTAGATCTGATATTTTTGCAATTCCTGAAAGACAAGTGTGTTTAAGTGTGTCTGTCTGTGGATTTTATAAATATTGAATTAATTAATGTTATTAAAAGGATCCCTGGCTAATAAGTCTTATAATAAGTCTGCCTTAATATATATATTTTTTCCATATCCTGAAAAGTCCGTTTTAGACATAAAGAGTTTTCCACCCGACAGCGATGATATACATTACAGAAAACTGAATATATACCTTGTAGAATATAAATGTGAGTATAACCGAGCAACCAGGATATACAGAATATACATTAATGCATGAGTGGCGACCTAGGTCTATGCCGTACACACAGCAGTAAATATTGCAAATAGCAGTAAATATTATGTGGTTAAAAATCTCTAGCGGTTCTGAGCTAGATACAATCCAAAGAACACGTATAGTGTGTGCAAGAGATATGGAAAGAGATTTGTCCAGAAAATGAAAAATACTGTAAAAGGGAGCCAGTGTAGTCTAGCCAAGACGGATGTGTTTTCTCGCTTTGTTGGTTTTCTTAGCAGTCTAGCAGCAGAGTTCTGAATAAGCTGTAAACTTTCAGTGGCCTTTTCTAGGGAGACATGTAATACGTGCATTGCAGAAGTCCAACCTACTTGAGATGAAAGCATAAAAAGCATGCAGTGAGTTATCTGGCAATATTTCTAAAATGAAAGAATGCTGTTTTACTAATTTTGTCTATTAATAGGTCTGTGGATCGTGTTTTCTTGTGTGTGTCTGTGCACGTGACGTGTGCAAATGTGCATGCATGTGTGAGTGAGTGTCTAAACTTGCATACCAAATTCTGTAGGTCGATCAGCATCGATCATATTTATTGTGCATGCTGACGGCATAGGCCAAGGACATAAACATAATTGTCATGCCTCCACCGTCAACAGCCGTACTGTACCTCAGGGGTCTTCAATGTTTTCAGGCCAAGGACCCCTTAGTTGAGAGAGAGAGATGAAGCAGGACCCCCACAACTTTTTCAGAGATTCAGGGGGAGCCCGGATTCGAACTGGGAACCCTTCGGGAACCCTTCGTGCTCTAATAACGGTTTCTCTACCCCTGAGCTATGCCGGTACTTGGTCTGCTCTTTTTTTACCTCCATACCCAACCTATTTGCTGAAAATAGCCGATCTACAAGCTCTCAGCGGGCGTTGGGAGCTTGTAGATCTGCTATTTTAGGCCAAAGTTCTCCTCAGAATAGGGATGCGAGGGTTCAAGTTGTTAATCTGAAAGAATTATCCTATCACACAAAGATTTGGCGGCTCCCCTGTAGTAACTCTGAGGACCCCCTGGGGGTCCCGGTCCGGACCCCCTGTTGAAGACCCCTGTAGTAGACACACAGATGTACAACTGCTTATCCCATACCGTGCTAGCTTTAAAGGGGAATATGATTATATATTCTGTTTCACAAGATACAGCACTTGGATATAATATATCGTCTCTGTCGGGTGAAAACCTCATGTCCAAAACGGTTACTTTTTCAATATTCAAATTCATAAATTCAAAAAACAAAACTAGCAGATCTACACGCTCAGTTTGGTGTGGATCTATTACCTTTGATGCTTTTGTAGAGTGATCAGGTAGGGCATATAATGTACGCATAAGTAAAGTATGTTAAAAGTAAAAACTTGGAGATAAGTGGTTTCTGCCCGTCAGGGATAATAGCCTATAACTCAACATGGCTGAAAGTGCTCTAACAAGTCTTGCCTTGAGCCACGGGTCACGATGTTTCTGCTGGAAACTAAATTCTCGATTCCAGCAGCGAGGCTGTCTAGAGGTCGGGCCAAAGACCGTACGTCACTGTTCACATGATGACCCCCCCCACCCCCCTCCCCTCCCCCAAAGAAATAGATTCTCCCTTCTCCCGCTCTAGGCTGCCCAATAACGTGGAGAACTTTTTCTAATCTCCACACATCAGCCCAAAGGTATATAAATGACACAGTTCAGAGTTGAAAATGGGTGGTACTTCCCTTTAACCACTTAAACCCAATATACTTAGTATATCGAGCCCTGGAGGATGTCGGTCAACTATGTCCGCTCCCTTTTCCCCCTCTCTACACCATCATATCTCGTTGCCGAAAATACAGATAGCAGCTAGATCTCTTGGATGTTCTTCTACTTTCTACAAAAGTTTGAGTTTATAAAAGTTGAGTGTACACTACAGAGTACAGCAACTTGCAATGGGCCTGCAAGTTTTCGTCTAAACGGGGCCTCAGTGTAAGCTGTCTCCAGTCGGAAAAGAAAGATGGAGAAAGGTATTACAACGTGCCTCCTGGCTCACCTTTATAGCGTGGGACCTGAAACTCCAATCACAGTCTAACATAACACCTAGGCTCATTATTTCCTGTTTGATAAAGGGAGTCAGGTTGCCAAGTCTTTTTCTTCTTCTTTTTTTTTTTTTGTTGCTTTGGGGCCAACTAATAAGATTTCCGTCTTATCCTCGTTTAATTTGAGAACGTTATTACTCATCATTGCGCGTTACTGGCACTCAAGGCATCTGCATAATTTGGTTCAACAGATTCTGTACTCGTGTTAACATGTTCTATAATAACATCATCCAGCAAAAAGCATACTAATGAGAACAGCATGCAGAGGCCCGACACCATACCTTGTCATATTTCTCTGACACAATTCCCTATTATGTAAAAATGCCCCTCTTGTAATGTATGTTCCAGAACCAGTTTAGAACATTTTGAGTCACGAACCCAACTCTTGAGCAACTCTGCACTGCACACTCGGTACTAGGCCGGAATGCGGCTGTTCAGTGGGATGGTGCCCAGACAGAGATTATGTAAATGAATAGATAGATTTAAGCTGCACTTAAATCACGAAGAACCAAAACAGATACGTTATTAGCATCTATTACCGTAGTATCAGTGCCAAGTCTCAAATTCAGTACCAGGTCATTTCTCTAGATTAAGACAGTTCTAATTTAGAACGTTGTTC
The DNA here is from genome assembly GCF_963921795.1 of Nannobrachium achirus. Lineage (NCBI taxonomy): Eukaryota > Metazoa > Chordata > Actinopteri > Myctophiformes > Myctophidae > Nannobrachium > Nannobrachium achirus. The sequence continues at coordinate 18,129,938 of NC_137818.1, forward strand.
ATTTAGTTGAAAACAACTTTTTCCATGTACAGAAAATTGATAGGGAAGATTTGATGTGGGTCTATATTTGCATGAAGTTACAATATCATAAGTGGAGGAAGTGAAACTATGGCTGCTGTGTTACTCAACCACTTAAACCCCAGCATTCCGTATTGCGAGGAAAGCTTTTGCAGAAAAGAGACAAGCTCACAACGCGTCGCTTTATCGCGGACACAAGAGACGTTTCAGAGAGACTAGGCTGCCTTCTTAAGGGCAAAGAGATCTAGTGTGAGCGACATTAAATACACAGACGACACCCACCGCAGGTCAGCAGGGTGTGACCCCTCCTCATTCAACCCAAATTGGGAGCAGTTCTACTGGTTGGCATTAGAGGGTTGAGATGGAGAACAGGTGAAGACTCAGGTTCACATAAATTCAGATTCATAATGGTACATGAGATTATAGCAAATGCAATAAATCCATGTCTATACAATCGAATAGCTACAAGAAGTGAGTCAACGTTGTGAGTAATACAATTCAAGATACACAATACAGGCTATAGAGGAGGGCATTTACAGAAAACCATGATCTAATTCAGTTCTGAGAAGAACAAAGGCAAAGAAACAAAATAAATAAATCCTTTAAGAAAACAAATCCATCAAGCCTGTCGTTTTAGAAGTAAGGTTAGGTACTCTCCTAGGAACAGTAACCTTTTCGATGTCGATATAACGCAAAGAGAAACAGGGTTATTGGCTTCGACAAAGTGCATAGCAACTGGATAGGTAATGTTTTGTTACACCTTATGTTACTGTGGTGCTCCGCAATATGGACTTTGAGTTTAGTCATGCCCACTTAAGCATTACCTTACCACACGGGCAGGTCAACAAGTAAAGAACACCTGTGGTGGTAATTACACCTTTAATCTGGATATCGTTTTGATTGAATGAGGGTGTTTGTAATAATTGCACTTGTAGGTGAAGTTGCATTGAGCACAAGAGAGTGAAATAATAAGTAAGCCTGGCCAGGCCCTCAGGCCCATAGAGCAGGAGGCTATATCCTCTTACTGTGAGGCAGTTTGCCACTTACCTCCAATTCAACCCTTGATGCTGAGTGCAAAGCTGGGAGGCATTGGGTTTTTCAGAGTCTTTGATATGACCTGGCCGGCTATCGAACCCGACCTCCCAGTCACAGGGCGGACACTCTAACCACAAGGCCACTGAGCTCGTTAATTGAGCACAAGAGCCACGGCTATAATTACCATTGGGGATCTGTGTCAATTTGATGGTGGGGGGGGGGGGGGGGGGGGTCAGACTTAACCAGGTTCTGACCACATGAGAATACAACCATGGGGGGTTCATAGAAGGCTTCCGATCGACTTATCACACCTGAGAACAGGGACGTGCAGAGAATGTTAAAGAGGCAGGGGCTGACATTTCAAAAAGGGCCTTTTAGTGAAAATATCGAAAATAGCAGACCTCCAAGGCAAGCTCACAATGCATCGCACTGCGACGCGTTGTCAGCTTAGAGGTTACCTATTTTCGGTGCTTTATACCACACTGAACTAAGCATTATCAAGTCAACACTGGAGATGTGGCGTAACGGCATGGATTTCTACACAGAGAGGGCAATTCTTTAAACATAAGATGCTGCATTCAAGTTCAGGAGAGTTTAACAAGGCAATTCTTTTGAATGCTGCCTTCAGGTATGGCATGGAAAGAGGGCATTTGCATTTCTTTCACCATAGTAAAAAAAACTGCATTCATGGTCTGGAGAGAGGGCACGTTTTACAGACGAATAAAAGGGCATGGGGCTCAAGCCCTTTTCGATGTCTATGTGTGCACGTGCCTGCCTGAGAATGCCAGTGTTTGTATACATTTTTCGTCAACTTGAGTAAAACAGGTGTAAACCATAATGGGAAACCAACCGTTCTTTTCTGACCACTTCTGGAATAGCTCTGATCATGGTTTTTAATGAATTTCATGGATATCGTTGTTAATTAAAATTGTGTTGTTCCCCTAACTATCTGCCATCAATAGGCTATTGCGAATGGCAGCGAATTTGACCACATCAACCAGAGCAACTGTGGTGGCCACGTTTCATCCATGTTTGAGTTCCTTAAGCACTTATAAACCCTATAGGATACAGTATATATTTATTTGACCAGAGCTCTAGACTAAGTTCTTTTTTCCCTCAACACCAAATCTCTGTGCTGAATATATCAGATCTACGAGCTCTCAATACATACGCATTGCGATACGCAATGACACATTGTGACACATTGTAACTTAAAGCTATACTGTGTAAGTTGCTCAACTAGTGGTCAGAGCTGTATAGCAAACCGCGGTCGCGTCCGCGTCTTTCGGCCGTTTTTCGCCGCGGACCGGGCCTATCGCCACCGCGTCTGCCTCCACCTCGCCGAGATCTATCTTTAGAGGGGTCCCTGGTTCCTGTGCGTTCAGGCATTCCGGAGAAACACACTCCTTCACCCGAGTATGTTGTTGTTATGTTGAGGCAAGCTACTTCCAGAGAAGTCAGCAAGATGCGCCTGTGATTGGCCGGTAGTGTACCATGTGTTTATGATCGGCGATATGATTGGCCAACGTATACACATGATGCAGATGACGTCATTTTGCCGCGAAATTCTCCCCCCCTCACGGCTCATAGAAAACATATAAAGAGAAGGCTTTAGAAGCTGAAATTAACGGAGTGGGGGTTCTAAAACTTTAGCGATTTAACAGTTAGGACAATTTTAAGATTTGTTTTAAAAAAAAAGTTACATGGTTTAACTTTAAGCTTATAGATTGTCACTGGATGTTGTTCACATGTGGTTTGTTTTGACAATATTGTTGGTACCAGTTCAGCATGTGGTGTAAATGTAGCCGTATTGACTGGTCAGCAGCTGCCACATAACGCGCCATAAAGATATGCTTTCAGCTTGCAGATTGGTCAGCTGCCATATAACACAGCAGGTGACCAATCAATGGAAGCATATCACCCACTCACTCCTTTTATCAATATCACCCCCCTAACCCATGGCAAATACAGACGGGGTACGTGATATATTATATACTGTACATAAAACCTGATTCATATCTTTGATTTTTCACAATTGCCCAGTGTCTAAAGTATAAAATGATGTTCCTTAAAGCATAATTGTCTTTCCTCTGTCGCCGCCCCAAACCAGAGATAAGCGCAGAACTGAAATCAGCTGCAACAGAACAGACAACAAATTTGGGACACGGTCATTTATCATTCATAGCTGCAGTGCCGGGGCACAACAATTTCTCTCCCACTTTATCCTTTCAGTGAACTGCTATGATTACCATTCTCATTCAACTGCGGCTCGCTTTGAAGCAATAATTTCCTCATGAGAGCCCCAATGTCCGGCGGTTTTGGGGCATTCTGTGTATTAGATAAGCCTAGTTGTGCTTACACATATTGACTCTGCATTCTACGGGCAATTTATATGTAGCTGCGTTATGAACCACAATATCGTTCTGCACCTCTGGCTCTGTCTTTTGTTTATGCCCGTACGCTGCGGACACACATTCATTTCGGACCCATGCAAGCTGAGGATTTTGTTGGCAGCGAGTCTTTTGCTTTATTATGATAGTTTTTTTCTGTGGCTGCTATAACTGTTGCAGTAATATATATCAGTAAGACTCCCTAATCGGAGATAAGCGACCGTCACGTCGCATACACAAACTTTAGAAGGCAATCGTAGCCAATCAGGAGGAAATATGGGAAATGGGGCTGATCCATGTTGATGACATGACTTTAGTTAGAGATACTGTGTACCGCTTTGTGTGATTTTAGGCCAAAATCTGTAGGAGCTGTGTTCAAAAATGTGTTTTGCAAAAATCAGCCTGATGGTGGCGCTAGAAGAGGGCCATGTGAGAAATCAGGGGTGGAGGTTGTGATTTGCCATCCAAGGAGTGTGTGTGCAAAGTTTGGCATGGATAGGGGCAACGGTGGTAGAGAGAAGAGTAGGGGCAAAAGTGTGACGTGACGTGACGGACATACGGAAGGACTGACTGACGGACGGACGGACGGACGGAGGGACAGCCGGTGGAGCTTTTCATAGTAACTTGCGACAATGCTTTACCAATGTGTTAGTATGAGTCATGTAAAAAAACTATTTAGTTAATGATGAAATACAAATTCAAACATAAGGCATTGTTGAAAGCACAATGCACAAGCGCGCGCGTGTGTGTGTGAGAGAGAGAGCGAGAGAGAGTGACACACACAATGGGTTTCCAAGGCTGAATTCTCACTCCTGAACAATTCATCATGCACATGAATTAATCGCTCTTACTCATTAGGCAGAAATTAACCGTGTTACAAATTGCCTCACATATAGCCATTGCGCGAGGTGCAACAATAAATCACTGCCTTACATACAAATGCCATCCAACCTGAATTGACACCTTTGCCTCGTGCGTTATAATACCTCACCTCGTTTAACTCCAGGCTATGCACAATTAAAAAGAGCAAATTGAGACTACATTTTAACCATTATTTTATGCTTTAGCTATTGAAAAATAGCAGATATATAAGCTCACAGCGTGGCACCGAGTGCTGTGCTGCAAGCTTGTAGATCTGCTATTTTTGAAAATTCGTGAACATTTGTGCGTGGCACCGAGTGCCGCGCTGCGAGCTTGTAGATCTGCTATTTTAGAAAAATCTTGAACATTTGTGCAAGTCTTTGAATATTTTGACCCGATTCTATAAATGTCCTCTGAATCCTTTCTTCTAAATCAGTGGTTCTCAAACTTTTTCATGTCAAGGACCCCCCAAAATTACATGTATTTAGCCGCGGACCCCCATCTCAAAATATGTTGTTCCAGGGACCACCCAGAACTAAATATTTGAGTTAGAAATGTTCGCTTTTAAAAAGATATTATTCAAAGCAAAAAAATAAAAATAGCAGATCTACATGCTCGCAGCGCAACACTCGGTGCCGTGCTGTGAGCTTGTATATCTGCTATCTTTCAATCGTTAAAGTATTCAATAATTCTAGGCCTAAATGGGTTAAACATTGCTTAAGTTAATGTTGTGGGGGTTAAAACAAAAAGCTTTTAATACAAAGGTTAAGGCCACGGTCACACGGAAGTTTAATTCTACCTATGAGGGCAGATTCTGCCAATGCTCTACAATGGGAACGGAGCAGTTTGTTGCCATTTAAAAACAAACAAACAAGAAAAAACACTTGAATTTAACTTGGGTGTACCGTGCCCTGAAGCACTACTGTATATACTGATAACAGTCATTGCTGAGTGTAGAGTGTTTGTTCAGTAACAGACCCAGCTCTCCCCAGCTCTTTGAAATTCATTTTCATTTGGGTTTTGCCAATTTCAGCCAGCCAGGAGAGCGTACCCAATTAGCAGCTCCAATTTTATAGCGTTCCAGTTCATGGCAATTGCTTTTTGTGTCATAACTTCACTTGTTTATCTTGTATCCTGTGTGAGGGGAGGGGGGGTGTTACCAGGGGATCCCCAGCTAAATGAGTTACTATAGCGTTACAATCATTTTAACCACTTTATCCATTTGTACGTTGGCTATACAACAAATAGCAGATCTACGAGCTACGAGCATCAAACCTTTTCATGTGAAGGACCCCCAAAATGATATGTATTTGGCCACGGACCCCCTTCTCAAAATATGTAGTTCCAGGGACCCCCCAGAAGCAAAATTTGAGTTACACAAAAAATACATATATTCAAAGATTTGCACACATTTTCACGACTTTTCAAGAATAGCAGATCTACCAGCTCCTACACATTTCAAACTTGAGTCTACAACTGTACTTTGGCGTACTGTGGAAGGAAGAAAGCTCTCAATCTCTTCACCAAAAAAAATGGCTACAAACACATCGGATTGCGACACGTTTTGAGCTTGAAGATCTGCTCTCTTTTGAGGCAAAAATGTCCCCCCCGCAAAAATAGGCATCATGCTGGGGTTCTAGTGGTTAACAGAGCAGCATGGTCTGAGCCACGGTAATCCCCTGGAGTGTCTGCTCAATGAGCTCAGTGCTTTAATGGGCTCTTCTTTCCACCCATGTCCTCCTTCCATTTCCCCCCAGCCCACACCATGCAGGTCCCACCGGACCTCCGGTGCACTGCTGGAATAAGGAGACCTCAGGTTTTATACTTAAGTAAAAGTAACAATACTACCATGGAGAATTACTCTTTTTATTATACAGTGGGACGGCCCTTGTGTAGTGGTTAGAGCAGAGGTCTTCAACGTTTTCAGGCCAAGGACCCCTTAGTAGAGAGAGAGATGAAGCAGGGACCCCCCACAACCTGTTAATAGATTCCATATAGTTTAATCGTTTGACGGCACTATCATCAGTGTATTTTAGATTCATGTCAATTTGTGTTTTTACATATTTAAAGGTGGTCAAAGGTGGTACTGCAGCTGAAATGCTCTGAGAGCCATTCAAAAATGAGAGAGGATCTCTATTCAGGAGTGTTAATTTAGCCTCAAACCTTTTGAAAAACGTTTTTGGGACATAAACAATATGACATAAATACTTTTTAAATGCATGGTGTATCACCTTTAACCACTTGAGCTGTCATTACCTAATAAACTTGAACTTTTACTCTGTACTTAGTCTGCTTTTTTCCCCCTCTACACCAAAGCTCTTTGCCGAAAATAGCCGATCTACTGCGAGGCGCTATTTTTGGCTAATATTCTCAGAATTTGGAGGACCCCCCGTAGTAACTCTGAGGACCCCCTAGGGGTCCCGGACCCCCTGTTGAAGACCCCTGGCCCTGGGTTAGAGCACATGCCTTTCGTGCGGAAGGTTGTGGGTTCAAACACTGCCCGGGATCGACGTCAGTAAGGGCATGCGGTCGCAACAGGTTCATAGATGCGACGCAAGAGTGCGATCTACCGTAGCCAACACCACCAACTCGGAACTCCTGGATCGCTGTCCTCCACACTCTCCCATCTAACACTGGGGTCTTGAGCTCTACAGTGTTGTTAGCTAAAGCTGTCACGTAGGAGGTGCGCTTCTTAGCGTATAGCTGCCCACCACCACAGAGTCTGGGGGTTTGAATCCACTTTGGTGCTTCTGGCTTTGTGGAGCATCTTTATGAACACATTTGGCCCATAGCTGGGTGGGGAGGGTGATATTAGTCACTGCTGCATGACTCCTACTGGGGGGCACCCAGTAGGAGGCACCTGTCAGCAGGGACTATAGGGAGTGTTGGGGCGGGAAGAGTAGGACGGAGGCTCTATGTCCTCCTGGCAGGGGCGTCACAAGGGGGGGGGGGGAAGTGGGACTGAGTTACTAGGGCCCAAGGTGGAGGGGCCTTAATTATTTTAGCTATTGAAAAATAGCAGATATACAAGCTCGCAGGGCGGCACCGAGTGCCGCACTGCGAGCTTGTAGATCTCTCTCTCTCTAGGTCGTCCTCAGATTTTTGAAAAGTTGTGAAAATGTGTGCAAATCTTTGAATATATGTATTCTTTAACATTTGGAACTCAAATTTTGCTTCTTTACCCCCATGAAAAAGGTTTGAGCACCACTGACATAGAAACATAGGTTTTTCAAAAAACCTTAGAAGGATTTGAAATATCCAAAGACTTGCACAACTTTTCAAGATTTCTTTACAATCTCGCAGCGTGGCACTCGATGCCGCGCTGAGAGCTTGTATATCTCCTATTTTTCAATAGTTAAAGCACAAAATAATGCGTAACAATGCGTTCCCAGTCTAAATGCATGGGTTAAACCCCCTCATGGGGGGCCCGCAGTGAATTCTTGTACACGGGGCACAGAATTTGGTGCGACACCCCTGCCTCCCGGCACTGACAGGTGAGCCAGTAGGATACACCAGCACTGACGTCTAAATTGGGTAGCGAAAGGGGGCTTTTTTCAAGTAAACTATATATATTTTTTACCCGAGTACAGTACTTGAATGCTGTACTTGGTTACTTTCCGCCACTGCTGCTTTCACCCTCCATTTCCCCCCAGCCCACTCCCACGGGACCCCGCGAGCTGGATGTGTGTTAATACCCCAGTGAGCTTCCAACTGCCTGCACACAGAGCGCACTGGCTATTTGAACCTTTTCCAGCTGATCCTCTCTCCTGTTTGAAGAAAAGTCGAGCTACTGTATGTGTGTGCACTGCTTTGCTGGGTTGATGAGCTCCCACATGGATTAGAATATTCATACCTTAGATGTGACATGGAGATGATGAGGAGGAGTCATAGTTAGGTCAGGGTCGCCCCCACACCTTCTCGTGCGGTGCAGGGGGGCTTCTCGTGACGAATACTAGTCACTATGCCCAATCCGGGAGTGCATGGTTTTCCGTTCTGCAAACACGACAGCCCTAAAGAGAGAGAGAGAGACAGAGAAACAGCAGAGTGCGTGGTGTTTACAGAGTTGGAATGGAGGTAAAATTATCGCGTAGCAACAGCAGGATTTATTTTTTTATTGACTGTATACTTTATTACCATGATTATTAACAGCACAGCACAGGTACAGTTGACGGTTATGCTGAAAGGCTGACACAAAAAGCCCCCGGGGGATTGTATCCATTGTGGTCCACTGTACTAAATAATACATACAATACAAACAATATGAATATACAACGCACACTACGGAATACAGCTCAGTAGGTATATTTACAGGGAAAGGAGGGGAGGGTGGCGGGGGCAGGGGATTCTACTATCAAGGTGTTCAAGGAGTTATATCGTATATAGTGATATTTTGAGGACAGGAATTTGTTTAGGTTAACTTTGAGTTTGGGTAGGTAGTCGACAACCTATGTTTTTTTTGTTTTTTTTTGCAGGTCATTCCACATTTTGGTGGCAGCATAGTACAATTTTTACCCATGTTTGAACCAAATCTGTGGGGAAATCAGGTAAGAAGATCTCCCTCTGGTATTATGCCCATGGACATCACACACTCTAAAGAAGTATTGACAGGCATCCCTGGGCACTGATCCTCTGAGTATCTGAACCAGGGGTCTAGTTGTCCGGATTTAAAATGAAGCAAACACGGAACTAAAAGTTTCTATGATTGGCCGCTAGTTGTGCTGTTCTGGTACCAGAAGCAACATGTTTTCCATAGGATTACATTCATTTCCCCCGAACTTTTACATTTGACTTTCTTACCTTAATAAGCGTTGTCATAACTACTTTATGGTTCCTGTCGCTAGTTTAAAGAGGTGGTGCCATGATTCCCCCCCCCCCTCTAAAACATGATTATCAGGTATTATGATTATACTAGGAGGAAGATTTTTTCCAAAAAAGTATACAGAAAGAGTTAAAATTGGGTTTGTATGTGGCCACACCCCCAGTTCATTAAGTATGCATGGATGGCATGGTGGGTGGTGACCCAGCTGATATAGCCACACCCCACAGTGTTGGGTGAATGGCAATTGGGGAGGAGTTGATACTGTGACACACTTAGTATCTGTGTTTTTTAACTGACACTTTTGACCACAAGGGGCAGCCTCCAAGAGAAAACAAACAAATACTAAGAGAATACATCATTTCTCAAAAAAACCACATCAGGGGGTCTAATGAAGTACTTTCAACCTCCTAGACACATGAAAAACAGAAAAAGTACAAAACTATGGCACCACCTCTTTAAAGCCTCATTTCAATCACCATGATATGCGTTTTGTGAAAATATGGTAAAATGTATGTTATAAATTATGTTAAAGCAGGATATTCTGTAGTAGGGGCTTGTGATCATAGGCTTGTGATTCTTCTTATGTGCTTTATTTTCGGCAGGCTCAACACATTTTGCCCAAGTATCCCTGTGGTTGCACGGGAGAGTGTTTTCTGCTGGTGTTTCAGTCCGAGTGTATCAAAGGGTGCATTCGGAAAGCCAATAGCATTTAATGGTACCCACTCCAAGGGCAAACAAAGATTCATTTTCGCAGCATAGAAACCAATGGGTATTGGGTATAGGCTGGCATTCAGATAGACAAGCCAGTGGGCAAATCATGTGATGTCTCTCTGCTCTGTGGGGCTGTGCTACTGAAGGATTGGCTCTCTCTGCCCAGCCCAAACATTACCATAACTATCCTAAAACGGGGCAACACGTATATACTGTATATACAGTCTAAGTATAGTATATATAATGGTCGGCCAACCAGATGCCCAGTCCACCTCTACGCAGGGGTTCATTTGGTTTGTACATGCTCAGAGTTAAATTAAAACACTGAGGATTTTATATTGTAGATTGGGGTCTCGAATATAAAAACAATCGTATCAACAGTCTGTGGACTGAGAATATCAAGCTGGGGATCTTTGAAGTTGCTCACTTCACACTTCACAATAGAAAATACTGTTTCTGAAGAAACAGTGTGGTTTCGAGTAGCACACTAAGTACAGAATGATGACGATGTATATAGTAGACCCACATAATGTCCCAGTAATACTGTATTGTCCAATCAGAAAAGAGACATACGGATAGAGGACATACCTATAAACATGGACAGTGTATCAAATACGTATTACTCATTACACAGAAGTCACGTATTGGAGCGGCTTGCACCGCTCAAAAAGGGTAGAGAATCAGTGCAAAACACTGCTTTAGAGTCAAAGTGAGTCTCGCAGGCACAGGTACAAAAGATAGGCGTCTCATGGCTGCTCGGGGATTGAATAAAGCCTGGTTCATTTGCTACACGGCACGTTTTGTTATAGCGTTTCAGGCAAATCCCTCATGTTTCATCGGAGCAGCCGGCCGTTTTATATCCTTCCATTTCCTCTCCACCTTTCAGATGGTTTTAACCCTGCAAGACCCGAATTAATTTCTACTGGCCAAAAAAAAAATAAAAAAAATAAGATGGTGTTGTAGGAGTCCTAATCACAGGAAAATGTAATTTAAAAAAAATAATAATGTCTTTGTAAGGTTTTATAGCCATAAATCATAAATCATAAATCATGCTCTAATTTGCATTTTGGGGATATGCACGTGTTCTAGACGTTCTAATGATCACGAAAAAAAATATTACAGGCATTTTACTTATGTTTTAGTGAGGAATAGCTTCAGTTAAAAAGTGAGATGTTGTTCGTCCAGACGCTGGAATTACAACTTCTCTGGGAGGTGTGAATGTCAGTCTCTGTGGGGGGTATTTATATGCAAATATCATGGCCAATGGCATTGTAATACTAAACAACAACAGGAAAACTAATTATAACATTTTTTGAAAAATGATTAAAAAAATGTTGCCAAAAAGCAACGCTGGGCCTTGCAGGGTTAAGCTGCTCCATGTCGCCAGGGTGTTTCTATCCCCCTATTCTTGAATCTCTACTGCCTTTTTTGCTTTCAAGCTGAAAGCCACACATTATCCATAAATCAAAGGCAATGGGAGAAAGAGACGAGGGGAGTGAAGGACATTCAGATCCTTTCAGAGTTCCCATCGCTTCGTTCAGAGAGCGAAATAAACAGGAAATTAAAATGGAATTCGTAAGCAGACCGTGGCGAATATGCAGTTATTTTTTTAAAAGGACCGTTAGTAGGTGCTCTTTTAGTGTAAGTGCTTATTCTGGTCTCAAACTCTGTCCTATTGGGAGAAAATCGTCTGTCTTATTCATTTCCCTGTACAATGTCAGAAATCATATTGTTTGAAATTTGATAGCACTTATGGCTGTTTTTGTTTTATTCATTCATTTCTTCTTTCCTCTAGAATCCTTTTTTTGTGTGGCTCTTCTGCCTTTATCCATAGTACAGACAGGAAAAAGGGGAAAGAGTGGGAGTGCCATGCAGCAAAGGTCGTCAGGATCGGGATTCAAACCCCCTATATGTGGTATGTGCCTAGACCGCTAGGCCAGCGGGCGCCCCCAAACATAAGGTTTTAAAAGCTTTTCTTCCAACAGCCTGGCTGTTTAGGAGTCGGACTAGTATCGGCAAAATATGTGCTGATGGGCTCAAAATTTTAAATCTTTACCACTTAAACCCCATACACTTCGTTTTCCCCAGGGGTCTGTATTTGTATTTCTGCCGAATGATCACCTATTATCACATTTACAGCTGGAACAGGGTTCATGTGCTTATACCAGTAGAGTTTTCCGCCAATTTGGACAAAGCCTCGTGCTGCGAGGTGTCTCACGCTTTGTGAGCTTGTACTGTAGATGGTCTATTTTCGGCAAAGAGCTTTGGTGTAGAGGGGGAAAAGAGCAGACATAAGTACAGAGAGAAAGGTCACGTTTTTTTTAAGTATTGACGGTTCAAGTGGTTAAATATCTGAAAACACAACATTGACATGAATCCAAAATACACAGACGATTGTGCTGTCAAACAATGAAACTATATGGAATCTATGATAAGGTTGTGGGGGTCCCTGATCCATCTCTCTCTCAGCTAAGGGAATTGGACTGAAGACCCCTGACATACAGTATAGTCAACACTGAATACAATATAAATAGCTTTCCTCTCAAGTGGGAAAGGTTTCAAGAGAGACTGTCTGAGACATCGTCAGTGGTGGAAAAAGTACTCACATTTTATACTTAAGTAAAGGTATCAATACTGCAATGAAGAAATTCTCCGTTACAAGTAAAAGTCCGGAATTCAAAATGTGCTTGGGTAAAAGTACAAAAGTATTGGTATCAAAATGTACTTAAAGTACAAAAATTAGAAGTACTCATGCAGAATGTCATTTCAAGTTTTCAAAATGTGTGCAAATATTTAGAAAATAGCAGATCTATACAAGCTCACAATATCGGCTATTTTCAAATGGCTGAAATATAGGTCTGAAGTTATTAATGTACGTTTTGTAATAATAATAATCCAAATCTACAAAGTTAACTACTGTAGTAACTAAACCTTTCAAACAATTGTAGGGGAGTAAAACCATAATATCTGGATCCAAGACATACTGTAGTGCAGTATAGTAAAAGTATTGAAAATGTGAAATACTCTAGTACAAATTACTCAAAATTTTACTCAAGTACGGTAAATGTACTTAGTTACTTCACACCACTGGACGTCGTGATTTGTGATTCAATACTCAGTCAGATTCATAACACTTTGACTCCTGTGCAGAGGAGGAAGGCAATCACAGGCAAACATGAGTCATGGAATTGATAACAGCCTCTTCAAAGACGCTAATTAAATCTACGCCCTTTTCTTACACAGGCACCACACATTTCAAGCTGACAGAGGAATATTACAGATATTATCCTTGTACTGTACTGCACAGTACATGCATGCACACAGAACAAAACAGTGAAATTATGCAAGTATATATAAATTGTAAAATCTCTGCGTGCAAAAACACTCAATATACATTTTACGTGGAACGTGCATCAAGCTCCCAATTTAATTCTCTTTTAAGGTAATGTTTCTATCTGTAAGCGTATGAAAAGAAACACATAGAAAACCAGTGATTGATGACAGGGTGGACACAAAGTGTACCACAATTTACAACAATATAGCCAACAACATGTATGCTTACATGTATGTAAACATGTTTTTCATACTGGGTGTGCATGTGTGTTTCAACCAATAGCAAATGGAAAGTTGTGCACTTCACAAGACTTGCTGCTCACAGTGCAAAAAAGAAGGAAAAAAAATCAATATCCATCCTTCATTTTCTTGATTTGATGCTTGAATAAACAGGCTGCATCTCAAACAAAATCGGTACAACTGTCAAGAGTTGAGCACACAAAAAAAAAAAGTTATTTTCTGGCACTTTGTGTTTCTTTGAAAGAATCTTTTAAATGCCAACTTGAAGGCCATCAAAGATCACAGCACTAAAAAAGTGAGGGCGGGAAAGAGAATAATGCTTTCCTTTTAAGTGGAAGCTCGGCAATTGAGCCTCGGGCGCAAGGGTCCATAAATCCCTGGCATCAATTATTAACCCAAATTTGTTTTAATGTGCCAAAAGTAACCCCAGCGGAGGAGCCTAATGCAACAAGCAGGAAACCATGAAGAGACGATAAAGTGACCAGTGTGGCCAGAGCTGGCCCCGTTATATGTCGGGTCGGCAGAGACGTGCTGGCCATTGGGAAAAGCGGGACAACTCCCGAACGGCCGGTCCATTCCCGGCTGGTCCAGGCCGGCCCTTAGGAAAAAATGTAAAATAAAATGTCGGCCTTCGCTCCATGTTGGGGGCTGGGCGGCCAACAAAGTAAATCGTCACTGTCGGGCAGAAACCTTGTATCTCCAAATTTCAAATTTGTAGATTTCTTAGCAAAGCAAAGCCCTGCTTCATCATACAAGGCCGTCGCACAAAAGTAGTGAAAACAGCAGATCTTGTAGAACTAGTTCACTAGTTTAAATCATTTTTAAAATGATAAACACAAAACAAACGGTTTTGGACATACAAGGTTTCCACCCGACAATGACGAAATATAACTCCTGTAATTGGCCCACTGGCTTGTCACTTGTCATGATCTGAAATGGCAAATCTTTGAGTAGCAGCAGCGCTATAGAGCGAGATCTCTCTCTATAGCGCGCAATGAGGGCCTCTCCAACTCTTTTTCCCGGGCTGAATCAGGGGCCCAGCATGTCCCTGCGGGTCGGTCTGGAGTGCAGGAAAACATCAAACATGGACCCTTTTCCGCTTCGAGGCCACCAGGAGCCATATTATAGTGGCTGGATAATAGACAATTCCACTCACTTAAAGGTGGAAATATGCTCTTAGATTGAGCCCCAAGTGGACATAATTGATGAATGCCTTAGAGGCACGCCAGCTAGGGATGGGACGATATGAAAATGTCATATCACAATTATTGTGACAAAAGAAATCGCGATTTACGATATTATCGCGATAATCAAAATCCATTATCCTGAGGCGGAACAATTTTGCCAAAAAATAGCAGATCTACAAGCTCACAACGCGTCGCTTTGCGACGCGTTGTGAGCTTGTAGATCGGCTATTTTTTGGCAAAGACATTTGATAGAGAGTGAAAAAAAGACTATCAAGTACAGTACGTATATTATAAGTACGTTTTACCAATTATAGAGGGTTTAAGTGGTACCGGATATGCAGCTCGGCAAATAAAAGGTGAATTGATCCCAGCGCATGACGGAGGATGATATCACGATGAATGAAATCTCCACGATACGATTATCGTGAGTGTTTTTAATCGCGATAAACGATAATATTGCGTATCGTCCCATCCCTAACGCCAGCACATAAAAGGAAGGATCAAGCCCTGAAGGCTTTTAAAATGAGGTGCGGGTAATAATGCGAGTAGTTCAAAAAGCGTGCAGAAAGCACACACGTGTAAATCAGTGATTATTACAATGCGGCTACATCATAATTACAGTATACTGTCGCAGTCAGACAGAAATGTACGTCTAAAACCTGTACTTTTCAAGGAATTGGACAAAAGCACCCGTGTTCCAATGGATCCAATAATGTGGTTATTATTCCTGAGTTAAATATTTAATAAAACCCCACAGGCAGACTCAACCACTTTCAACCTGGCCTCCCATATTTTGGGCATGTCATTAAGAGGCAAGGGGTTTCAAAGATTTTCAAAGATTTTCGAAAATAACGAACATAGCAGAGCTCGCGATGCGTTGTGAGCTTGTAGACGGTCTATTTTAGCGGATTTTGCTGTCATACTGTATGTCAAAAACATCTATTACACTACTTTACTTTATGATAGTACTGTAATGAAAGTACCCCCATGTCTTTCCTGGGAACTAGAAAGCTTGAAACCTATGAGACACAGGGGTGTCGCACCAAATTGTGGGACCTGGGTACAAGGATTCACTGCGGGGCTCCCCATGAATGTTCTTCATAGGGAGAGGTGGTTTAACCCATTTAGACTGGGAACGCATTATTACGCATTATTTTGTGCTTTAACTATTGAAAAATAGTCGCTATACAAACAAAATATGATATGTCAAAATATTTAGTTCCAAGGACCCCCCAGAAGCAAAATTTGTGTTGCAGATGTTTGCTTAAAAAGTACATATATTCAAAGATTTGCACACATTTTCACGACTTTTCAAAAATAGCAGATCTACAAGCTCGCAGTGCGCTGTGAGCTTGTATATCTTCTATTTTTCAATAGCTAAAGTATAAAATAATTAAGGCCCCTCCACCTTGAGCTCTAGTAACTCAGTCCCACTCCCCCCCTTTGTGACGCCCCTGGTTGATTCTGAAATGCTGTATATGAGACAGTTCAAAATAATGAGCTTCCTTCGGGGTCAATCATCTCGTTATCGCCACCATGGCCGCCTGTGTCCGTTTATCTGTGGATCGTTAATCTTACAAACTGGTGGACGCCGGTGCTGCACAAAACTGTGCACAAAACTGTCATGTACGTGCTGCCAGTGGGCAAACAAAGTACCTACAGAGATTTGTTTTTGGTATTCATTTTTAAATGAAACATGCTCTGAGAACGCACTGACGCCTCCAGGACTTTCAAATTGGACCTAGCTTTATTCAACTAAAGATTTTAGCTGACTAAATCTACAGTTGATTTTGTAGACGTTGCAACAAAACATAAAATTACTTCTTTCTACTAGTCCCTCTTCTCCACTAGTCCCTCCCTAACATTTTATTCTAGATTCTATTTGTTGACAAAATTGTCAACATATTTAGTCTTAGTTTTAGTCATCATTACTTTAGTTTTTATTAAATTTGTATTTTGTTTTCGTCAGTACCAAAAAAGGTAGTCGACACTCTGCAAACTTTTTTTGCCATAGTTTTAGTTGACGAAATGAACACCGGACCAACTATATATAATATAGTTGGGAACCACTACTCTAGTTTCTACTTTACAGATATTTTTGACTACTTCTGTTCTGAAGCCCACACAGCTCATATATAAGGAGCAATACAAAGCAGATTTCTCCTTTTCATCCCATATAGAATAAAAAGAATAATAACATGATTCACAGCAGATACTATATACCGTAGGCTATACTTTTTTTTCAATAAAAAGTCAGAAAACGTCTACAATCACAATATAAGAAGAACATGAGAATGAGAGCTTGTTAGTATATCGTCTCTGTCGGGTGGAAACCTCATAGTAACAGTTTTGGACATATTATGAGAGACAGCCGTGGACTCTCTGCGTCCACGTCTGAGACGCGTCTGATGACGCGTTTGATGACGCGTCCGTGCTTAAATAGCCTTCAAGACGCAGCTTTGTGTCCAGGACGGAGCTCCCGCGGCTCAAGACGTGAAACCGCGGCTCAAGACGCGATTCGAGTCAAAGGACGGGGCTTTGACACTACAATCGCGTCTTTTCGCGTCTTTTCGCCAAAAGACGCGGCTTGGATCGCGTCTTTGAGCCCAAAGACGGAGCTGGGACACTACAATCGCGTCTTCCGTCTCATGACGCGTCCGTGCTTAAATAGTGGTCAAGACGCAGCTTTGCGTCCCTGCACGGAGCTTGCGTCTTCTAGACGGCTCAAGACGCGATTCGAGCCGAAAGACGGGGCTTGGACACTACAATCGCGTCTTTGATCCCAAAGACGTGGCTTGGAGGCTACCGCGTCTGGCTGGAACTCGGAGCGGAGTCAAGTTCATTGAAAATAACGGGGCCGTATGTTTTGACGCGGCGCCTCCGTGAGGCCGATGAGGCTAGTGTGTGTTCCCCTTCAGACGTCTGCTGTCTGCTCTCCGTGGGAAAAAAAAAAAAAAAGGGTGTCTATTGTATGTATTTCTTGATGGAGAATTCAAATATGACCTTCTTTTTTGCATAGGACAACTCTAACCTGCATCAATTGGTATTTTATGATTGCCAATTGTACCCTATCCATCTAAAAAAACAAATTGGATCTCTATTGTATGTATTTTTTGATGGAAAATTCAAATATTACCTTCTTTTTTAGATAGGACAACTCTAACCTGCATCAATTGGTATTTTATAATTGCCAATAGTACCCTATCAATCTAAAAAAACAAATTGGATCTCTATTGTATGTATTCTTTGATGGAAAATTCAAATATTGCCTTCTTTTTTAGATAGGACAACTCTAACCTGCATCAATTGGTATTTTATAATTGCCAATAGTACCCTATCAATCTAAAAAAACAAATTGGATCTCTATTGTATGTATTTTTTGATGGAAAATTCAAATATTACCTTCTTTTTTAGATAGGACAACTCTAACCTGCATCAATTGGTGCATCAACCTTCTCTCTATCTATCTATCTATCTATCTATCTATCTATCTATCTATCTATACTTCACCTTTAGTCAAGAAGAGAGTTCAGCCTCAGGAACTTGCACACCTGGAACTGTGTCATGACTGTGTCATGGAGCTAAGCAGAACTATGTGAAATACTCACAATGAGTCTGATGGACCAATCAGAGTGGTGGTGGGGGGAGGGATCAACAATAGACAGAAACTGGATAATGCTTTGTTAACTGTCCCACCTAAGTCCCTGCTAGTCTGAACAAATCACCTTCCCTCTCAGAACACTACTACTACTACTACTACTACTACTACTACTACTACTACTACTACTACATTTATATAAAGCTGCTCTTGCATTTGAATTCAAGTCTGACACAAGTTAAGGTTAACTTAGGTAGTAGTTCATTTTGCTGGCTTTTGTGTGTGAGTGTGTAGGCCCACAAATTATTATAATTGTCTGTCATTAAGTGACTCAAAGGGAGACGTCTAATGGGTGTTTATTATTTTAATATTAACTGTGGGAAGATTATATATATTTTATTTTGCACTTAAAGTGTTGTGATATTATTCCTGAAGGAAGAGGGGTATTTTCACAGCCCAGGCTTTGAACCTAAATGCTGTTTACATGCTCTATAAATATTTATTTATATATAAAACTCAGTTGTGTGGAGTTATTGTGTGCCTTTTATTGTAGCTAAAGAGTCCATTTGTTCACTAGACATTAAGTCAAGGTTACTATTTTGAGTTGAAGCCAAGTGTTTTATTACTTTGTGGTTTAACATTATTTAAAAGGCAAATTCATTGTTATGGTTACTTTAGAAGACTGCTTTTGCATTCATGAGTTATAAAGAGAGCCAAGCTAATTCAAAGAGTTAAGTTAAAGGAACACAAAACGTGACTTAACTCACAGCTGCCATTGGACAGACAGTTATAACATACTCTTATCTTTCACAGAACAGACAATTATCATTTAGTTTATCTATTTGAGACATGTAGCTGCTCTAGGGGAAATAGAGCATTAATTTGGGATCAGCCTATTCAATTGATAATGACCAATGGGTGCCAGTTTCTAAGTAGTTAAGCATATTACCATAACAATATATGTGGCCTAGACATGGATATTGCCCACTCAACTCGTAATCTACAGAAATGTCCACCACATCACACAGTATAAAACCTAGTAGAGAAATCTGCCTTCTCCTGTATTGTATTAGTGACATTCATTAATAAATAGTAAAATAACAGGACAGAGCAGAACAGGCCTCTGCTGTGTCTTTATTATGGGTGCATTCCAATGCAAATGGATACTCTGGAACAATCTGAAACAATGTATCTTTCCTGTGGCTGTTATAATGAACACAAACAGATCAGAACGTAATTTAACATTAACCAGTTACATTTATCATACAACAATGTAAGGGATGGATTCCTTTCTATTGTGTGAGTTACTTAAATGCTGATCAATATGTGAATCTGGCTCTTATCAGGTGGGTGTTTTCTCTCCCTGGCCTGTGCTGTCCTCAGTTAAACCAAGACAGTGCTGTTGTCACCAATGTGGAAAAAGCTTCAGCTCAATTTATTATCTCAAAGTAGACCAGAAAATACACACAGGAGAGAAGCCATTCAGCTGTGAACATTGTGGGAAGTATTTTGCTAAAAGATCACAAGCGTTCACATACTGGAGAGAAACCTTATTGTTGTGACCAGTGTGGGAAAAGATTTGTTCAAAAGGGGATTTTAAAAGAACACCAGAGAATTCACACTAGAGAGAAGCCCTATTGCTGTGACCAGTGTGGGAAAAGCTTTATTCGATTGTCTTATCTCAAAATACATGAACGAATTCACACAGGAGAGAAACCATACGGCTGTGTCCAATGTGGTGAAAAGATAGTCCGAAAGTGCACCAGAGATTTCACACCGAAGATGATGCATATCACTGAACATTTTCGCACACTGGAGACAGCAGTATATGGCTTCTCACCAGTGTGGATTTTCAGGTGTCTTTTCAGAGCCGTCTTCAGAGTGAACCTTTTCCCACATTGGTGACAGCAGTAAGGTCTCTCTCCAGTGTGAATCTTCTTGTGTTGTACGAGGCTAGATTTTACAGTGAAACGTTTGCCACAGTGTTCACAGCAGTAAGGCTTTTCTTCGGTGTGAAATCTCTGGTGCACTTTCGGAGCAGCCATTAAACTGAACTTTTCCCCACATTGGACACAGCCGTATGGTTTCTCTCCTGTGTGTATTTTCTGGTCTACTTTGAGATAATAAATTGAGCTGAAGCTTTTTCCACATTGGTGACAACAGCACTGTCTTGGTTTAACTGAGGACAGCACAGGCCAGGGAGAGAAAACACCCACCTGATAAGAGCCAGATTCACATATTGATCAGCATTTAAGTAACTCACACAATAGAAAGGAATCCATCCCTTACATTGTTGTATGATAAATGTAACTGGTTAATGTTAAATTACGTTCTGATCTGTTTGTGTTCATTATAACAGCCACAGGAAAGATACATTGTTTCAGATTGTTCCAGAGTATCCATTTGCATTGGAATGCACCCATAATAAAGACACAGCAGAGGCCTGTTCTGCTCTGTCCTGTTATTTTACTATTTATTAATGAATGTCACTAATACAATACAGGAGAAGGCAGATTTCTCTACTAGGTTTTATACTGTGTGATGTGGTGGACATTTCTGTAGATTACGAGTTGAGTGGGCAATATCCATGTCTAGGCCACATATATTGTTATGGTAATATGCTTAACTACTTAGAAACTGGCACCCATTGGTCATTATCAATTGAATAGGCTGATCCCAAATTAATGCTCTATTTCCCCTAGAGCAGCTACATGTCTCAAATAGATAAACTAAATGATAATTGTCTGTTCTGTGAAAGATAAGAGTATGTTATAACTGTCTGTCCAATGGCAGCTGTGAGTTAAGTCACGTTTTGTGTTCCTTTAACTTAACTCTTTGAATTAGCTTGGCTCTCTTTATAACTCATGAATGCAAAAGCAGTCTTCTAAAGTAACCATAACAATGAATTTGCCTTTTAAATAATGTTAAACCACAAAGTAATAAAACACTTGGCTTCAACTCAAAATAGTAACCTTGACTTAATGTCTAGTGAACAAATGGACTCTTTAGCTACAATAAAAGGCACACAATAACTCCACACAACTGAGTTTTATATATAAATAAATATTTATAGAGCATGTAAACAGCATTTAGGTTCAAAGCCTGGGCTGTGAAAATACCCCTCTTCCTTCAGGAATAATATCACAACACTTTAAGTGCAAAATAAAATATATATAATCTTCCCACAGTTAATATTAAAATAATAAACACCCATTAGACGTCTCCCTTTGAGTCACTTAATGACAGACAATTATAATAATTTGTGGGCCTACACACTCACACACAAAAGCCAGCAAAATGAACTACTACCTAAGTTAACCTTAACTTGTGTCAGACTTGAATTCAAATGCAAGAGCAGCTTTATATAAATGTAGTAGTAGTAGTAGTAGTAGTAGTAGTAGTAGTAGTAGTAGTAGTAGTAGTAGTGTTCTGAGAGGGAAGGTGATTTGTTCAGACTAGCAGGGACTTAGGTGGGACAGTTAACAAAGCATTATCCAGTTTCTGTCTATTGTTGATCCCTCCCCCCACCACCACTCTGATTGGTCCATCAGACTCATTGTGAGTATTTCACATAGTTCTGCTTAGCTCCATGACACAGTCATGACACAGTTCCAGGTGTGCAAGTTCCTGAGGCTGAACTCTCTTCTTGACTAAAGGTGAAGTATAAATAGATAGATAGATAGATAGATAGATAGATAGATAGATAGATAGATAGATAGATAGAGAGAAGGTTGATGCACCAATTGATGCAGGTTAGAGTTGTCCTATCTAAAAAAGAAGGTAATATTTGAATTTTCCATCAAAAAATACATACAATAGAGATCCAATTTGTTTTTTTAGATTGATAGGGTACTATTGGCAATTATAAAATACCAATTGATGCAGGTTAGAGTTGTCCTATCTAAAAAAGAAGGCAATATTTGAATTTTCCATCAAAGAATACATACAATAGAGATCCAATTTGTTTTTTTAGATTGATAGGGTACTATTGGCAATTATAAAATACCAATTGATGCAGGTTAGAGTTGTCCTATCTAAAAAAGAAGGTAATATTTGAATTTTCCATCAAAAAATACATACAATAGAGATCCAATTTGTTTTTTTAGATGGATAGGGTACAATTGGCAATCATAAAATACCAATTGATGCAGGTTAGAGTTGTCCTATGCAAAAAAGAAGGTCATATTTGAATTCTCCATCAAAAAATACATACAATAGACACCCTTTTTTTTTTTTTTCCCCACGGAGAGCAGACAGCAGACGTCTGAAGGGGAACACACACTAGCCTCATCGGCCTCACGGAGGCGCCGCGTCAAAACATACGGCCCCGTTATTTTCAATGAACTTGACTCCGCTCCGAGTTCCAGCCAGACGCGGTAGCCTCCAAGCCACGTCTTTGGGATCAAAGACGCGATTGTAGTGTCCAAGCCCCGTCTTTCGGCTCGAATCGTGTCTTGAGCCGTCTAGAAGACGCAAGCTCCGTGCAGGGACGCAAAGCTGCGTCTTGACCACTATTTAAGCACGGACGCGTCATGAGACGGAAGACGCGATTGTAGTGTCCCAGCTCCGTCTTTGGGCTCAAAGACGCGATCCAAGCCGCGTCTTTTGGCGAAAAGACGCGAAAAGACGCGATTGTAGTGTCAAAGCCCCGTCCTTTGACTCGAATCGCGTCTTGAGCCGCGGTTTCACGTCTTGAGCCGCGGGAGCTCCGTCCTGGACACAAAGCTGCGTCTTGAAGGCTATTTAAGCACGGACGCGTCATCAAACGCGTCATCAGACGCGTCTCAGACGTGGACGCAGAGAGTCCACGGTTCTTGCTGGATATTATGTCCAAAACTGTTACTTTTCAGGATTCAAATAAAAAGAAAGTGGCAACAGAGCTTACCCACAAACTAAAAACATGTTACCTTCACGCCACGTTTCAAGCTTTGTGGATCTGCTACTTTTGATACTTTTATTTGACGCTGTAATATGATCAAGTAGGGCATTAATTTACAGGGGGGAAAAAAACACAAAAAGTTCAAATATGGAGATAGGAGGTTTCTGCCCAACAGCGACAATACATGAAGCAACCCAATTTGGAAGTATAGATCCTTGATCTGTGAACGATGCACAATTCATGTGAAGTCACAGTGACTGGCTGCAGCACATTATTATGTAGATGCAGGACACGCAGATACAACCGTGCTTGAAGTTGTTTGCATTTATTTGAGCGACCAGCATTACTTCAAACCAGTGACTGCTAGGCAAGACATCAGAACTTCTCCTTCATTAGACAGCAGTGAGTGTGCGTGTGTGCGTGCACCATTACTATACTTTTGTGGTCCAAATGTCTCCATAACTAGAATTTGGGAAATAGAGTATAATTAGGAAAAAGATCCAGATGGGGTTATAGGGTCAGGATTAGACACTTTGAGGTTAGGTTTAAGGGTTGCACATCGGTGTCAACTGCAGATCAACAAGCTCACTGCGCGTCGCAACGCAATGCAATGTGAGTGTGTAGATCCGCTATGTTCAGCAGGGACGTGCAGAGAATGTTTAGAGAGGCAGGGGATGAAATCTCTAAAAGGGCCTTTTGGTCAAAATATCGAAAATAGCAGACCTCCAAGCTCACAACGCGTCGCAGCGCGACGCGTTGTGAGCTTGGAGGTCGGCTATTTTCGATGCTTGATTTCTATACTGAGAATTTCTTCAACACAAGATGCTGCATTCAAGTTCAGCTGAGTTTTGACAAGGCAATTCTCTTGAATGCTTCCCTCAGGTATGGCATGGAAAGAGGGCATTTGTATTTCCTTAACCACAGTAAAAACTGCATTCATGGTCCGGAGAGGGCACTTTTTTACAGACTGATGAAAGGGCAGGGGCTCAAGCCCCCATTTGATGTCTATGTGTGCACGTGCCTGATGTTCAGTGTGTGACTGGTGTGTGCCACTAAGCCAGGCCTCAGGGTTATGTTTAAAATGGGTAAATAAAATGTAAAAATTGCATTTGGAAAATTGCCGTCCTGCAACTTTGATATCCTCTGAAGTAATAGTAACACCAGCGTGTGTGCGTGCACGTGGTGTGTGTGTGTGTGTGTGTGTGTGTGTGTGTGTGTGTGTGTGTGTGTGATGGATGCTGAAGGCTTGTCTTATTAGTGCTTAACTCCTGGGCCGAGGTATAGATTGACGGAAAGAAGGGGGGAAAAAAAGTGTCCACACATGCTGAGCCATAAACGCAGTGGCAGTGATAAATATCTGTTGTCACTTCCAACATGACTCACTTACACCTTGATGGCCCATGCAGCCACACAGCCCACGGAGAAAATAGTGTGAAATCTTTATCAGATTACACTTAATAGATGCACTCTGTATGCTATCTTGCATTATCATACAGGGACGTGCAGAGAATGTTCGAGAGGCAGGGGCTGAAATTTCTAAAAGGACATTTTGGTGAAAGTATTGAAAATAGCTGACCACCAAGCTCACAACGAATTGATACCACACTAAACTAAGCATAAAAAGGCAATACTGGAGATGTGGCGCATACAGCATGGATTTTTACACAGAGAGGGCAATTTTTCAACATAAGATGCTGCATTCAAGTTCAGGAGAGTTTGTACAAGGCAATTCTCTTGAATGCTGCCTCCTCCAGGTATGGCATGGAAAGAGGGCATTTGCATTTCTTTCACCATAGTGACAACTGCATTTATGGTCTGGAGAGGGCACTTTTTACAGACTGTTAAAAGGGCAGGGGCTCAAGCCCCCTTTCATGTCTATGTGTGCACCTGCCTGTTATCATACTCTACTGTATATGCTAGCGTGCGTTATCACACCGCACAACTGAAATGGACTGTAATTGAACGCACAGCCGTGCTTTAACCATACAGTCTGTGTATGAATTATAAGAACATTAGAGTTGGCCCTCAAATTATTCTACAGAATACTTAATGGTATTCCTTTGGAAATGTTTTAATTATGTCTGAAGCCAGCGGCCTATATTAAGCTGCCATACAGAAGTAGCATGTGCCAATGCAAGATAAGTTGACTGGAAATGTTTCTGGCCAGTAGTCTTAATAGCCTATAAAATAGGGTCATTTTCGTTAGATGAGATCCCACAAAATTAGCTTGGGTCCAAAAGGCAATTTATTTCAGAGATGTGGAGCTCCGGGGGAAAAGTTTGACAAATGGTGTTTTAGATGAGATATGGCTTTTCTGTGCAACTTCTGAGGGGCATAATTCACTTCTGAGACAACATCTTAAGTACTTGAGTAAAAGTATCGATACCCTATAGCAGTGGTTCTTATAACCTCCCCAAAATATTTATATATTTTAACTGGGGACCCCGCCACCCTACGAGCACAACGAGTTGAGGCATTACATTTTGTATAACACGGTTGTTAGGAACGTTTCGTTGCCAAGCTCAACCTTGGGGATTTAGACCTATACATGGAGATATGGAGCGAACCTGTTTGGCCTAACATGGAGATGTGGAGAACACTATATATGGAGATGGTCCATTCCATCATGTCATATGGGACTACCGTCATAGACAGTAGCCATTTGTTAGGCCGGAGTCAATGGCAACGAGGAATGAACGGCATACGTGTCAGAGTGAGGTCATCAATATGACATCAGAGAAACGCATATAAACCGGCTTCTCACCGAGATCGGGGTCAGATTCCAGCGGCTCCAGTTGAACACAGGAAGAAGCACTGAGCTAGGCATAGCAATAACTAAGCTAAGCACATAAGCACAGCACTCTCGATAGAACGATTAGAGCAATATACCCAAAGGGATAGGACGGGCTAGGTATTGAAAGAGTCCTAACAGACATTCGTCAGAGGTTCTGCCGGAGAGAAACGAACTTGCGTCAGAGCCAAAGCCGAGCTCTACTTCAACGGTTCTATTGTGAACATGCATTGTGAGGCGTTGTGAGCATGTAGATCTGCCATTTTCACAATTTGAGAATTTGGCCAATGTTTAACATGTCATTTTAGAGGTATTAAAAAGTCCTTAAATTGTCACTTTAAAATGTGCTTATACTATACCCTCTATGCACTTATAGTCCAGTCATTTTAGGCCAAAATTAGGCTAAACCTCAAACAAATTGCAATAGTAGCAAACTCAACTGATTTTGTATCCTCAATATGTCCTTAGTGAGGGAAAAGAAATCCCAAGGAATCCCACCAGGGCAAAGTTTTGAAAACGACCTACCTACCTTCACTTACTATACACTACAATATAAAGGAAAAAATGACTGGAAAAAAAATCTGCTGTAGTGTGGGATGTGAGGGGTCAAACTAGGGGTTTTTAATTATTCTGAATCAATTGCAATCATTTGTTTTGCACAAAAAACATTCCTTGGGCAAGAAATGGCCACTCAAAACGATGGTTTAGTGATGAGTCATCAATTTTCACAGTCTTTTGGGGTCCGTTTTTAGCCCAAGGAATGTTTTTCATGCAAAACAAATGCTTGCAATGGATTCAGAATAATTAAAAACCCCTAGTTTGACCCCTCACATCCCACTTAAAGCAGATTTTTTTCCAGTATTTTTTTCCTTTATATTGTAGTGTATAGTAATTGAAGGTAGGTAGGTCGTTTTCAAAACTTTGCCCCGATGGGATTCCTTGGGACTTTTTTTCCCTCACTAAGGACATAATGAGGATACAGAATCAGTTGAGTTTGCTACTATTGCAATTTGTTTGAGGTTTTTTCATATAATGACTGGACTCTTCCATCTCTGTTGGAGCTCTATACGGAGCGATGCACCAGAAGAGCTGTCAGCATCATAGGGGACCTCCATCACCCCTCACATGGCCTTTTTTACCTTCTGCCTTCCGGGAAGAGGTACGAAAGTATTAAGGCCAGGACCAGCAGGATGCGGGACAGCTTTTTCCCTAGTGCAGTGAGGACTGTGAATGCGCTGTGCCCCCTGCCTATCCCCCCCTCCCTGGCCAACTGACTTGCATTGTTTGGCTGTGATGGTCTGGACATGACATGATTGCACTTTTAAAAATGCACGACAGCACTTTATTGTGCTGATAATGTTTTTGAAGAAGATTGCACAATGGCTCGTTCATTTTATTTATATATATATACTTCTTCTTAAATGTTGTCTATGCTGTTTTTAGTTTTAGGACCTTTTATGTTTTTAGACAGGCTTAATGTTTTTATGTTGCACTGCAAGGGACTGAGGGGGAACGTTATTTCATTTTCTTTATGTATGTATTTATATGAAGGAAGTGACAAATAAAATGATTCTGATTCTGACTATTAAACTTTGTTGGTTTGTTATCTTTTGAGTGAGAAAACAGTGTTTCACATTAAGCTAATCATCTGAGAACCACAGCACTATCGAAAAGTCTGGTATTAAAAAATACTTGGGTCAAGGTACAAAAGTATTGGCATCAGAACATACTTCAGTAAATAACAAAAGTAAAAGTGCTTAATATGCAGATGACATTCGCTGGACACTGTTCACATGCTTGGAGACTCGGACACAAGATCCAAGGATATCAAATACAGAAGAACCACTGCAACTTTCAAGATTAAAAATGCTCAACCACGTCCACACCAAGCACTTTAACTAAATATAATAACTAGACCGCTGTCGCCGTTATAGTTGTGGTGTGGACTCTGTCACTCTGTTTTTAATAATGCAATATATTTACTATAGGCTACTGTAGTTATAATGCTTGGAGTGGATGGCCCTTAAGGCAAGCTATTGTGGCAGCAGCATTTTAAAATATACATAAAAAAATATATAATAGTACATCCTAAAAACAACAGGAGCAGCTGGTGTACCACACAGAGATGCAGTACTGTATGTGATGCTCTCTATGGTGCAGTGGTGGAAGGTCACCAACAGCGGGTCACCAACTACCTCACCGTATAGATTATGTACAGTTTCTGTATATTTTTATTAACCACTTGAACCCCAGCATCCATATTATTGTGGGGGGTGGGGCATTATCCAAAATGTACAAGCTCACAAGTAACGACTTGTCGATTTTTGGCAAAGAGAATTTGGAGACAAAACTCAGGCTCCGTTTAGCAACCTGTATTACAGTAAATAATAAGAGCTTTGTGAACGTGAAATTTGTGTCATTGATTGATTCCCCCAAATAAGGAACAGAGTGTGTCTGTCCCTCATCAGTTCAATAAGGGACACATGGGACCACAATGGAAACAAGAAGCTCCTGGCTTTTTTGTTTTATTCTTTTGACGTTTTCCTGTGTACACTGCTTTGTTCTGTGCATATTGTCAATAAATCAATCAATCAATCAATCAATCAATCAATCAAAGGGACACGTCTTCTAGTTTCCAAACGACTTTCCTGAGTGACCGCAGGGAACAGAGCCACTGCTCCTTAACCAAGGAGGTGGTGGGTGGTGCTGAGTGTCCGTGAGTGATCCTCCGATATGTGAATGCACAGGAATTTAAAACTGGCCACGCTTTCCACTGCAAGTCGTCATTGATTGGCACAGGAGCGTAATCACCTCTGTTCCCCTCCGAAATCAATCATGACCTCTGTCAGAGAGTTTAAGGCTCTTGCACACGAGTCGCCTTTCTTTTTAGCCAGGGAGCCACAGGCCCAAAATTTGAGAGGACCTGTGATGTCATAACATACTTGTTATTTTTGTTTTTTCTATTAATTTGGTCAATAAGGTACACAGAATGAGAGGCCTGCTCTGCCAGAAACATTGCGAAAAAAAGAAAAGTCCCATCGACGTCACTATACAGGAAAAGAATACAAAAATAAATCCGCTTTAAGTAGCATGTGAGGGGTCAAACTAGGGGTTCTTTATGATTCAGAATCCATTGCAAGCATTTGTTTTGCATGAAAAACATTCCTCAGGCTAGATTTCAGCCCCACAAAACGGTGAAAAGTGATGAGTCATCAAAAATCACAGTTTTGAGAGGCCGAAATCTAGCCTAAGGAATGTTTTTTTCATGCAAAACAAATACTTGCAATGGATTCAGAACAGGTAAAACACTATTCTTTGAGCTTTTGGGCTCCCCGACTATTTCAAGGTTTCGGATCAGGTTAGATTTTCTGCGTTTTTTTCCGCATCCATCATCTTGTCTGTTGCGTTGCAGTGTTCTGAGGCTGTACCCTTTAATAGCCTGTCCGGGGGATTCAGTTGCCTGGCGCACACTTTCCCGATGCAATGGCACAATTTGGAATGCCAATTAAGTTCTGGACAAATGTGTGTGTCTGTCTGTCTATCTGTCTCTCTCTCTCTATCTGCCTGCGTCTGTCTGTTTCTACTGCCAGCTGCTGTACAGTAATGTATTAAATAGCGCTCGAGGGGTGCAGTTGTAAAGTGCCTGCCCATCGCGGAGGCTGAGGGTTTGAATTAATTGGCAAAATGAAGAAGAAAAGACGAAAGAAAGTCAAGTGTTAAAGGCATACTCGGTAGAAACGCAGATCTGAGTCACGACAGCTATCAAAGGGATTGCTGTCTTTGTTTCATTCATTGATTAGAGACAGCACTAACGAGCACAGTACACGTTTGACACTTTTATGGACCAATCAATCAACTCAGTGCACAACCCCTTTGAATATCACAGGGATCAAAATTGGCAGATTTTGCAAGAGAAATGAGCAACCAGGTCTGCGAAAACAAGCCTAAAAGAAGCGACCATAAGCAATGCGCGCGCGCGCGCACACACACACACACACACACACACACACACACACACACACACACACACACACACACACACACACACACACACACACACACACACACACACACACACACACACACACACACACACACACACACACACACACACACACACACACACACACACACACACACACACACACATTACAGTTACTATGCTCAAATAGTGAAAAGTAAAAACAAACATAAGAAAGTAGGTACTAAAGACTACGTGAACAGTGGTGAGAGATACTATGTACTGTAGCTTTTATTTTATAAAACAATATACAGTATACAGTAGCCTATACATATACTGTACATAATATATAATGATTTATGGTTAAAGCACGGCTGGGTGTTGCTGGGTTTGCACGCACACACGCACGCACACACGCTGGCACGCACGCACGCACGCATCAAGATCAGTTTAATTTGAAACTATACTGCCGTGACTTGTCGTCTATTTGAACATATCTCTACAAGCTCACAACACGCTGCATCGCTTGAGCTTGTACATTGACTATTTACACAAATCTGGTATGGCGGTCCCTGTCCAAGTAATTTAGTAAATAATTTGGTCAGGTTTATAACATTTAATCCTTTTATGTTATTTTTATTTATTTACAGTGTTATATTTATGTCAATAGTCATATATGACAGTGGTAGCCAGATAATATCAGTATGGATGGATCATGTCCCCATAAAAAAAAAAGAAAATACAAAAGACTAAATAAGAACAGAACAAACAAAACGCATACTAACAGTTAGACAAGAAGACCAAAAACATAACACATACCTTAAAACACACTTTTGCATTGCACCTCTATCATGATAAAGCCTCGTACAATCAGTCCACAACATTCTTACATAACAGGAAAAATATACATTATGTGCCACACCTACAGCCTGTCTCCTTTGTAATGTCTAATATAATCTTTGGGACCAATACTCTTGGATAGCAGAGCATGACCATACTGCGTGTAATAATGTACCCTCTGCTCTCTCACACCAGCAATTTGCTGTATCTTTTATTCCGATCCTGTGTAACCTTGAGGGAGTGGAGTCCAAATAAAAGTCCAAGTATTTTAAATTGGATAAGTATGATTCCAATGTCCCAAGATGTTTTCTTAATATTCTGGCAAATCTTATCCCATTCTTTATCTGTAATTGAGGTGTTAAGGTCAACTTCCCAAACCAGCTTCAATGCTGACATCCCCTTGTGGGCTCGGTTAAATACCATGGTATAGTAGTGTGATGCTTCATGGCCCAGACCAAATGACGATTAAGAAATCTCATATAGTTTTGTTTTGGATTCGTTTTTCTTAGGAAACTTGACACAGGCCATTATTTTAAGCACACCAGTGTGCCTCTATGTATTGTACAGCATATCATATCTAGGGGTGGAAATAGCATCCTCTGTGGATGTGGTATGTTCCCGCTCTGTCAAACGGTTCAAGGCTTCATGATGGCTGGACGTTTCTGGCAGCAGAACAATGGTGGCTGTCTTTAACCCATTTAGGCCTAGGACTATTGACCGCTTTAACAATTGAAAAATAGCAGATATACAAGCTCACAGCGCGGCACCGAGTGCCGCGCTGCGAGCTTGTAGATCTGCTATTTTTGAAAAATCATGATATTTCTTTGCAAGTCTTTGAATATATCTATTTAAAAGCGAACATTTGTAACTCAAATATTTGCTTCCGGGTGGTCCCTGGAACAACACATTTTGAGATGGGGGTCCGTGGGCAAATACCTGTAATTTTGGGGGTCCTTGACATGAAAAGGTTTGAGAACAGCATGGTTTAGAGGAAGGATTTAGAAGTCGGGTCAAAGATCGGGTCAAAGATATTCAAAGACTTGCACACATTTTCACGAATTTTCAAAAATAGCAGATCTACAAGCTCGCAGCTGTGAGCTTGTATATCTGCTATTTTTCAATAGTTAAAGCATAAAATAATGGTTAAAGTGGTTCAAATCTAATGTGACGCGGGCGTGTTCCAGGTATTTGAGAGTTTAAGCGTGTGGGGGATACAGTGACCGGTGACAGGGACAGGTTGAAAAAGCCCATGCAGCCCAGCTGACCGGCACAGTCACTGAGAACAC
Organism: Nannobrachium achirus; assembly: GCF_963921795.1. NCBI lineage: Eukaryota > Metazoa > Chordata > Actinopteri > Myctophiformes > Myctophidae > Nannobrachium > Nannobrachium achirus. The sequence goes on from NC_137818.1 coordinate 18,161,887, forward strand.
GGCCAGCCATTCCGTCAGGGCCTGCTGCTTTCCTGGCCTTCACACAGCCAAGCATGGTCTTTACGTCATGTGTGCACAGCGAGACAACTGTGTCATTTGCTGTTGGTGGAGCTCTCTTTGGCCGATAGCTAAGCCTGGGGTTAGCCAAGCTTGCGCTTTTGTGTGTGCGTGCGTGCGTGTGTGTGCGTGCGTGCGTGCGTGCGTGTGTGTGTGCATGCATGCGTGTGTGTGCGCGTACATGGACTGGGCTGGGCCGCAAAACCTGCAGAGAGATCAGCCTTGTAGATCAGCTGTTGATTCTATGAGAGAGACCAGTGCACAACTAGATACAAATCAGGATTTACTATGGTTTTGTATGCTCCATGTCTCGTACCAAAAAAACAGTAGATCTACATTGTCGGTGTGAGACACTGCCGCACAACTAACTATAAATCAGGCGTTAACCACATGAACCCTAGTGTGCCTGCCTATAGACCAGGGGTCTTCAAAAGGGGGTCCTCAGAGTTACTAAAGGGGGTCCTCCAAATCTTTATGTGATAGAAACCTTTTTCTACTTTTTAACCACTTGAACCTAGCGTCCATATTCTGAGATCTTTGGCCGAAAATAGCAGATCTACAAGCTACGAGGAGTTGTGAGCTTGTAGATCGTCTATTTTCGGCAAAGCGGTGTGCGCGCGTGCATGCATGTGCGTACATGGACTGGGCTGGGCTGCGAAACCTGCAGAGAGAGCAGACATACAGTAGTATGGGTCTCTATGTTTGTGCGCCTGCATTTTATATTATTGTTGGATATTTGTGTCAAAGAGACTATAACCCTTCTATTGAATTTTAATCAACTATTAGAGGTTCGGACTGCTAACGCGGCCCTCCCAACTAGACACCTACTGTATGTCACACTGCCCATCCGATCCGACCTATACAGTTATGTCAGCGTCACAGTGTTGTGTGCTTTGTCGCGAGGAGGAGATCTATGACAGGTTTTTGTAAAACGGTCATGCCCCCAATCACTGTGTCACCAACAGGCTCGCAATGCAGAAGGGAGGCAAAGCGAGAGATACAAAATTAAACACTTGTTTGGTAAACACAACTCTATGACTCTGCGCGATTGTATCATTTGTTATCTGTAAATAAATATGTCATTCTGCCAACGCCAAAGTGCAGTAACTACACAAATAATTGAACTCAACGGATTCAAAGGATTTATAAGTGCTGAGGTAATTGTTGTGTATTGGAAATAAAAGCCTAATTGCGTATATTTATTATGTGTGTGCGTGCGTGTGCGTGTGTGAGCGTGTGTGTGTGTGTGTATAATTATTTGCATGATATCCATTCGTTAAATAAGGGCTGCCAGGTGTAGTTCATAATAATTTCTACTTTAGTTCAGTGTTGTTTGTAGTGTAGCGAATTTTTCAGGGGGAATTAATGTCATTGGCACCAGTAGCAAAGTGTATATTTATTAGGCATGTTTGTTTGTATTTGCATTATTTGCAACATATCCATTAGGCGTTTTAGACTACATTTTCAGAGGAATTATGAATTTTCATTTGCAACTGGTGGTGTGACCGTTTTACAAAAATCTGTGATAGAACTCCTCGCGGATTTGTCAGCGTACAGTTTGCACATGTATTTCTGTGTCCCTTTTGTGCCTATATATGGAGATCTCTGTTTCTGTCTGTCTGTCTAGCTGTGTCCCTTTTATGCCCATATGGAGATCCCTGATGTCATTAGTATACCCATATAATGTATCCTGATGTAGCCATATCTGGGCATATTGGTTGGATGGGCGGGTCTGGTCAACTGGATATCCACATATGCCCGTATATGGACATATGTGTCATATGTGTCAACAACTCGCGGCGGACACCGCACTCCCTCAAGTCCTTGCCGATGCATGAGCCGAGTTTGAAGTCAGGCGGTTCCATATATTATGTGCATAGCGGTTGGATCTGTGGCTTGACAACCGGATCCATATATGCCTATTTAAGGGCATATCAATTCAATTCAATTCAATTCAAAGGAGCTTTATTGGCATGAGAAAACATACGTTTACATTGCCAAAGCAAGTGTCACGAATAAAATAAAAACTGTTGAAAATGGGGAACATATATACAGTTGGAGGGGGATTGACATCCATCGATGTCATTTGCATACGGCTGGATGACACTAATCCTCACTGGAGTGGAGTGGTTCTCCACCTGAGGCCCTTCCCTGCCAAAAAAAGACCTCTGGGTTTGTTTATGGTTATGTCTGAGTCATAGTGACGTCAGAGGTCCCCCCGCTCGCCCTCCCTCCGGTCCTCCCTTAAGCCAGTTTTAATATAGGATTTGGGATTTGTTGATGAAATCTCGGGTTTTCAGGCAGCACTAATGATGATTCATTTAATTTTTACTCGGCACAGATGTGCCGACTGTTGGTTGTTTTGGCACATATCCACCAAGGTCCACCCGAGAGTAATGTTGATTGACTAGCTTTCATAAATGGCAGACAGGAGGGTACATTACGGAAACAACATGCACAGCACATAGTTGTTTCAATGATACTGTACAAACCTTGTACCTCCATAATTCAACCTTTTATGATTTTTTTTCTCCCCGTCAATAAATGCCCTACTTTATCATCAGCTCCAAAGCTACAAGCTAGCAACGTCTCTCGCACTGTGACACGTTACCTTGTAGATCAGCTGTCGATTCTATGTGAGAGACCAGTGCACAACTAGATACAAATCAGGAGTTACTATGGCTTTGTATGCTCCATGTCTCGTACCAAAAAAACAGTAGATCTACATTGTCCGTGTCACCGTGTGAGACACTGCCGCACAGTCAAATGATGAAACTATATGGAATCTATGAAAAGAGTCCCTGCTTCATCTCTCTCTCAACTAAGGGGTCTTTGGCCTGAAAACGACCACTGATATAGGACTGATTTCCTAAGCGGACACCCTGTAGAGGGCGCCACCGCCATTAACTGCGGTGTAAACAGTAGTGTAAAGTAACTTGTAGCCTACACTTAAGTACAATATTGAGTATTTGTACTTTACTTGAGTAGTTCCCATTTCAATAGTTCTACTTCTACTCCACCACTGGCTGCGGAGCCTGCGGTTTACACCCTAGCAATGGCTCTGTACAGGGGAGCGCTCATGCAGGAAATCGGTCTATACTGGAGCGAACATTCCGCAAAAAATAGCCGATCTACAAGCTCGCGATGCATTGTAAGCTTGGGGATCAGCTATTTTAACTGGGGGGAAAAAATGACATGAAAGTGTTTCAGTGTGCCTGTGGGTTTTACCAACAAAAAGTATTAAAGATCCTGTGTTCCACTGGAACACAGGTCCCCGCCTTCCATTTCCTGAAAAGTAACAGTTTTGGACATGCAAGGCTTCCCAAACCGATCACGACATTATGCTAAATAGGGAAAAGGATTTTCTCCTGAAGAAGAAGAATCCCCCCCAGTCCATTTCCACGTTTCCTTTTACATGAATGCCATCAAGCGGTATAGAGGGAAGTGGCATAATACTCCTCCTATATAATCTCACAGCCGTGGAAGGAAAACAAAAAAGGGAGGGGGGAGGGGGGTAGAGAAGAAACACAAGTAGGCTACACTCTCCCGGCTGCAAATAAGCCACTTTGTTTGTTGAAGACTCGCCAAGAGAAAAAGAGAAGAAGAAGGGAAAAAAACCCAGCTGCTATCTATGGCGTCTCAAGGGGCTGGTTAATTTTAGAAAGATAATCTCCTCGCAATACGCTGAGGGATTAAGACATTAAATAAAATCCTAGCATGAGGAGATGATAAGGCTGTCACGGAGACGTTGTGCATCCACAGGAACAGAGAGAAGTACGTTTAGTTTGATGCTAATCAGCGAGCGGATCCGGTGTAGAAAAAAAAAAACAAAAAAGAAAAACACCCAGTTGTTTTATGACATGTCTACTTACATTGCCTCAACCACTCTCTTTTTTTTCCTCCTCTCCATTAAACGTGAATGATGATAGCCATTATAGCGGTGCATCTTTGGATATTATCACTGTCTCCCAAGGCGGTACTCAGTGCTATTTCAACACTATAGACCTAGAGGAGGACTGGAGAAGGGATGGCAGACAGAAAACATGGGGAGGAAGGAGGAGGTTCTGTCAATGCCTCCTCCATCGATGTCATTTGCATACGGCTGGATGACACTAATCCTCACTGGAGTGGAGTGGTTCTCCACCTGAGGCCCTTCCCTGCCAAAAAAAAAACCCACCCATGCAATCCTCTTCTTATTAACCCATTTAGGCCTAGAATTATTGACTGCTTTAACCAGTGAAAAATAGCAGATATACAAGCTCACAGCGCGGCACCGAGTGCCGCGCTGTGAGCTTGTAGATCTGCTATTTTTGAAAAAGTCATGAAAATGTGTGCAAATCTTTGAATAATATATGTATTTTCAAAGCGAACGGTTGTAACTCAAATTTTGCTTTGGGGGGGTCCCTGGAACTAAATATTTTGAGATGCGGGTCCGTGGCCAAATAAATATCATTTTGGGGGTCCTTCACATGAAAAGGTTTGAGAACCTCTGACATAGTAGTCTCTCAAGAACAGTCTAACTGAGCTCCAGTTAAGTGAAAAGGACCTTTTCTTTGACGATGGCTATAGCCAGATTGCTGACATAGAAACCATGGGTTTTTCCAAAAAATCTTAGAAGGATTCAAAAGACACTTATAGAATCGGGTGAAAAATTCTAATTTTCACGATTTTTCAAAAATAGCAGATCTACAAGCTCGCAGCGCGGCACTCGGTGCCACGCTGTGAGCTTGTATATCTGCTATTTTTTTTAATATTTAAAGCATAAAATATTGCGTCATAATGTGTTCAGGCCTAAATGGGTTCTTAAAAGACCCCTCGGTGACACTCACCTTGCCAGAGAGAACACAATACGACACAATACAGCTCTGACCTGCGGGGAGAGGACTCTCTCTCTCTCCGACCACAATGTGTGTCTACAATGTCATGTAGAGAACAAGAGATGTACGCAGGGGCGTCACACCAAATTCTGGGCCCTGGGTACAAGGATTCACTGCGGGCCCCCCATGAATGTTAACTATTGAAAAATAGCAGATATACAAGCTCACAGCAAGCTTGTAGATCTGCTATTTTTGAAAAAAATCTTGAAAATGTGTGCAAGAAACCTATGTCAAGGACCCCCAAGATGATATGTATTTGGCCACGGACCCCGATCTCAAAATATTTAGTTCCAGGGACCCCCAGAAGCAAAATTTGAGTTAGAAATGTTCGCTTAAAAAATACATATATTCAAAGATTTTCACACATTTTCACAACTTTTAAAAAATAGCAGATCTACAAGCTTGCAGCGCGGCACTCGGTGCCGCGCTGTGAGCTTGTATATCTGCTATTTTTCAATAGATAAAGTTATTAGGGCCCCTCCACCTTGGGCCCCAGTAACTCAGTCCCACTTTCCTACCCCTTGTGACGCCCCTGGATGTACGGGGCTGGGGCTGAGCGGCATGGCTTTGCAGTGCAACACTAAGCAGATCCGCTTCTTTTTTAACAATGTCTGAGATTGGAAGCCCACCTACCAAACAAACAAAACAAACAAAACAGCCTGGTGCAGGTGAATAACAACAGTGGTGGAGCGTAACCAAGAACATTTACTCAAGTATACCGTTCCTATAGTACAATTTTGAGGTACTTTCAGGGGTGTCGCACCAAATTCTGGGCCGGCCTTGGGTACAAGGATTCACTGCGGGCCGGGCCCCCACACAATTATTTTGTGCTTTAACTATTGAAAGATAGCAGATATACAAGCTCACAGTGCCGCGCTGCAAGCTTGTAGATCTGCTATTTTTGAAAAACATGAAAAAATATTTAATATTTCAAAACCTTCTAAGGTTTTTTTGGAAAAACCTATGTTACTATGTCAGTGGTGCTCAAACCTTTTCATTTGAAGGACCCCCAAAATGATATGCAATTGGCCACGGAACCCTTTCTCAAAATATTTAGTTCCAGGGACCCCACAGGAGCAAAATGTATATGTTTGTGTTTGCTTAAAAAATACATATATTCAAAGATTTGCACACATTTTTACGACTTTTCAAAAATAGTAGATATACAAGCTTGCGGCGCGGCACTCGGGCCCCTCCACCGTGGGCCCTAGTAACTCAGTCCCACTCCCCCCCCCCCCCTCTAGTGACGCCCCTGGGTACTTTTACTTTGCTTGAGCATGACAGTTTTTTTCAATAGTTTATATTTCTACTCCACTAGTACATCTCAGTACTTTTTATTCTATTTAGGTCAAAACTTTGCGGGAGTGAGGCAAGCGAGACTTTAAGGCCACCTGCTTGTATCCTAGCCGGGCGGGCACGGTCTTCAACATGCCAGGGAGTGCGATGCGTCCTGCTGTTTCACAGCTGTGTGCTTGAACCCCAACACGTAATGGTGGCAAACGGAAAAAGGAAAAGGTTACGTCAACCTGGCGGCAAGCCTGACTTTTGGGGTGGTGGAATCCTCTGTCTTGGCCGGCTTCGTGTTAATTTACAAGACTGGGGGCCAGGGGATGTTAGGGAAAAAAATAATCAGCTTTGAAAAGATCCCATAATAACACAACCCTTGTGTTATAGTGGAGACAACCTGCTCCCTCTGCCAGGCTCCATTCTGAACAAGATAGTGGAACGTTCAAGCGGTATTTGCTCATGCTGGAAGCTGCTTAAGAGGAGACTCCGTAGGTGGGCCAGGCGGATGATAAGACGACTGCTGGGATTGGGTATAGAAGGTGGAGGGTGGGGGGGTGTATATAGTAGGGGTGTAACGATACATTTTAACAACGATACAATACGCATCACGATACATGGTTGACGATACGATACATGGACGATATTGGTTCATTCATGGCGATACGATACGATTCGATTCAATGAGTTAAAATCGATATAGTAACTATTTAGCAAAGAAATTAAATCTGTGTGAAACGTGTCAATAGTGCATGTTTTTAAGGGAAAAATCTAGTATTATGGATATGAATAAGTAAACACTGTGATTCTCTAGCAAATACATGGACATTATATTTCAACACATATGGACAAACCCGCACCTTGACATGAACACAGACATAGACCAAGAGTTGCTACCGGTATATGGAATGGAAAAGTAATTAAAGCCCTCTTTTTCATTTCCCTTCTTAAAATTGCTAAATACCATGCACAAATACTTAGTTACTTAATGATACAACGATACAAAGCCAAAACGTTACGATATTTTGCTTTTGCAAACGATATAGTAGATCATTGCAAATTAAAATCGATTTTTCGATTCAGTTACTATATCGTTACACCCCTAGTATATAGGGGCGGAGTATGGGGGCGGGCAGGAGGTGCAGCGCGAGAAGATGACAGAAATTTGCCCAGAGAGAGAGGATCCCACCAACACACTGTTCCTGTTTGCCGTTACAAGAGTCTTATGTAAAGTCCCATCAGCGGGAGGTGCTGCTTGAGCAAAGCCCCTGACCTGCACATGTCAAAAACTGCCGTTCACTTTCAAGCATAATTTCTTTATGGTAATGCCTGCCCCCCGGGGGTCGCAGGTTGGCTCTCTTCCCCCACCCGAAGGCTCATAGGAGAGCGACTCTGTCCATGGGGTATCCAATGGATTACAGCCTCATTATCTACAGGGCTCTGCAGCTATTCACACCGCATTTGACTGTGTCAGACTCCACAAATACCACCGTCCTTGGCAGGAGATTGGAGAGAGGGAGAGAGGGAGAGAGAGAGAGAGAGAGAGAGAGAGAGAGAGAGAGAATGAGAGAGAGAGAGAGAGAGAGAGAGAGAGAGAGAGAGAGAGAATGAGAGAGAGAGAGAGAGCGAGAGAGAGAGAGAGAGAGGGGCCTCAAATAGAAAAGCAAAAATAAAATATAACAATGACAAATGGTTTGACAATGCATGTAAAAACCTAGGAAAGAATAAAAATACAGTAAGGAGGGAAGAAAATATGAACTGCACCAGCTACTGTACTGTGCTATTTAGGAATCCATGAAAGCATCTTGGAACACAAAAACACACTTTTTCAATCTCTTCAGTCCAGTGGAGAAGAATAGATACAACGTTTAGAGTTCCAAATGTAGCTAAAAACTACAGGGTAAAATCACATGAAACTAAGAAGGCCTGTGGTGGTGTTAATGGCATCCTAAATTAAACTAGACAAGTTTGAGACATCGCAAAGTCTGGTTGCCCCAACGCAAGTCATGGATCGATTGCAGCTTTCATGATCCAAGTTAAAATAGCATTTCTAAGGGGCACGGTGGTGCAGTGGTTAGCACTTCACCCCACAGCTAGAAGGTCCTGGGTTCGATTCCCGCCGGGGGAAGCTGTGGGCGCTGGGGGCGTGTTCCTCCACCCGCGTCATCAGCACCCACACCCTAGGTGGGGTTGGCGATAGGGCCTTTCTGTGGTGAGTTTGCATGTTCTCCCCATGTCTCCTTGGGCATAGGCCCTCACACAAAAACATGCAGTAGTCCTGGTTTCTATACTACCTCCCCCTAGCCAGCTGGGTGCTCCCCAATGTCCCCTGACGCGGCAGGGGGAGAGCGGAAACCAGGACTACAGGTTAGGTAGTCACCGGGTGAGAAAAATGGGTTGCAAAAACCGTGGGATAAAAAATATTCGAAAAAAAATAGCATTTCTAGGCATAATATGCCTAGAAACTATATTATAGTTCAACTTCTCACATTTGGGGTGCCTTGTAAGGTCAGAAGAGAAAGCGATTTTGGCAGTGCACTCTATGGAGCCCCTCAACAACATTTGCTGCTGTCTAGACACCTCAGTAACTTAGCTCAATCACTACCATTGATGAGGTATGACAGATTATATATATATAAAGTAGCGCATCTGGTTTTGACCCAGAAACGTTCCATACCGGCTATGAAAAAGCAACTAAAAACGGATCTGCATTGTTAAATGTCTCCTGATCCTGCCTAGTGTCCGCAGTATAAACAATGCTAACTTGTTCTCTGGAAAGTGCAGTCTTTTGCCATCGCCGCTGTGGTGCGGCATGCGTGTGGATCATGATCTACAGGATCTTACTTGAGATGGATATGCTTTGACTACTCTTAAAAAGTATGAAAAACGAGAAAAAGCGTGGTAGGGAACAACCAAAGTCGAAAAACTATCTTGGTAGTAAATTAGTTGAAGAGATTAAAATTTTGGAAGCGAGTTAATCTAAACAGTATGCAATATCAAAAAGCTGTAGGACACAGTTGCAAAGATCGTATGCCCCAACGTTTGAACAAAATTTGAAGGTAAGAATGTTCTCGTTAAGTTCACTTTGGGAGAAATTATTCAATTATTGGATGTGATCTCCCACCCCTATAGCAGGGATATTTATATGGCTAGATAATAATTCTGAAGCAGGGCCTTTTTTTAAGGAGCCCTCTCACCCGGCTTAACGACCTTTTGAATTTCCTTCCTTCCCACAAAAAGACTATAAGCAGCATTAAGAGCAGAACACCCAGGTTCCAAGAATAGCATGTCCTGAAGCTGTCCGCCTCCTTAACACTTAAAACATATAGCACTGCAGGCCACTTGGCAGGTTGAATGGTAAAGCAGTTGAAGCACTTTATCTGGTTTGACGATGCTGCTATTTCCCCCCAGAGTGTTTTATATGGTGTTCCTATGTGTTGGATTATATTTAATATTATATTTATTTGTATGTATTTGTTTATTCTTTTATTAGTGTGGTTGCCCAACAGGGCAACACACTATAAGTACTAGTGCAGCTTTATTATTTCTAGATAAACTTTTAGCCAATTAGGGAGGAGCATTCTCGCTGTCAGAGGTTATCCAGTGTGTGTGTCAGTCCTTGTGCCTTTTATGGCCATATATGGAGATCTCTGTATTTGTCAGTCCTTGTCAAGGACTGCCAAATACAGATGACATCAGGGATCTCCATATATGGGAATAAAGGGAACAAGGACTCCTTGACCATTTTATTCCCATATATGGAGATCCCTGGTGTCATCAGTATATGCCCAATTTCCCATATATAAGATTGTCGGCTTCTTTGATTGGCCAGAACAATTGATCGGATTGGCAGATTGGTCAGGCATAGCATGACGTTTGTGTCACCGCACCATTATAAGTAATAACGCTGGCATTAGTAGTGCTTTTCTCAGGTCAAGATTCGTGTCCAGCAAAGGTTGTGCTATGGTGTCTTCCAAGATGTTTCGGAAAGTTTTATTTTCATTACTTATGCTCCTCGCTTTGAATGTTACTCCTTTGAACGCTCAAAATACAGAATTGGAGAAGGTCGGTCGGTTGATGGAGTGGACTTCCAAGAAGTCCATCATCAGGATGAATGGAGATATGTTCAATCGCTTTGTCAAGGAGTCCCCCAGAAACTACTCGGTAGTCGTCATGTTCACAGCGGTAAAGCAGCAAAGCCAGTGTGGGATATGCAAGGAAGCTCTGGCAGAGTTCCGTGAGCTGGCTAACGCTTGGCGACACTCCCCTGACTTCTCAAACAAAGTGTTCTTTGCAACTGTGGATATCGATGAAGCTTCAGATGTCTTTGAGATGTTCAAGTTGGATCACGTTCCGTCGATCCTCCATTTCCCATCCCAAGGAAAACCTGATCACTATGAGATGAACAGAGGCATTAGAGCTGAACAGCTGGCTAGATGGGTGGCAGACCAGACCGACGTACGCATCCATGTGATTCGTCCTCCCGACTATACCACCCCGCTTTCTTGGGTCGTTGTCTTCTCTCTAGTTGGCGGACTTGCCTATTATAAACACGGCAACTTCTCATTTATTCTCAACGAGAATATCTGGTCCGTCGCGACACTGTGCTGCGTCCTGCTTCTGATTTCGGGGGAGAGGTGGAGCCACATCAGAGGAGCGCCCTTTGCGTACAGGAACCACGCCAGCGGGCAACAGACCTTCATCCACCCCAGCACTCAAGCTCAGTTCGGGGCTGAGACCTACATCGTCACCTTCTTCAATGCCGGCGCTCTCGTGGGAATAGTGCTGCTGTGTGAGGCTGCCAACGGCGGCCAGGATACCGCGACGAGGAAGGCAATGTGTCTTGGTGGTAAAGTCATGGTGATGATTTTCTTCGCTTGTCTGCTGTCCGTTTTCAGAGTAAAGCACTAAATACCCCTGCAGCTTCCCGACGTGCCAGGAGTCAGCCAGCAGTCATCCAGCCTGAGGGAGGCATCAATCAACAGACAGGTGCTCCTCTAAATTGCTGTCAAAAGCCATGGATGCTCTCCTCAAGTCAGGCCAATGGTAGACTGTCGTATATCATTTTCTAAACGTCACCTTGATGTGTGTTTGTGTGTGTGTGAGGCATAGTTTTAAGAGCCAAACCGAGGCATAATCTTGAAATAAATAAACATAAAGAGAGGACAAAAAACACAAGGGCTGCCAGTCACTTAATGCTGAAATGCTGTTGTAATAGTTTAAAAGTGCTGTAAGTGATATCTTATGGTTAACACAATTTCTCTTTTTTTATGTTAAAACTCATAATCATTACTCTAGAGTGTTTCAGGTGTCTCACCATCAGGCCGTTTTCAGGCCAAGGACCCCTTAGTTGAGAGAGAGATAAAGCAGGGACCCCACAACTTTTTCATACATATTTAACCACTTGAACGGTCAATACTTAATAAACTTAATAAACGCCTCGCAGTGTGAGGTGTTGTGAGCTTGTAGATCGACTAAAGTTCTCAGAATATGGACGCTAGGATTCAAGGGGTTAATATAAAAAAGGAGAAAAAGGTTTCTATCACACAAAGATTTGGAGGACCCCCTGTAGTAACTCTGAGGACCCCCTAGGGGTCCCGGACCCCCTGTTGAAGACCCTTGCTCTAGCTCTTTAGTAAACAAAAAAATCCCACCTGTGTGATGTGGGCGAGGCTGATGATGATGATGGTGATGTTATGACATCACAGGATAGGGACATACAGCATCATGTTGGGATGCACCGATATATCGGCCACACATCGGTATCGGCCGATGTTTGCCGTTATCTGTCAGTATCGGCAAATAAGGCTGACATTAACCGATGGCAGTAACCGATATTTATCTGCTGTTGATAAGCATACATGTTGTGCTGCCTACTGTATGTTGGTGTGTTGGTTATTAGCAGCCTACCAAGAGTAGAGAGTAGATTCTGAACAGTTATTTAGTTATTTCTTATAATGTTGATGTATTTGTTTTCCCTGGCCTACAAGGGGAAACAACACCAACAACGTATCAGTATCGGCTATCGGCTAAATTGTTATTTTAAACATCATTATCGGTATCGGCCTTGAATCTATCGGTGCATGTATGCCTAGACATTAGTATTTGATACGATGGAAAATCACTTGGAAAACCACATGGACATTTCACACAGTCATGTATTGGAGCGGTTAGCACTGCTAAAAAAAAGTCAAATAAAAAATAAAATAGAAATGTCATCCAATCAGGAGAGAGAACCCAATTATCAGTTTGAGATTGTGTTCCAATTCAGTCTGCTTTGTGTTTTCTCATCAATTTCAGTTTCACGTTCATCCTGTATCCTGAGTGAGTTCTCTCTCCTGATTGTTGGATAAAGTTGATATCCAGACCTGAACATTTTATTTTCTGTTCACTAAAGAGACAACAGAAGGGATCTTTGTGGAGGTACAACATGACGGCTGTTGCGTAAGAAACGTTTGCCGATACAAGTGAAGAGAGAGATCTCACAATATATAGATGTGATTCCTACACTGCAGACCAACTGACACGTTGGAAAGAATCAACCAGAGAGAATTGGAATGCTTAATAGTAGCAGATTAAGTGAGCAGCTGTGACTGATCCTAAATTAAGGGAAATTGACTTTTATACAGACTCAGTGAGCATGTAAGCCTTGCCATTGAGAGAGGCCACCACAGACGACTGGCTCCCCAGAGAAAACTGAGTGTCTGCATCCGCTACTGCACACAAAATGAGGTGGAAACAGAGCTTCGCTTTCTAACTACCTGCCAACTAGGCAAGAAATCAGAGTGCACATAGGCCTCCTTTGCCATGCCATATTTGCAAGATAATCTCGGAACATAGGACTGTAATTACCACAGCAAATACATCGCACCGGAGGCCCCAGGTCATCGCCAACATGACAAGAGACAATGTTTGGCAGGGCGAGTCATCTCCATGTGAGCCTCAGTAGAAGAGCTGGGAGACCACCTCCAAGCCATGCATTTGTTATATACTGTATTGTATTAATAAACTCAAAACAACGTTTTTTATTTACTGTATTGAGCCGAATATAAGACGACTCTGATTAAGATATACAACCCAATGTTTTAGGATATTTTTATTGGAATTAGGTATCTTATATTCGGCACAATACGGTACAAAAGTTATAAAGATGAAAAATAAAAATAAAAAGGATTTTCTTTTGCAATGTTTATTTTATTTTATATTTTTAGTAAAGCTTACCTGGCTATATTCGATTGCAGTGTTGCAATGTTACACAGTTCTGGTATAAATGATGTTCAATTGAGAGAGATAGAGGCTGTTCTAAAGGCTCATCTGAAGCCGTTTCAAACGGTGTGTCTGTCACTTTATGAAGTGGGCAACGAGAGAACGGCCAGGGAGTTGAACCGAGTGACTCTAAACCTGATGCCCGTCACAGGGTATTAACCCCAACAATGCAGAGCCCGCCGAGAACGCGCAGTCACTGGATACTTGGCTTAGGCAGCTTCAGACTCGTTTATGGGGCACTCACCACATTTCACGACTCCGAGTATTTCCTTTAAACGTGGCACCTGAGAGGGCTGCGGATGGGGGGGAGGGTTGTGGTGTGAGGTTCTCTGAAGGTCTGGGCCTTTGTGTGACAAGACGCACTTTATAGACAAGTTTAACATCACCGCTCTGGTGATGTTGATGGCACAAATCCATTTTGTTTAGGGCTGCAACAGTTTAACCCATTTAGACCTAAGTCAGATTCTAAAAATGCCTTCTAAAGCCTAACATAAGTTTTCAGAAAAACTTCAAATATTTGGCAAATGAGCCAAGCTTTGGCCAATGAGCCAAGTGTGGGACACATACGTACATACAAACAAAAATGTTGAATTGAAACCTCCACCGGCTGTCAGTCAGTCTGTCAGTCAGTCACGTCACGTCACACTTTTCCCCTACACATATCTCCGCCACCGTTGCCACCATCTGTGCCAAACTTTGCACACACACTCCTTGGCTGCCAAACCACAACCTCATTTCTCACCTGGCCCTCTTCTAGCGCCACCATGAGGCAGATTCTTGCAAAACAAATCTTTGGACACTGCTCCTACAGATTTTGCCCTAAAATCACGCGAAGCGGTACACAGTATGTCTACAGTCATGTCATCAAAATGGATCTGTCCCATTTAGCGCCACCATGAGGCAGATTCTTGCAAAACGAATTTTTGGACACTGCTCCTACAGATTTTGCCCTAAAATCATGCAAAGCGGTACACAGTTTGTCTAGAGTCATATCATCAACATGGATCTGTCCCATTTAGCGTCACCATGCAGGCCACCATTGGACACTGTTCCTAACTAATGCCACTTACAGGCCTATTTGTGTATACATGTGACCTGACGGTCGCTTATCTCCCGAATAGGGAGTCCTACTGGTTATTAAATGATTCTTTTTGGAGCGGTACGCTTTCGCGGGACGCTTAATTAAATGAACTCATAAAAGGCACCACTCACTTCACACCGGGTGTGATTCTTTAATAAATTAACAGATATTCAAACATAGCAGATCTACAGCTCTTAAAATAGAGAACAGATTTTCCCCTATACAAACCCATTGTAACTTCAAACTCCATTTAAACCATGATAGATTCAATGAAAACACCTGTCCGTTTTCTGGTGACTCCTATCCACCTCTTTCCGCGGGAATTTACTGGAGAATGTTTTGCACCACACTGCACCACACTTCCGGTTAACAGCAGACATACAAGCTCACGTCGCGTCGCAGATGCAGCCGTTGTGAGCTTGTAGATCACACTCGGCTGCGGCGCCGGAAGCTCCGTCCAATTTCTGCGCAATGCCCGATGGGATGTTGGAAACTTGTGGATATCCTCCGAATACATGAGCAGCCCGTGTTTTTTCCATAAACTTTTTTCATTCATTTTTAATAATCTTTTTATTGTATCAATCTTTTTTAATTTTCCCAAAAATGAATTAAAAAGAAAAGAAAATGTTTTTGAATCATTTAAAATCTCTTCTGGGAGGGTTCTCTCACACAAAAACATTTTCAAACGGGGATCAATTTGGGGTCCCCTTGGCAACTACCGATTTGGAAAGCATTTGTACATGGAACCGGGCCTCGGTCTTGACAGTGTTTAAAAGGAACACTCAGGATTTCACAGTGTGCCCGTGACTCGGTGTACCGGCGGCGACAGTTGACGGGAACAAGAAAGCCAGCGTTATTCATTCAGCTCTGAAATTACAGCGCCGGCCAGAAGAGTCTTCCTAAATCAGATGGATGATGCATCCTCCTCTCCCTTCGCCCCAGGGGCCGGGGGTAATATGAGGGGCCTGCCTAGGATCCACACAGTGGTGGAAAGTAGCTAAGTACATTTACTTAGGTACCGTACTTACTTACAATTTTGAGGTATATGTGCATTACTTGAGTATTTCCAAACACTTTTACTTCTACTCCGCTACATCTCAGATCCAAATATTGTATTTTTACTACACCCAAAACATACATTAAACATTTCAACCCAATATAAATTTGGCCATTCGAAAATAGCCGACCTACAAGCCCACAATGTGTTGCGATGCACTTGTAGACATGCTATTTTCAAAAGACTTTTATACATTAGAACATTTCTGAAATGTGAAATTCTGCATAACGAGTACTTTTAATTTATGCTAATTTAAGTACATTTTCATGCCAATACTTTTGTACTTTTTTACATTTTGAATTCCCGACTTTTGCTTGTAACAGTCAGAGTATTTCCACGTTGCAATATTGATACATTTACTGAAGTGCGAGTACTCTTTCCACCACTGCACACTACTGGAGGCAGAGAGACAGATGGGACCTTGTCTGGCTCTGACCTTGCTGAGCTAATATTTCTCCCGGGCGCTCCTGTCGCTTAGACCTGCCTGGTCATTAACATGGAAGGAATACTTCAAAGACACGCGTGCCAACGTCGAGGTAGAAGGCAAACAAGGGTTAGAGAGAGGGACCGGGGAGTCATGTGCCTGCAGTGCACAAGCAACAAATGGCAGATGTTTGTTTATCTTTTCTTTTAGGCATATCAATTATGGCCATAATATGCAGATAGTAAAAGTTTTACATCCCATTTTTAACTCTAAACCTCACATTTAAATATTTATTTCATGTTTGCATCCAAGCATTTAAACTTTTTTTTTTGGTAGCTTCACAATACACACACTGCATATTTAACCACTATATCACGAGAGGAAGTATAGTATATCAGCACAGCTGTGGTACGGTCGTAAACCGTGGATAGCAGTGGTGGAAACTAAGTAACTCAGTACATTTACTCAAGTACTATACCAAGGCACAACTTTGAGGTGTACTTTCAATAATTTCAATACTTTGAAAAATCTTGAAAAAATTTGCAAGTCTTTGAATATTTTGGACGCGATTCTATAAATGTAGATAAAAAGTTGTTCTACTAAATAAGTGGTTCTCTTTTTCATGTCAAGGACCCCCAAAATTAGATGCATTTGGCCGCGGAACCCCCATCTCAAAATATTATGTTCCAGGGACCCCCCCCCCCAGAATCAAATATTTGAGTTACAAATGTTTGCTTTTAAAAATATATATTCAAAGATTTGATGATTTTTCAAAAATAGCAGATCTACAAGCTTGCAGCGCGGCACCAAGACGAGTGCCGCGCTGTGAGCTTGTATATCTGCAATTTTTTAATAGCATAAAATAAAGGTTGAAATGATTCCAGGTCTTAATGGGTTAATGGCCGATGACTACTGGGGCTGCCCCCCCCCCCCTGTTATAGGTATACTGTATGTCCCTGCTTGTTTATACGTGGTTCTAAATTATATTCACAGATAGCATAGCCTTCCTCCCTCCCTTTTTCTCTCTTTTTTTTTACATTGTTCTCCTTGTAATTGATTGTGTTGTTGTGTGTATGTACCCGTTTTTATATGGTTATTTGTTATTTTGTGTTGTTCTGTGTCAGCGTCAGCCCTTTGGGCTGTTTGTATTGTAAAAACAAGTGTAAAAAAATCTAATGAAATCAAAAGAAAATAAATAGCTGATATAAAATTTCACAACGCGCCACGACTCACGACGCATCACGAGCTTGCAGATCGTCTATTTTCACTGCTTTGCGACACTACGACGATGCTAATTTACAGGAAAAAAACATAAAAAGTTTAACCCATTTAGGCCTAGAATTATTGAATGCTTTAACCTGTGAAAAATAGCAGATGTACAAGCTCACTCTGTGCCGCGCTGCGAGCTTGTAGATCTGCTATTTTTGAAAAAGTCGTGAAAATGTGTGCAAATCTTTGACTATATGTATTTTCAAAGCGAACGTTTGTAACTCAGATTTTGCTTCTGGGTGGTCCCTGGAACTAAATATGTTGAATGGGGGTCCGTGGCCAAATACATATAATTTTGGGGGTCTTTCACATGAAAAGGTTTGAGAACCACTGACATAGTAGTCTCTCAAGAACAGACTAACTGAGCTCCAGTTGAAGTGAAAATGTCCTTTTCTTTGACGATGGCTGGCCAGATTGCCGACATAGAAACATAGGTTTTTCAAAAAGTCTTAGAAGGATTCAAAAGACACTTATAGAATCGGGTCAAAATTCAAATTTTCACGATTTTTCAAAAATAGCAGATCTACAAGCTCGCAGCGCGGCACTCGGTGCAGCGCTGTGAGCTTGTATATCTGCTATTTTTCAATAGTTAAAGCATAAAATAATGATACACAATATAGTGTACCCGTTCTGAATAGATTAAGTATGGAGAAGCAAGCTTTCTGCCCTACAGCGACAGTAAACATCATAACATCCCACCAAGCCCTCCAGTGCGATATTACTTCCATGCTGTTGTTCCACTATAAACTATTTATCAAGTAATGGGAGACAACGGTTTATGAGCTTACCCAAGAATCTTGTCATTTTATTCGGCTCCGCCAAGAAATATAGTTCCATCAGGAATAATAGGCCATACATGATATTATTAGAACATGTCATCCTTTGTACAAAGGGGCTTGGCGAGCATTTCAGGAGTAAAAGGGGAAAAAAGGGGGTTATATAGCCTTGCTATGAGGCCCATGTCTATAATCCATTAGACGTGACGTGCTATAAATGTGTATAAATCACGTATCTCAAGAACCGGCAAACCGGCCGACTTCAAACTCGGCGCAGATGTCACAGAGGACCTGAGGGAGGTTACAAATCTCCATTCAGAAACATTGCCATTCAGAAGATTGACTTCCATTATTCTAAATGGAGATGTCACCTGACCTAAACCTAACCTTAACCCTAACCTCAACCTCAGTGGCGGTATTTCTGAATGGGGATGTTTCTAAGTGGGGGTGTCCAGAACAGGGACATGGACAGCCAAACAGGGTACAACAGGTATTGAGTTATAATCGTTCCCGACTTTGCATCATTCCCGTTAAAGGTGACTCCCACCAATCAGACTACGTCACACTACTTCAGACTAGAACAGACTGCTAATCTGCTGTATTCTGTTGGCATTTAAAATCAGTTATGCATTCAGATGACATAATAACAGTCCACACCAGGAGGCGGAAGTCTACAATGCTGGTCTGCGCTGGCCTGCCAGTGTTGCCATGTCTGCATATTATAAGCGACTTTGGTCTTGTTTTACCTGTATTGTCTCTTAAATATTCATAGTTGCGGGTTGCTTTAGTTTGGGCTTGTTTCAGAAGTGTAGTTAGATTATTTTTTAAATGTAAAATGTATGTTGCTGATGTAATATGGCTCAAGTGGCACCACCAGTGACCATGAACTGGTCACTTCTTTTGGCTTGTTTTCATAGACCTGGTCGCTTGTTTCACTTACAGAATCTGGCAATATCGGAGTCTCTGTATCTGCAACAAAACAAAACACCTTTCCCCAGCCAGGGCTAATGACAGGCTTAGCATGTTGGGACCCGACCGAACAAGTCTGGTTGGCAATCGACGTCCGACTAGAAGTCCCGACCAGGTATCAACCCGTCAGCACGGCGCTATCGACAACAA
Source organism: Nannobrachium achirus (assembly GCF_963921795.1). NCBI lineage: Eukaryota > Metazoa > Chordata > Actinopteri > Myctophiformes > Myctophidae > Nannobrachium > Nannobrachium achirus. The sequence goes on from NC_137818.1 coordinate 18,181,097, forward strand.
GTTGTCGGCAGGAGATTCTATACAATTCCTTTCGCGGCCGATCTGTGCGGTGGAGAGCTGGCTTTAGGCTATGCAAGAACATCAACATGTCTACATAAGACTTCAGGAATTTCATTACTTAAACCACCCAATGACCACTTTGTAATGTAAATCACACTATATCATTATAACTATGAGAATTACGATACACTATGATCCACTAAGTATCCAGCGATTATTACTGTGAGTTTTTGTTGCAATTGTTATAACGCATTATTCATATTTGAGCGTTTCTAACTATAATTGTGAAGTGTTATGAGCAGACTAATGCATGCATGTTTATTATGCACCACAGACATATGTATGAACGCATGCATGCATGCATGCATGTATGTAAGTACAGTATGTAAAATGTATTTCACCAGTAAAGTCCCGTTGAGGTATATAATCTCTTTTGCAAGACCTGGTCAAAGCAGTACAGAATTACCTGATAAACAACAGAATGTAACCAAGGCAGCCAAAAAACGAATACGAATAAACAAATACTCAAACATCTGCCAATACCACATTAGTAGCCTATTTCAAATTGAAAATAATCATGGACAGGACAGCATGGAGAGCATGTCCATTATCTGACTCTTAAAATCCTGCAGTGAGATAAGATGATCCAATTTAAGTTTTGCCTGCAAATCATTCCACGACCGTGCGGTCCTCGCTCCTCAGTGAAACGAGCTTGCCTGCCCTCAGTTCGAGCAGCAGAACTGGTCTCACGACATAGAAAATGTTACCAAAGGATCTTCAGTCACATTTTGCTTTTTGATAGCAGCAGGGATTTTAATGTGGCTTATACAGCTGCACAGAGGATAACACTCATTCACAGTGCACTGCCTTTTCACAGCGCTCAAACTCGCCGTGTGTTTAAACCCTACCCTATCATTTTCCCGCTCCACTTTTGTCCACAGAACAGTGATGATACTCTTGGCTGTTTGTGGGATTTGTACACTCTCAAAATAAATCCGATGTCCCCCTTTGTAGTGGATGGCAACGTAGAGGAGGCATCCCAAGGAAATATGGTCCGGGAAGCAATTCGGGCGGGTCACTGTTAACTCAGCGCCAGCCAGTCAGAGGGAGATAAGGAAATAATCAAAACGGAGGCGAGGAGGGCCAACTTCAGCCAGCCTGCGTGCGCTGACAGATGGGCTGCCGCCACCGTCTTCTACACAGCACGCCTCCGTCTCTCATTTCAACTCCACCAAACACACCTCTCTCACTGCTGCGTGCTGCTTCCTCCGGATTATTTAGTGTGCTGGACACGGCGCTGTCTCTTAAAAAAAAACAGCAGTTGTACAAGCTCGCAGCGTGGCACTGCAAGCTTGTACGCAAAAATCTAAAATGACGCACCGATGCTTTACCGGGTTTAATGGGTTTTATATGAACAGTGGTGGACAGTGACAAAGTCGTTACTCGAGTGCTGAACATTAGTAAAACTAATTTGTAGTAACTGTACTTATACTATACTTTAGCATTTTTATGACTTTCACTTCACTTCACTGATATACTGTATATACTGCACAAGACAAAACATGGTAGCCTACTGTTGATTCCACTGTAGTGCAAATAGCCGATCAAGCTCACAATGCATAGCATAGCGGTGCATTGATGATATTAAAAAGAAAATGTGCTTTGGAGAGGGAAGTACATATCGGAGGAGACCCCGGTCAACGAAGTCTACTCTACGGGGTTTAAGTGGTTAATATAATAATGAAGACTCCCTTATTTCCATGGTTTTATCTAATTAGCTCTACCCCGTGGTGAGGGGCTAAGCTTCACAGTGCTGGGGGTGGGGTCGGAATAGGGTTTTCAGTTTGGATAGACTTTATCAGCTCGCTATTCAAATATTCATAATGAAGAACATTTAACATCCCCCAAGTGCCCTTATGGCACAATTAAGAACACAAGCAGGCGTGTGTGCACGCGCACGCACACACACGCACACGCACACACACACACACACACAGACACAAAAATCATTAATGTGTAATCATCCAAACAACAAAGCAGATCCAAACCCCGGAGCCTGCACAGTGCACACTCTCTCAGACAGGCACGTACACACATAGACATCAAAGGGGGCTTGAGCCCCTGCACTTTTACCCCTCTGTAAAAAGTGCCCTCTCCAGAATATGAATTCAGTTTCTACTATGGTGATGAAAGTAATGTAAATGCCCCCTTTCCATGCCATACTTAAGGGCAGCGTTCAGGAGAATTGCCTTGTTCAAACTCCTGAATTTGAACGCAGCATCTTATGTTGAAAGAATTGACCTCTCTGTGTAGAAGTCCATTCCGTACGACACATCTCCAGTATTGACTTGATTATGCTTAGTTCGGTGTGGTATCACGCACCGAAAATAGCCGACCTCCAAGCTCACAGCGCGTCGCAGAGCTTGGAGGTCTGCTATTTTTGATATTTCGAAAAGGCCCTTTTGGAAATGTCAGCCCCTGCCTCTCCAACATTCTCTGTACGTCCCTGCTCTCAGAGGCCAGCCCACACAGACCATGCTATTCTGTTGGACTCAGTGATTTGTTCTGGGATATCAGCAGCAATACAGGTAGAAAACTCCTTGTAGCCCGATTGGATTGTGGAAGAGAAAACATGTTGCACCTGGTGCAGCAGGAGACAAGAGGTATACGAGGAGGCAGAGAAGGCATTGTCTGTGTCTCAAATTTGATGGCCGCAATCTTATTGAAAATCTGTTAACGCAATTTGGTGTGCGCCTAATGGCAGACCTCTGCAGGCTATACAATCAGTCTCTCTCAATCCCCTTTTCTCTCTCTCTCGCTCTCTTCCCGTTTCTTTATTTATCTCCCTTTCTCTTCTCTGGCAATGACCAAGTACAGTACGGCACCAAATAGTATAACTGTCTGTTTTGGAAACTGGAAGCACATCGCTTTTGCTTTGTCCTTAGTATTGACTAAGTGATATTTTGGTTAAAACAAAAAGTTTTACAGAAGTTAGGGTTAGGTTTAGGCATCGTTTTACCGAGGTTAGGGTTAGGCATAGTTTTACTGAGGTTAGGGTTAGGGTTAGGGTTAGGCATAGTAGCATTCACCAGGTTAGCATTCACCAGCGTGGGACTAATGGAGGAACAATGAGACGTCGGACCAATGCAGTCAAATGCTCTACCACTGAGACATGGGCTTCTTCCACTTCCAGGTGAACTAAAACAAGCACTCATTTCCCAATCTAACTGGTTTTTCAACTAACTGTAACATATATATGTATATACTTTTTTAGATGTTTCTGGGAGGCCTTTCTGCCTTTATTTGACAGTACAGTGGAGAGAGACAGGAAACAGGGAGAGTGAGGGAGTGCAATGGAACAAAGCCACTGCCGGGCTCTGGAATCGAACCCGGGACACACCACCTGGCATCAGAGAGTGTGGTATCCACACGCTTTAACCACTTGGCCATCAGCCTCAATCGTATAGTGTTCTAGTTCCAATTGTGTCTGCTTTCTGCCTTCTAAAGTTTGTGTATGAGACGTGACGGTCGCTTATCTACCGATTAAGGAGTCTTACTGGTTTTCCGTTTAAGTAAGAGCTGCAAAGACAGGGACACCACTGTTACTGAAAAAACATGAAGAATAAATCACTTAGAGCCCCTTTAAGCCCTATTTTGTAGTGTGCATCAATGTTGCATGAGAATAGCTGATCAGTGAGCTTGTAGGTGTTTCTGATGATCCACGATAATCAAGGGAGGAGATCCTGTTTTTATTAGAGACACACCAGTGTTCTAAATCCAGACAATGAAGGCAGGCAACCAATAACTATCTACAGTTGGCTTCTAACTGAGCAGAGAAATGGCTTTCTGTAGACGGGTATCTGGAAGACCATAATTCAATGGCACTTTATTGAAAGACACAGTACATCTCACAGCATATTATTATCTATGTGCTGTTGTGGCTGGCTTTCATAAAAACAATCTTATCAACTACTTAAACCCAATACACTTAGCTGTCCCACAGGGGTCTTTACTTGATCCCCTCTTTTTTTTATCCCACTATGCCGAATCGATGTTGTGGGTTTGCCGTAGTTTGCCGATCTACTCGGCTACCTTACAACACAAAGCAGTGCTCTCGTGCTGAGAGCTTGTTTATCGGCTATTTCCGGCACATTTTTGGCCAAATATTTGCTCCGACAATAGACACAATGGGGACTCGATAGTTGGGTTCATGTGCGCTAAAAAGGACAAACGTTGACGCAAACAGAACATGAGTCACCCTGGAATAACCGAGAGCTTTCACACCACAATGGCATTTCCATCGTATCACATTTGTAACAATTAACTGAGCTGATTTTTGTTCCATTGTAATTAATAACAGAGTAGAAGATAGTGTTATTAAGCAGCACATTAAATTGCACTTTCCTGGATGCATAAACTCAGACTATGAGGCATGACTGTGGAAAGGTCAACATGGTGGTGATATCATTTAGCTGGAGAACAATTATGGAATTCATAATAAGAAAGCCTTCTAATGACTGCCGAGAGAAGATGCCTCCATCTCAAACTGGAGCTAATCCATCTAATTGTCCACATGTGGAGATTAATGTCAAACCTGTTCCTGAAGCGTATAACTGGGGCTGCAACTATTGATTATTTTCTTAGCAATTAGTCTATCGATCTTGTGAAATAAAATGTGGCCAACCACTCATCAAGAACGATGATACACGAAAGAAGAAGAAGATTACTTTTTCAATCTTCATGCTTTAAATATATATATTCTTTATGTTTTATATCGTGGTTGCTGGGTAGAAACCTCTTATCGCCATATTTTAACGGTTTTTATTTTTATTTTTGTCAAATTAACGCCCTACTTGATCATGCTACAGCATCACACAAAAGCATGAAAAGATCCACAACTTATAGATCTGCTACTTTTGCCATGTTTGAATTTGAATCCAGAAAAGTTACAGTTTTGGACATATGATGTTTCCACAGAGACGATAATCAAAACAGTGTGTTTATAATGGAGTCATGGACTAAATCAATTGGTCTCAATTGGTCTCATTAAACGCAGGACGGCAAAGATAGAACAGAAATCATTTATCTGCATAATGGAATGTCCTGTTTGTGGGGGCATTTTAAAGCCTTCATTTGACAGTGATAGTGGGATGAGACAGGAAATGGCAGGAGAGAGAAACGGGGAAGGACACGCAACAAAAGGGCCTCGGTCGGAATCGAACCGGGGCCGACCAGACAAGGACTGAGCCTTAATGGTATGCGCTCTAGCAGGTGAGCCATGCACCGGGGCACACCAAAAATGTTAAAATTGATTATTTCAAGTCGATATTTCTTTAGATAATAGATTTAATCGGTTAGTTTGATAAACTGATGCACCCCAAGAGGTAACTGAATCCAACTCACTTAAATATCCACCAGTAAGACTCCCTAATCGGGAGATAAGCGACCGTAGGTCGCTTATCTCCACAAATAGGGCAAAAATTTGTTTTTCCTAAATCTTCCTGATCCATGTTGATGACATGAGTGTAGACATGCTGTGTAGTGATTTTCGTGATTTTAGGGCAAAATCTGTAGGAGTTACGGCATTTTATGTGAGCTGCAGTGGAGGGGGTCCTCCATTGGGGGCGCCACCACTTTTGCATCCGTTCTGGAGCACCAGGATTGGGTGGTCCCCAGGAATTCCCCGTGAGCAGCCCCGTTGGGGTGGTCATTTGGTCATTTTTGCACATTTGGTCATTTTTTTACACCTGGGGGTCCCCCAGGGTCCTGGGGGTCCCTGGAGCTCCGGGGGTCCTTGGAGGTTGTAGTTTGACAGGTAAGGAGTGTGTGTGCAAAATGTCACATGGATGGGGGCAACGGTTGTGCAGATAGGAGCAGGGCAAAATTAGACCTGGGGGTCCCCCAGGGACCTGGGGGTCCCTGGAGCTGCGGGGGTCCTTGGAGGTAGTAGTTTGGCAGGTCAGGAGTGTGTGTGCAAGATTTGGCGTGGATGGGGGCAACGGTTGTGGAGATATGAGCAGGGCAAAAGTGTGACGTGTGACTGACGGACTGACGCACGGACAGCCGGTGGAGGTTTTGATAGTAAATGCGACCTACGGTCGCAATAAAAATCAACAGCCTGGCCAAATGCATCCCTCTCACAGGATGAAACATAACAGTTGATATTGATAACAGTTGATATTGTCACTGTCGGGAAGAAGCCTCTTATCTTCACGTAAACACTTTTTGTGTTTCTTCGTAAATGAATGCCCCTACTTGGTCACACTTCGGCGTCACACAAAAATATCAAAAGTAGCCGATCTGCAAGCTTCTTTGCGCCACATTTTGCTGTTTTTTGAATTCTCACCCGACAGAGACCATATATATCAGGTGTCAGGGGGAGCGTTTTGCTGTTTCTATGTGTGATCTTTTCGACACCCAAACCTAACCCTTACCCTAAACCTAACCTCCGTGGGGTGAGTCGCTAACCCTCCCGACGCTCCGTTGTCGAAATGATGGTCGTTCGAAAGAGCGAGATTTCTCTGTGTCAGGTGCATTGCGGTGGAGCTTTAGGCAAAAGCTACCATCAAAGGGGCCATCTAGAGGTATAGGTGTATTTTGTTTACATTCTTGCACATCCATCTGACACTCCGCAAATAGTGTTACTTCCCCCTCCTGTGCAGACAAGTACCTTTGAAAGGGGTGTGTGGGGGGGGGGGGGGGGGGGGGGGGGGTTGGCAATGTTGGGAATCATTCCAGAAGAGCAACTCTCCATTTTGCTAGCTTCAGCACTCAATAGTTCCGAGATTAAAGCCAGTCTATTGCATTGATTGAAAAACGAGGAGAAAAAAGAAATCCCTGCACCTTTCTCCTTCTCGGTCTAAACTCTTCCATCTATATAGGGTTGCTATATAAGCCTCCCTCGGTCATGTCCAAGCAATTTGGGGCAGACCGGGCGTTTCTCCCGTTGCCGCTCGCCGACTCTGTGGACATGCTCTGTTACCTCCTCCAATCAGCTGGGAAAGTATTTGTGCTTGTAGCGCCGGAGAGAAGGCGGCCAGGAGTTAAATTGAGTTACCTCGCCTCAGAGATGGTTTCATTTTCTGAGGATGGCCCCGGAGATCCCTGATGGAAGGCGCTAACCACTCATCACCTCACACGTCCCCCCGGCGGCGGCGCGGCACACCGCCTCGGCAGAGAGAGGGGCGCCGTCTTGGCGCAGAGCGACGTGACGGCAGGCAGGCCCGGCGGAAGCGAAGCGCCGCAACTCAGGTCGCACAGGCAGCTGGCTGAGGAGATCCATCTGCCTGTTTTCAACTCAAGAACACTGTCAAGAGTACCACTAAACATTGTGTGCCGGCCTGCCTGCTGCGTCCTTCTCTCCCTCTCCCTCTATCTCTCTCTCTCAATCAGATAAAAGAGCACATTAATGCCTTTGCCATTTCTCTGCAGTGTATTCATTTTTTTTTTAAATCTTGTAGTTCTTTAAAGGGAAATTAGGTAACTTTAAGACCAATTTTAATATTTATGTACTGTAATTTTTTTTAGCAGTCATTTCCCTTTATCAGTCACTATATTATTGTGCTGGGGTGTTTCGTTAGAGAAAGACATCCCACTGGCTGTATTTTTTTGTTCTATTCCATTGTTTATGTTGACATTCGATCCTTGGAGGGATGTTTTAGTCAGGGGGAACTGGCAAGAGCTCTTAATTGCTCCCTTTGAACTTCAAAGGGGTTCTGCACTGTGGTAATTGATTGGGCCATAAAGTGTCAAGTGCTCTCTTATCAATGTAAGCATCAAAGACAACTACCTGTTTGATGCCTGTCATAGAGGGGAGGGGGAGGGGAGAATGAGTTTGTATACACACAGACTTGCCTAGTTCCCCTTTAAAAAATGTAACAAGTAAAATCTTAAAACATATTGATTATTGCACATGTATGAATCTCGAATGGAGGCATTGGAGGGGGTATCGAAATATTGAAATAGATACAGTAGATTGATATAGAGAGATAGAGAGCGAGAGAGATAGTGTCATGTATATGTCTGTCTATTCAGTGAATACATAATACACAAGCATTCCCTGTACCACGCACGCACGCACACACAGCATATCGGCATCATACTGTGAGCAGAGTTCAATTCAATCACACGCCCACGTGCGGAATCACACTCTTCAGATTATATATGAGCAATACATTCCTCCCGAGTAATGAAATAATGATTAATTTTACAGCCGCGATTCCATGAAATCCCAACATAATGTCCTATAATCCATATCGATCACATCGTGATGGATTCTCTGAGTGCGTCGACCTGCCGTGAGTGGTGTGGAAAGGTCGAGAGAGAGAGGCGAGAGAGACAACTCATGTTCCACCAACCAAGGAGGAGATGAGAGGAGGAGAATAATGGAGTCAATTAGGGATGTGAAGAGATGACAGATGAGAAGATAATGATGGCAGGAGCGGAGGAGAGGTTGAAAGAAGAGGATGAGACAGGCAGGAGGGAGGGGTGGGGGGGGGGGGGGGACTGCACGATATGGACAAAATGAAATCTCACAATATTTGTACCTCCATATCAATATTGAGACAATCCTCTTTCCCCCCCCGAACATTTTCCAAAACTAGTGCAAATACTTGCACATCTACAAGCTCACACGGGTCACATTATGGCACATTGTGATTTTTTTTTTAACCACTTAAACCCTCTTGTCTTAGTGAAACAACTGTACACGGAGCGCTTTTTTCCGTCTACACCAAATGTCTTTGCCAAAAATAGACAATCTACACGCTCAATCATTTTCCCTTTTCTACTCTGTACACATACTGTAGCCTAGTGTTATACATTTGTTGATGATATTGTATTTCTAATTCAGAACGATTTTAGGCCCAGAAGCTTCGTCTTCCAAAAAATGTATCGAAGGTCAGCCCTATAGTCCTCGGCATGAAAAAGTTTGAGAGCCACTGGATTCCAGCCCTGTGCAAAAAGCTGCATTATGCAGGGCCAAGAGAAGCAGGGAGCGTACAAAGGGTACACACAGAGAGCAGGGGTGTCGAACCAAATTCTGGACCCTGGGTACAAGGATTCACTGCGTTATTTTGTGCTTTAACTATTGAAAAATAGCAGATATACAAGCTCACAGCGAGGCACCGAGTGCCACGCTGCAAGCTCGTAGATCAGCTATTTTTGAAACATCGTGAAAAGTCTTTGAAGGTTTTTTTGCATTTGGCCATGGACACCCCCCCCCCCCCCCCCCCCCCCATCTCAAAATATTTAGTTCCAGGGACCCCCCAGAAGCAAAATTTGAGTTACAAATGTTCACTTAAAATAATACATATATTCAAAGATTTGCACACATTTTCACGACTTTTCAAAAAATAGCAGATCTCGGTGCCGCGCTGTGAGCTTGTATATCTGCTATTTTTCAATAGCTAAAGTATAAAATAATTAAGGCCCCTCTGCCCTGGGCCCTGGTAACTCAGTCCCACTTTTCCCCTCCCTTGTGACGCCCCTGGTAGAGAGGAGACCCAGGATGCCACCCCGCAGTCATGTCACGCAATTTACTCTGTTCCGGTCCATCATGTTTTATGGCACAATCAAGCACCAGCACAGTAGTCAGTGGTGGAGTTCATTTCACAAGCCATATCCTCGCCTAATGTGAACACACAAAGACAGCGGCTCCGCCATTATTACCACAGTGGCCGGTATAGCCAACCCCTACGATCCTACCGTCTATGCATAATTAGATGCCTTTCCTTCCGAAGGAGGCGGCTGCATGGGTAAAAAACAGCAAGACAATCCCCATTAAACTCCTGTGAGTTCTAATTGAAAATCCGTTACCAATCACCACAGATGGTGGGAGTGTCGGCAGACCGACGCAGCTCGTTGACACCGTCCCGCTTTTGCACACTGCGGTTCTCTATGCATTATTGACACGCGTGGTGGAGGAGACGTGGGCCCGCATTCTAATCTGGAGCTGTGCTTCAGTCTCATTTCGGAGCGGCTAATGTAACTCAAACACAGCTTTCTATTTTTCCCCAATTGAAATACTTTTCCAACCGCTTATGGTTTAGTATACACAGTAGCCAACTCGTTTTGTTTGCTTTACATACAGAGATTAAAAAGGTATTAAAGCAGAAAGGGGCAGTACAATTCACCTCAAGCAAGCTCAAACAACACAAGCTTGGAAAATAACATCATGTAACATCAGCAAATGCCAGTTCAAATAGTAGTGTTTTAAAGGTTGTTCTACAAAAAAAATGGCACAGAGGCTGCAGCTCTAACGACTTGTTGGAAGAGCATTCCAACGTTTAGGAGCAACAGCCTGAAATGTTTCTTTTTTGTGTGTGTGTGTGTGTGTGTGTGTGTGTGTGTGTGTGTGTGTGTGTGTGTGTGTGTGTGTGTGTGTGTGCTGTGTGTGTGTGTGTGTGTGTGTGTGTAAAACAGACCCTGTTGAGCAGACCTTAAGGTCTACTGGGCACATAACGTTCCCAGGAGAGGCAGGAGATAGGAGGCTAAAGAGGATGGAATGGAAGGGTACCCACTCTGGGCCAAGTTTATTCTCCAGCCACTAGATGGTGATATTATCTCCTTTCGTTACCCTTTAACCCTGTTGACCACTAGATGGTGCAATTTGAGTGAAGAATACCTGGATTACACATGGATGCATTATGGGGACTATGCTGTGTATTGTCACTGTCCTCAAGCATAATGTGCTGCGTGACAAGTTCTAGTTACTTTGAATACAATACTCAATGTAGCATTTTGAGAAAAGGCATTGCCAACAACAACACTATTAAAACAGACACTGTTTTAAAGCAGGAGAATTCCTAATGAGAAGCAAAACAATCTCTCTCACCGCCTGAAATCCTCTTTCACCCATGAGCTCATTCAACACTTGAAAAGTCACCTAGGGAGGGAGAGAGAGAGAGAGAGAGAGAGAGAGAGAGAGAGAGAGAGAGAGAGAAAAAGAAAATCAAATAATTTCTTTGAACTTTCATCCAGCCAACGACTGACTCAGTCATATTTGAGTTTGGCTGCCAGCCAGGAAAACAAAAAGCTGTTAAAATGCAGAATAAATAGACGTGCGCGCACGTGCGTGTGTGTGTGTGTGTGTGCGTGCACGCACGCTCAGGTTCAAGAGATCACACTGGCAGGCAGCAGCAACCAGCAGCAACCTTGTACCGTTCTGTTCCAGTAGGAATCCACCTTGTGTGTTGATATCACCTCGCATGTCTTGCGAAAGTTATTTTCTTCAGTATTTTAAAGCTCTGTCTCTCTCTCTCTCTCTCTCTCTCTCTCTCTCTCTCTCTCTCTCTTTCATCTGTAGTCATTTTTCACCATCCCCAACTCTCATGTAAAATTGTAACACATAGGCGTCCTTGGTTTAACGAAAAGTGACTTATACATTTTAATCCGGAATTTTGTTGAATACAAATTCAGAATGACAGCATTTATTAGATTATATGAAGCCACTGTTCCGAAGTGCTTACGAGGGAATTAAACTCGATAAAAGTTCAAAATGACTTCATAAAAAAAAAAAACTTTAAAATACTCAGTAAGATTCTTGAACTCCTGGAGAATGATATGGTCCTATAATAACCGGGATATTTCCACAAGGCTTCACAGATCCAGCTCATTGCTGAGCATACATGGTCAGCCCAGCTCAAGGGCAAGATAAGAGCGGAACGGAGCATCTCCCTGCCGCGATGAGCGATCTCCTCCTCTGCAGCAGATGGTATAGAGAGTAGACTCAGGGGAAAAAAAAAACGCTTTGCAGCCAGGGGCCGCAGCAAGGACACATCAGGGTCGGGGGGTTTAAAGCTTTGAGGTCTAGAATTATTTTATGCTTTAGCTATTGAAAAATAGCAGATATACAAGCTCACAGCGCGGCACCGTCCATGTCTTTGAATATATATTTTTAAAAAGCGAACATTTGTAACTCAAATATTTGCTTCTGGGTGGTCCCTGGAACAACATATTTTGAGATTGGGCGTCCGCGGCCAAATGCATGTAATTTTGAGGGTCCTCGACAAGAAAAAGTTTGAGAGCCACTGATTTAGAAGAAGGATTTAGAAGACATCGGGTCAAAAATATTCTTGCACAAATGTTCACGATTCTTCAAAAAATAGCAGATCTACAAGCTTGTATATCTGCTATTTTTCAATATCTAAAGCATAAAAATAATGGTTGAAGTGGTTCAAAGCTAAAGTGACATGCGTATCCGGTCTAAATGGATTAAGCTTTGAGGTCCATGGACCTGGCAGATTTTCACATGCCTACCTACTTTGCATATTACACTCAATCTAATCAAATAATATATTCGAAAGGAGGAGGCCCGGCTCGCCGATATAATTGATGAACATGGGATTTACAGGGCAAAGCGGGTTGGGGATCGACAAGCCATATGGGACATCGTCTACGTCTGATGGAAACCTTGTATGTCCAAAACAACTGTGAAATATAGGAAAAAATGTAGTGGATCCAATGTTTTTTTTAGTCACAAGCAGCTTGTCAATACTTTTCATCGGTTCAATATTTATAAAACCCCACAGACAGACCAATAATAGCAAAAATAGCAAATCTACAAGCTCACAAACGTGTCACAATGTGACGCATAGATATGCTAGATATACAATCTTTTTAGGGCTAGGGTTATTTTCATCTTTGTTTGACACTGCAGTATGACAAGTAGGGCATACATTTGCGATAGGGATGTCCCGGGCCGATCGGGGGCCGATCACATGATTTTCAAAAGATCGTAATCGGAAGAAAAAGATCTGGGAAATATTTCTTTATGAATATATAAAAAATGATAAGCTGGTGAGCTTTATTTAAATTTTGTTTCGATCCAAAGCTGCTCTAAGTGGAAAAAAATAAATAATAATAAAATAAAAAGCTATATCCATGTTTGATAGACTGGATACTGTCATTTAAATAAAAAAATCAACCTTAAGGGACAACTTGAATGCATTTCTTCTTTTCTTCTTCCTTAATGCATTGCCGAAAGATCGGATCTGGAAAAATCAATATCGGCAGATACTCAAAATCAAAATGATCGGGATCGGATCGGGAGCAAAAAAAAAGAAAAAAAAAGAAATCGGGACATCCCTAATTTGCTACGAAAAAAAAGAACAAAATTTGAATTGGAGATACAAGGTTTCACTTTCTTCCCGACAGTAACGATATGCAGGGGCATACGCAGTATGACTGGGAGAGAGGGAAACAGAGACAGAGAGAGAGAGACAGAGAATTGAGTTTTATCTGTTGGAAAAGGTTATTGGTAAAGGTTACACAAAGGCCGCTCCCCACTGTTTTCGTAACCATAACAGGCGACTGCTTCTCGCAATGGTCGATGTTGCACAAACATGGAAGTCAATACTACAGTGTAAATAATGACAGACAAATCAGTGATGTGGAGAGAAGTAAAGCCAACGTCTGGAAGAGAACAACCGCATTCCTTTGACCACACAAACCCTATTAGCCTCCCCCTATTCTGCAAACAAACATTCTACAAAAATAGCCGATCTACCAGCTCACAACGCATCGCAAGGCCATGTGTTGTGAGCTTGTAGATAGGCTATTTTCGTGGCAGATATTTGGTGCAGGGAGAAAAAAGGTGGGGGCCTACAGGTGTTAACATTCTCTTTCTAAGTCGTCCTCAGATGAGCCCTCCATCGTCGCCTCCAGTCATCCTGGTTCTCTAGACAAGGGGTCTTCAACGTTTTCAGGCCAAGGACCCCTTAGTTGAGAGAGAGAGATGAAGCAGGGACCCCCACTACCTTTTCATAGATTCCATATAGTTTCATAGTTTGACAGTTTGGATTCATGTCAATTTGTGTTTTCAGATATTTAACCACTTGAGCTGTCGTTACCTAATAAACTTGACCTTTTACTCTGGACTTAGTCTGCTCTTTTCCCCAGGGTTACTCGAAAATAGCCCATCTACAAGCTCACAACGCCTAACTTGAAGATCTGCAATTTTTGGCTACAGTTCTCAGAATATGGACACTAGGGTTCGAGTTGTCAATATACAAAGGATTTGGAAGACTCCTGTAGTAACTCTGAGGACCCCCTAGGGATCCAGGACCCCCGGTTGAAGACCCCTGCTTTAGACATCTGGCCAGGTCGTCTGGACTTCACGCATCTTGAGCCCGTCCACGTACAGCATGTTAGTGTGGGACGTCCTCGTGACCGCTGCCCGTGTGTTGGTTCCCACAGCACCCGTTTGCTGGCTGGCATGTTCTGGATGTCCCGTTTGCTGGCTGGCATGTTCTGGATGTCTTTGCCAGCGTTCTCCTGCTATAGTCTCATTCTCCTGGCTGCTATTTTCTCACCCGCCCTTGGCATTCCCTCCTACGGATTTTCGTTGGTAACATGTTCTCTCTCTTGCTGATGTTAAGTATACGGCACACACTACTGTCAAAACAAAAGAACTTGTGTGATTCAGTGGATGTCACACATTTAACGCCATACTGACATTCATGGGAACATAATGTACCGTCGAGAAGAAGACAAAGAATCATCAGCAGCTCATACTCATCTAGATGTTGTACAGTATAGGCTATAGTAGTAGGCCTACGCTATGTGTGTGTCGTGGTTCATTTCAATCTATGCATTCACTATGTCAGAGCATGTAAGCCATCATTTTATGCAACCGTTTAACAGGATAAGCCAATGAAACATGAATGTTGGATGCCAAAACAATTAGTTGATCTTTAACTCTGAGGCAAAGTTTGAACACACACACACACACACACACACACACACACACACACACACACACACACACACACACACACACACACACACACACACACACACACACACACACACACACACACACACACACACACACACACACACACACTCTTATATTTAATCATGAGACAAGCTAGCCTACGTGAACCTATAACACCAAACCGTGGAGTCTTTTCAGAAGCCCTTAAAGCACATCTCATGTATGCAACGTGTGGGCGTGTGCATCGCTTATATATGCTCCTGCCAAGACCGCTGTCAGCCTGGGGGACAAGATGCGGTGTAATCCATAAAAGATGGTCCTTGAACAGAAATACCGCAGCGCACATCGTCTTTTCAATCATCGTGCTCGGTCCCACAGACTCCATAAGGCAACAACATCACCTACACACTAAAAACACCCATGTTATCCAATTTCACTCTTATGGCCCGAATTTATACTTGGTTTGCGCGCCGTGTCGGGCATAAAAAATAAGGCGTTTTACAAGCTCACAGCGCGGCACATTGCAGGGCTTGTGAATCGTCTATTTTCGGTGGGTGACACTGGCACGCACAAAAGTACAAATCACCCTTTAGATCAGACCTGGGCATTGCGCGGCCCGGGGGCCATATGCAGCCTTTTGGTTCACTCTGACCAGCCCTTGTAGGGTTAATTTATTTTTCAAGTTTTTTATTCACGTACATATGGACGCAATGCGTACATCAGCACATGGGCAATGGGCATGATCATTGGATGTTGTCTCAATAACAAGCAGGTGGTCAGACTAGTCACACGTCAAGACGACCTGCCTTACCTTACCCATCAAAAATGGCTAAAGTGAGTAAAAAAAGTAAAGTCGATGTCGAATGCCGGGTTTTCAACAAAAATTTGACTAATAAGTATTTATTTACTCAAGTCGGAGGTAAAGCCGTGTGTTTAGTTTGCGGGGAGCACATCTAGCGGGGAGCACTGCCTTTTGGCCCAGCCCTCCACAATATTTTTTGTTGTTCAATGTTCATGTGGGCCCCATGGAAAAAATAATTGCCCACCCCTGCTTTAGATGGTACAAAAGGAACCAAAAAGAGCACTTGCGGCAAGTTGCGGGTCTCCCCCAGCCTGTGGACTATGTTGCCTGGTCCCAGCGAGAGAGTGGGAGTCAGCGGGATGGAGGCCAGGGTTGGATGGATGGAGGCGATAGTGATAGTGGTGGTTGAAGGGAGGACAAGCTAATTCACCGTGTCAGACAATCAAGAGCCATCAGGAGCCACCATGACGAAGTAGAGTAGGCACTATCTATCCAGGCTCACCCACAGCTAATAGTGTTGTAGGCACAAAGAGAGAGAAAGAGAGAGGTTCAGTGTAAAAGGCACACAGAGAGACACACACAGAGATGAGGGGGAACATCACAAATGGGTCAGAGGCATGACCAGAGAGTGTAGCGAAGTAGATAAGTACTTTTACTGCACTGGCATTATGTTATGTATCCTAAAAAGGACAATGCACATAGCTGCGTCGTATGATGGATATACTGTGTGTGTGTGTGTGTGTGTGTGTGTGTGTGTGTGTGTGTGTGTGTGTGTGTGTGTGTGTGTGTGTGTGTGTGCTCGCTCTCTCGTTTTTGTGACATACTGAGGACCAGAGGTCCTCACAAGCATAGTAGAATTGGAGAAAATAGACAAAGTGAGGACATTTGCCGGGCCTCACAAAGGTTAGGGTTAGGTTTAGGTTTAGGGATAGAGGTTAGGGTAAGGCCACAGGAAATGAATGGAAGTCTATGTAATGTCCTCAGTATGTCACAAAAACGAGATCGTGTGTGTGTGTGTGTGTGTGTGTGTGTGTGTGTGTGTGTGTGTGTGTGTGTGTGTGTGTGTGTGTGTGTGTGTGTGTGTGTGTGTGGCTGTCAAAGTTAACACGATAACAAGTTAACGCAAATTCCTTTTAACGGCACCAATTTCTTTGATGAACGATTAATACGATGCACTGACGGCGATGCCGCAAATAAATAAACCTCTCTGAGCAGTAAAATGGATGTACTATTTTTGAAAAAAAATGTATACTATTTTTGAAGTTCAGCTTCAAGCTCTGCCAGGTGGTTCTCTCACCAGGACAAAAGTCATCTACAGGGGCGTCACAAGGGGGGCAAAAGTAGGACTGAGTTAGTAGGGCCCAAGGTGGAGGGGCCTTAATTGTTTTATAATTTAGCTATTGAAAAATTGCAGATATACAAGCTCACAGCTTGTGAGCTTGTAGATCTGCTAAAGTTGTGGAAATGTGTGCAAATCTTTGAATGTATGTATTTTTTAAGCGAACATTTGTAACTCAAATTTTGCTTCTGGAGGTCCCTGGAACTAAATATTTTGAGATGGGGGTCTGTGGCCAAATACATATCATTTTGGGGGTCCTTCACATGAAAAAGTTTGAGAACCACTGACACTCAAAGACATTTTCAATATTTTTCAAAAATAGCAGATCTACAAGCTCGCAGCGCGGCACTCGTTGCCGTGCTGTGAGCTTGTATATCTGCTATTTTTCAATCGTTAAAGCACAACATAAAGTGTAATAATGCGTTCCCAGTCTAGATGGGTTAAACCCCCTCCCCCTACGAAGAACATTCTCATGGTGAAGTGAATCTTTATACCCAGGGCCCAGAATGTGGTGCGACATCTATACTGTCGATGTGAATTATGGTTACAACCTGAGTATGTCTAGTTTAATACAATACCAATTGTTGGCTAAGCACACAGCCGATGCAGAGAGCTCCCTCCTCGTTTAAACGACAACTTTGTTTTTTTACAACAAGGGTTCATATTTTAGATTGTAATTAGAGAAAAGAAAATATGAGTGTTAAAATGTTTTAATTTACTGCTTTCTATCGTTTTATTTAAAGCTATACTGTGTAAGTTGCTCAACTAGTGGTCAGTAGCGGTACAGCAAACCGTGGTCGCGTCTGCTTTTTTCGGACGTTTTTCGCCGCTGGACCGGGCCTTCAGACCACCGCGTCCCCTCGCCCGCCTCGCCACAAATCCGTAGAGGGTTGGGGAGTTACAGGCTAGACTCCTAGACCAGCGTAAACAACACTGCTGTTGAAGTAAGCTACTTCCTGAAGAGACGCAAGATGCGCTGTGATTGGCCGGCAGTGTATGATCTGGGCTGTGATTGGCCAGTAGGGAGACACGTGTACAGAATGATGCAGATGACACAATTTTGCCGGGTCCCGGTCACGGCCACACAGGCTCAGTAGAACACATATAAAGAAAAGGCTTTTGGGGCTGAAATTAACAGAGTAGGTGTTCTAAAACTTTAGCGATTTAATAGTTAGGACAATTTTAAGATTTGTTTTATTAAAAAGCTTACATAGTATAGCTTTAAGTTTGATTTCAGTGGCTGGGGGCATGCATACAAGTGGCTACATATGTATTTTTTGACACAATAACCCCATTCCCAAGATGCACCGCAATCTTTCATGGTTAGATGTGACTAGGGCTAGTAATGTTGCTGTAAATAGTAACATAGAATTTGTCATCTCATTGTGTCGAAAAAGACATATTTAGCCACTTGCACGCATGCCTCACCCACTGAAATCAAACTCGCTAAAATGGCTAAAACAGTAAAACAGCAGTAAATTAAAACATTTTAACACTCATCTTTTCTTTTCTCTAATTACAATCTAAAATATGAACCCTTGTTGTAAAAAAACAAAGTTGTCCTTTAAAGGGATAGTTCACCCAAAGAATTACTTTGGTTCTATCGATTATTCACCCCATAGAGTCTTGAGTTTGTGGATATTTCTTTTTTCACTGTTTTTGTCACTATTCCTAAGCCAATAACTTGTGGTTCCCTATGGAGACACAAAGAGCATGCTTTGTTCCCACGGAGACACAAAGAGTCTGCTTTGTTCCCTATGGAGACAAAAAGAGTATCCTCAAATTATAGGCTTAGGAATATGACAAAAACATATCCATGAATTGGAAAGGAGTCAGCTTAGGTGGTTCGGGCATCTAGTACGGATGCCCCCCGAGCGCCTTCCTAGGAAGGTCCTCGATGCACGCCCCACTGGGAAGAGACTCCACTACCATTACTGTGATTATTATTACAAAACATACATTAACCACTTCAACCTTATAGGATTATATACATTTTGGCCATTTGAAAATAGCCGATCTGCAAGCGCCACAATGTGTTGCGATGTGACGCATTGGGAGCTTGTAGATCTGCTATTCTTACAGCATTTTATACATTTGAAAAGTTGTGACCTGGGACATTCTGCATTAGTATGAGAAACAGCACATCATGTCTCTGTCTGGATTTGTACGCTTTTTTTAGAGTCTATGGTTTTGCCGCTCTGACATCATGCTTTGACATCACTGTGATGTCAGGGGAACCACACTAACAGAATCCCTTTTATATTAAGCCCACATGTAACATGACTTCATATGGGAATATATGGGAATGCCCATATATGGAGGCCACATTGGCCACATACCACACTAACAGAATCCATATATGGCAAAGATTGTGCAGACAGGGATCTCCATATATGGGCATAAAAGGGATTGTATGTATGATGTCAGATGTCATAGATGTCATAGAACTTTCACATGTTTGGGGTCTCACATCATATCTCCAATATATACAGTACATGGATCTCCATATAGGGGTACCAAGGGTCTCCATATATGGGTAACTGGTCCGATATACACCACTGGCCAGATGGCCAATACATGGCACAACCTCGGTCGCTTGTCGCCCTGAGGCGTCTTACTGTTGAGTACTTTAAATACATGTTGGTACGAAAACATTTGTACTTCTATTGAAGTACATTTTTAATTCTGTACTTTACTTGCAACAGCGTGTTTCTACATTGCAGTATTGAGACTTTTTACTTAAAAAGAAATTGAGTACTTTTTCCAACACTGCACATGAGGAGAGGAGAGGAGAGGAGAGGAGAGGAGAGGAGAGGAGAAGCAGACCCACACAGCAGGACATCGATAGTGAGATAGCAGGGGGTGGGTGAAGAGGAACTGATATGCCTCGCTACACTGATACTGTGAAGTGAGGAGGAAACAGGCACGTGCACACATCAAAAGGGGGCTTGAGCCCCTGCCCTTTTATCCGTCTCTCCAGGCCATGAAGTAAGCCATTTACCATGAGAGGGAGTAAATTTACCATTCGACCCTCGAATGGTAAATTGCTTTTCTACCACTTCTACCATACAAATGAAAGAAAACACAGTTGTAACTTGCAAGGTTATCAACTGCAACACAACAGTGGGCGGGGTCCATGAGCCAACTCAAGGTTGTTGACTGATTTACCGCTGTTTTAAGACAATCAGAATCCAGTATCTGAACATGTGACCACAAAGAGTGGTAGAATGCAGTTTTTACTATGGTGAAAGAAATGCAAATACCCTCTTTCCATGAAGGCACCATGCAGAATTGCCTTGTTCAAACTCTCCTGAACTTGAATGCAGTGTCTTATGATTATAAAGAATCTCCAGTAGTCACTTGATTATGCTTTAGTTCAGTGTGTTATCAAGCACGGAAAATAGCCGACCTCCAAGCTCACAATGCGTGGCAAGCGCGATACATGCCATACAACACATCTCCAGTATTGACTTGATTATGCTTTAGTTCAGTATCAAGCACAGAAAATAGCCAACCTACAAGCTCAAAACGCGTCACAGCGTGCGGCATTTATTGGCAGTTATTTTCGATATTTTCACCAAAAGGCCCTTTTAGAAATTTCAGCCCCTGCCTCTCTAAACATTCTCTGCACGTCCCTGTACAGTACAGTATGGATAGAAATGACGGTAATCTTGATATCTAGAGTATACATTGAGCCAAACATGATACTGTAGCTACAGCTAATTATAGGCATACAAAGCGTTATGCTTGGGATAGTATTACGTCTTGTCGATCAGTTCATTTCCCACAGGGAAATGCTGCATGGCTATTTGCCTCAGTCACTGCAGCTAAACATGAACTATTGCCATTTGTTCCACAAGCGATATACCAAGTTATGCCTGCTTACGTGTACATATAAATGCTTCTGAACGTAAATGCACAATTCCACTGGCTTTGTGTCACAACTCTGTTTACACTTTATTCCCTTAATTCCCTTTTCCAATTAGATTTCTTGATTTGTGTATGCTTTTGTTTCATGTTTGCTTTGGCAATGCAAACATATGCTTTCTCATGCCAATCAATTGAATTAAATTTGAACACTAATAATAATAAAGAAGAAAGAAATATTGACAATTAAAACTTCAGCCTCGGCCAAGTTGCTGAATCATGGACAAAGTTAAAGGTATATTTCACTGCTCACATATTAGGATGGTATTATGAGTCACCAGAAAAAATAATGGGTGTTTTTAATGAATCTATCATAGTTAAAATGGAGTTTGAAGTTACAATGGGTGTGTATGGGGAGCAGCCCTGGAGGAGGAGGGCCTGATAACATTTACATCAAATATCTAAATATTGAATCAAGCAACTTAAAAACTGTTCAGGGTGTTCATAAAAGCCTGATTAGACGATAAAATGACCAAAAGTTTTTTTGAAAGTGAAGTATCCCTTTAATAGTGATATTGTTAGAATAGGCAGATGAAGAGAGAGAGAGAGAGAGAGAGAGAGAGAGAGAGAGAGAGAGAGAGGGAGGGGGGGGAGGAGGGGGCACCGCTCTCATTACTTAATCATGAGGGGGACACAAAGCTATAGTCTCTAAATTACAGACAGAAGGAGGAGGGGATTGTGGGAGATTAAGTGAGCTCTGAGCTCGCTGGCATTTGTCACAGACCGCCTGTATGATGACTGTCATGCTGCACGCTCAATGTGAGCCGAGGTAGGAGAGCCATGTAGGAGAGAGACTACCTTGGCCGAGGAAAGAGGCTGTCCAATGTCCCTTGAATGCCCTGGAGGAGGATATGACAGGCAGACGAGAATCAGCCAGAAAACGTTTGAGTTTGACACTGGAGGAGTACAACTTTGAACAGAACCAATCAACAAGCCAAGTCAAAGTGGGAGGACTGCACGAGTGCACGCTGTTCTGCTTTTCACTCTGTGGACCTTGTGGAATGAGATCGGGGAACAACTAATACATCACCTTGTCCTGCCTGTCCGGATGTGTGTTTTATTTCCCTGCCTCACGCCAATTCAGGATTCATGCATCAGTGTTATATTCGTATGAATCAGCAGTACTACTGGTAAAGTTTGGGCTGTATGTTTGATGTAGAAGAAAGATCATCTTATGGTGAAGTATTTTCCCCTTTTGTCAACAATGGCATCACATTGAGTCGTCAAGAAGTTGTTTTTTTATGTGTTTGCTCCCCGGCAGAAAATTAAGTGACTGCACCTAAGAAAAATGTGCACCTCTCTGTATACTACAACTGCACTACAACTACTTTGAGGTGGCTTACCTTTTTTGAACCCTTTATGCAACAAATCGTGTGTTTTTTTCTGTTTTTAAACTATAGTGAAAGATGTGAGTTTTTTTTATTAAATGAATTCAGGGTTAAGAGGATTAGTGCTCGAGGGATTTAGAGGCGATACATTACATCTTTATCTTCCTCAAGAAATCTGCCCCGGGTTCCCAGGAATTCCATTCACCAATCGACTGACACACAGAGCATGTGGCCGTCACAAAGAACACAGACAGCACAAACCAAATAGGCCAAGAATATGATATTTTAATATATTTCGTCATGTATTCACCCCTTGTTTGATCTCCAGTTTAAAACCATACCAGAAGAATACAGAATCTTTTAAAGGAAACCAAAGTGCAAAGGAATTGGGGAAAAAAATGCCCTCTGGACCGCATCCAGGTTGTGTTCTTCTGGCACTGCTCTATTTCCTCCTCCGTGGCTCGGCAGGGTCCTCCTGCCCGTCCGTGTGCCTCTGCACCTCCGACACGGTGAACTGCGGCTCCAGCGGCCTGACCCGCCCGCCCCTCTTGCTGCCCGCCTCCTCCATCGCACTGGACCTCAGCTACAACCAGCTGTCGTGGCTGGGCCCCGGCAGCTTCGCCAGCATGCCCAGGCTGGAGGCCCTGCGCATGGGCAACAACCAGATCGCCAGCCTGGGGCCGGGAGTCTTCCACAACGTCTCCGGCAGCCTCAGACACCTGGACCTGTCGTCCAACCAGCTCCGCGTGGTGGAGGGCCACTACTTCCAGGTATAGCGTTGGTTTCGTCAGCCCGAGACTGCAACGAAAGATGTTCGTCGACTACCTTTTTTCACTGGCGAAAATGAAATAAAAACTAAGCTATGGTGACTAAAACTAAGACTAAATATATTGTCAATTTTGTCAACAAATATAAACTAGACTGAAATGTTAGGGAGGGACTAGTGGAGAAGAGATCCAGAGCTAAAAGACAAGTAATTTTATGTTTGGTTGTCCTCCGGTGTTGCGCTCTGAAAATCGCTTGTAGATCGTCTATTTTCACCATGCAACCAGGTGTAAAATCAGCCATTACGAAGCCATCAAGGCCCGCCAAAATAAGGCCTGACTAAAACTAAAACATTTCAGATGACTAAATATATGTGTTACAGTGTTTTTGAGACCCAATGAGATTGAGACCACATTCGGTTTACACATTCTAACGGCGCTCGACACGGGAACTCGCTCGCTACCGCTCGCTCTGCAGTGTCTCACGTGGCTCAAGGTCGCCTGAGACGGCGCACCTCCCTCATGGTCAATAGAAAATGAGCGTTCCTGGTCTCAATCTCACTGGGTCTCAAAAACACTGTCATATATGAAAAGACTATGACTGAAACCAAATCTAAATGTTCTGTCAAACATCAACACTGCTTCCAGGGCCTGTGGAGGCTGGAGGAGCTCCTGCTGTTCCACAACAGGATCGCCCACGTGGAGGGCAGCGCACTGAGCGGCCTGAGCAGCCTGAAGAAGGCCTACTTCAGCCTCAACCACATCACCGACTTCCCCTTCTTCTCCATCCGGGAACACAGCCACCCCTTCCTGGCCATGCTGGACCTCTCGTCCAACCGCATGGCCAGGCTGCCGTGGGAGGACGTGAAGGTAGGGGTGGGCGATGGGGTGATGAATATTGTTGAGACGATACAATGTTCTGCATGATAAGCCCTTTCAGAGATATCGTATACATCACGATACAACGAAAATCCTGTTGAATAGTGTTAATGCAGAGATTCATTGCAGAATTCATTTAAACCTGCATTTTGGTCTAAATCAGTTGCTCTCAAACTTTAAAATGTCAAGTTCTCCCCTTAACTCTACGGGTCCATTTGGTTTCATTTGTATACTGTTAAGAGTTACATACTTGTAAGGGTCAATTTAGACCTCCCAAAAAGGAACCCAGAGATTCCCTAGACCTCACTTTAAGGACCACTGGCCAAAATGTTCTGTAGCTCCTTTTTATTTTAGTTTTTGTTAACTTGTAATAACCATAAAAAACAACATGAGAAAGAATCTGCTTTGACAAATATGGTGATATTGTATTTTTCTGTATCGCCCACCCCTGCGCGAAGGCGCTGCCGAGCCTGGTGCAGAGGGGCCTGTACCTCCACAACAACACACTGGCGTGCGACTGCTCCATGTACAGCGTCTTCTGGCACTGGGAGATGAGGAGCTACGAGCCTGTGCTGGAGTTCGCCGACCAGTACACCTGCACCGTCTACGGGGACCCGCGGGCCGCCATCCGCTTCCTCCGGCACAACCGCTTCTTCCACAACTGCAGCGGCGTGAGCATAACGGAAATGGCGCTGCCCGTGACCGTGCTCCTCTCCAGGCATGTGCACACATAGACATCAAAGGGGGCTTGAACCCCTGCCCTTTTATCCGTCTGTAAAAGGTGCCCTCTCTCTCTCCAGACCACGAATGCTGTTTTTACTATGGTGAAAGAAATGCAAAAGCCCCCTCTTTCCATGCCATTACCTGAAGGCGCCATTCAAGAAAATTGCCTTGTCCAAACTCTTGAATGCAGCATCTCAATATGTTGAAAGAATTGCCCTTTCTGTGTAGAAATCCATGCCGTTACGCTACATCTCTTGTATTGACTTGATTATGCTTAGTTCAGTGTGGTATAACGCACCGAAAATAGACGACCTCCAAGCTCACAACGTGTGAGCTTGGAGGTCTGCTATTTTCAATATTTCCACCAAAGGCCCTTTTAAGGGGAACACACACTGGACGCGGAGGTTGCGCGGAGGCGGTGCGGAGGCGGTGCGGAGGCGGCGCGTCCAAAAATACGGCCCCGTTATTTTCAATGAACTAACCCACACCGGCGGCGTCAGACGCGCGCAGCCGGTATCGCCGGTATCGACGCACTTCACGTGCGTCGATACCGCCGACGCTGCGCAGCCGCCCGCGTCCAGTGTGTGCCCCCTTTAGAGATTTCAGCCCCTGCCTCTCTAACATTCTCTGCACGTCCCTGCTCCTCTCCAGCCTATCGGTGTTCGAGGGAGAGCGGCTACAGCTGGACTGCCAGACGCCCCTGAGCGGCACCGCCGCCGACCTCTCGTTCACGTGGCTGACGCCCGGCCAGGGCGTCGTCACGGACAGTGTCAGCGTCGACGGCGGCACCGTGATGAGCCTGTTGGCCAACGGCACCTTGGAGGTGTCCGCGGCCACGCTCAACGACTCGGGCCTGTACGTGTGCACGGCTGTGGACCAGAAGCAGGTGCGGTGGAGCTCATGCTCAATCAGTGATATGAAATGAAAAAGGTGTCAGACTCAGAGGCAATTCTTAAAGATGGGGTGCCATGATTTTTTCCCCCCCCTAAAACATGATGATCAGGTATTGTGATTATACTGGGAGGAAGATCTTTTCCAAAAAAAAAGTGCACATAAAGTGTTAAAATTAGATTTTATATGACCAGTTCATTAAGTATACCTGGTTGTCAGGTGGGTGGTAGTCTCGCGTAGCCAGACAACTATTCCACAATCTCCGAATGCTATATAGAGTCTGGAACGGCAGCTCCCGAACGGCGAGTATCGGAAGTAGCCGCTGCTGCACTGAACTGTAGTCCCACTGGAAACATAAGGCCAGGGCTCCACCAAAATGACGGCGTCGTGCCGGCGTCGGACGCCGTCAAAAAATGAACTGGGGCGAATTTGAGCGTCCGACGCGGACGTTGACGTCGGCAGTGGAGCACCCTTCATTGATTAAAACGGGAGCGTTCCCTGCGTTGACGTTGACGCGACGCTCGACGCGCTCGGTGGAGCCGGGGGGTTACAGAAACACAACAGCTCAGACAAAGTCATTCGAGCGGCATATTCTTGTTATGGGTGTATAGTTTTAGAAAACGTTTGAAAACAACGTTTGAAAACAACGTTTGAAAACACGTTTGAACACCAACAACACCAGAAAAAGACGAAATAACGCCCCCACAAATGTTGAAAGGAGACATAACGCTTCCAGTAGGACATGTTATTGTTACTACACCAAGGGAGCGGCTGTGTCACATCCGCTTTATCTCGCACTCATCGTTTCTATTTCCGTGCCCCAGACTGTATGCCGGGAGCATTTGCAAATCGCGTTTGGTAACAGTCTGGCCACGCGAGACTAGGTGGGTGGTGACCCAGCTGAAGTTAGCCACACCCACAGTGTTGGGTGTATGGTAAAAGGGGAGGAGATGATTATATGATGTCATTAACACAGTGTTTTTCAGTTGGGCCTTTTGACTCAGAGGCTTTCGGCTTTCAGGAAGTAACCAAAAATACACAGGGAAGGCAAATTCACACATTATAACCACACCTGGGGGTCTATTAGAGTATTATTAACTCCATAGACACATACAGAACAGAAAAAGTACAAAACTATGGCACCACCTCTTTAAAGGGAAACTAGGTAACTAACTCGTTAGTGATCTCTCTTATCAATGAAAGCATCAAAGACAACTACCTGTCTGATGCCAGTCAGGGGATGGGGAATGTGTTTGTATACACACAGACTTGCCTAGTTTCCCTTTAAGGTGGTGGTGGTTGTGCTTTAATGAGTGGACAGGGGAGACGTGAAATTGAGTACACACAGGCCTGTGGCACGGTCGTTCTGCCTCGAGCACAAGGAATCCGACCGCGGTTTACTGGCATGAGAAAACATACGTTTACATTGCCAAAGCAAGTGTTAAAATAAAATAAAACCTGTTGAAAATGGGGAACATAATATACAGTTGAAGGGGCACAGCATTGTGTAAACAGAGCTATGTCGCATTAAAGGAGTAGTTCACCCCCAAAATGACTTTTTTTCTATATGATTACTCAAGCCATGGAGACTTGAGTTCAATAAAAATAAATTAGTATGTGTCGCATTCCTAAAACAAAAAATAGATTTCAATACAATTATACCCATGGATTCCGGACGGGGACCCGACCCATCCGGAATCAATGGGGGTAAATTTACAATAATCAAATGTTTGTCTTAGGAATGCGACTAATACAAAAGAAATGGATTTAACCCAAGTCTCCATGGCGTGAGTAACCAATAGAAAGAAATTAGATTTTGGGGGTGAACTTTATGTCATAATAACATCAATTTCTTCCTCACAGGCGACAAACGCCACGCGCGAGGTGACCGTGAGCGTGACGCGGCCCCCGGCCGAGGCCTTCAGCGAGGGCTACACCACGCTGCTGGGCTGCGTCGTCACCATGGTCCTCATCCTGGTCTACCTCTACCTGACGCCCTGCCGCTGCGGCTGCTGCAAGCAGCCGCCCCAGCTCCCTCTCAACCCCGCGCCTCTCGACCCCAACTCCCTTTGCCCTGTGTTCTCTGCCTCCGTCACCAGGCCCAAGCCAGACGGCAGCCGCCGCGTGGCGTTTATCGAGCCGAAGGAGATGCAGAACGGGCGGCTGAAGGGCGCCGCCACCGACCACCCACCACAGTCGTCTCAGTGGGAGTGGGAGACCCCGCCGGGACTGACTATAACTCCCTACACTGCCGCCATCATTGAGATATGAAAACTCTGTTCACTGTAGTGTGTCTAGCCTCGCATAGCCAGACAACTATTCCACAATCTCCGAATGCTATTTAGAGTCTGGAACTACAGAGTAATGCAGGCTGGCATTTTAAAATGTAATTTCTGCTAAGCAACAAGCTAAATATGCTTATATGATTTTTTATTTATACTAGAAGCTGGGCCGCCCTTCGGGCGGCCCAGCGTCTAGTCGGCGACCTGGCCAACTCGGAACAATGTAAATAGGGAATGAATGCCCCGCCCTTTAATGCAAACCCCATTATACCTGTTTTCATAGGATCCGTTTTGACCATCTGTCTGCCTGTGTCCATTTATGCCCATATATGGAGATATCTGTGTCTGTCTGTCTGTCGGCGTCCATTTTATGTCCATATGTGGAGATCACTGCAGTTATAGTTCTGGGTCCATTTTATGCCCATATATGGAGATATCTGTCTATCTGCGTCCATTTTATGCCCATATATGGAGTATCTGTCTGTGCCTCCAACTGTGTTGCAGACACAGTGCCGGTTCCCCCTTTAATGCAAACCTCATTATACCTGTTGTCATAGGACCCGTTTTGAACATCTGTTTGCCTGTGTCCATTTATGCCCATATATGGAGATATCTGTATCTGTCTGTCTGCGTCCATTTTATGCCCATATATGGAGATCTTTGACCATCTGTTTGCCTCTGTCCATTTATGTCCATATATGGAGATATCTGTATCTGTCTGTCTGCAATCCATTTTATGCCCATATATGGAGAACGCGCGTGCCCGTGGGACGAACGGTTCTCGAGATACGCGGATTACATACATACATACACACTCACAGAGATTTTTTGTTGACTCATGTGGCGTACGTGATGTCAGAGCCTTTTATGAAGTGATGTCACAATGAGTCAGAGCTTTCGCCGATTTCCTCCGGAACAGCCTGATGTCAACAATCAACCCCGCATAAGGAGATTCCGAACGTTTCGCGCCGGTTCGGGAAAACCGCGCGTCGGGTCGGGTCGAGACCCGGCACTGCACTCCGTGCCGCGGCGGGGAACGCGTGTGCCGAATCTGAAGCCGGTGGGACGAACGGTTCTCGAGATACGCGGATTACAGACACACAGACAGACAGACAGACAGACAGACACACACGCAGAGACTTCTCGCATTTATAGATAGATTAGGATAAATGTGCGCGATGTTAAAAACGAAACAGAAGTGGGGAGGAGGCTTCACTTCCACTTTATCACATACCCATCATAAGACTTCCGTTGCACCAGCCTGTATGACGTGAGCATTTGCAAATCGAGGGAGTCACCAGTCTGCACGCGAGACTATAATAGGGTGTCTGTCTAACCCAGTGTTTCTACATGTTAAGGACCCCCAAATTAATATAATTTGGCTGTGGACCCCTGTCAGAAAATAGTTTATGCCAGGGACTCCCCATAAAAGATTTGTGTTGTTAAAATATTTACATTTTTCAAAAATAGCCAATGTGTATAATAATGAGACTGCAAACTTACATAAAGTATATCAATTCCATAGATAAAGAAAGGCTTTGAGAAATGTTGGGACACAATCACATTTTGTTTTAGGAGTGCTCAGTTATTCATTTAGTTGGGGACACCCTAGAACCCCCTCAAGGACCCCAGGGGGTCCCCGGATCCCACTTTGAGAACCACCTGTTCTAACGATTGTCAATGGATACGAATGTCTAGGGCTGTCACGATATGACATTTTACATGACGATTAATTGTCACTCAAATAATTGGCGATTAACGATTTAATTGTGTTTTTGTCGTTGATGATTACATTTCTGTTTGGCTTTTAGGCTTTGAAGTTGTACATGGTAGATATGACACATAACCTAAATATACAAACACATTACTGACATATTTGACAACTTACTACTTAAAAAAATTACTTTGATAGTGGAAATAGCCGATCTACAAGCTCACAACGCGTCGCAATGCGACGCGTTGTGAGCTTGTAGATCTGCTATTTCCACTATTTCGGACATTCACGATTATGACGATTATGAATAATAATTGTGATAATGTCAAATAATCACGATTAGACGATTATGTAATAATTGTGATAGCCCTACGAATGTCATCTCTCTTCACCAATGTGACTATAAAGCCTGATTCATACTTTGCACATCCAGTGTCGTGTAGGAAAACAGCAGATCAAACAAGCTCAGAAAGCGTCACATAATTGAGCTTGAACAAAATTATTCAAAGTGTTCCAATACTTTTAAGATTAAAAAAAGAAAGAAAAAATGTTCAAAAATGTGTTGAACAGCCTAAACAATAAATATAAATGGATAAAGTGGTTAAAAGCATTGTGATGCTACATTAACTACCCCCCCTAGAACCGCCTCAAGGACCCCCGGGGGTTCCTGGACCCCAGCATGAACCCAGCATGTGTCAGATAAATCTTCAGTTAACTTAGCCCTCATTCTCTGTGAAAAGTATTTTTTGACATGAGGTTCTGGGCAGTTCCTTTGAGTGTCCCACAGTCCCCCAATTTCTTAATAAACATTTCTTTATTTGATGGTTGCCAGTTTTATTTATTTATTTAACCCAATAATGAATTCAAATAAGGGATGTGGGAAATATACAACTATTTAGTGAATCACTGGAGTTATGCTGAGTTCACAATGACATGTACAGTACAAGGATACAGGCTACCGTTCTTTTTCAACAGAAGCCAGCAACATGAAGATACATCCAACGTTTGTAGCTGCTACAAGCTGCTACTGCTAAAAGCTACAACAGCTACAAAAAATTGAGCTGGTTTCAACTAGGGTGGGATGATACACGATATTATCGTTTATCGTGATAAAAAACACTCACGATAATCGTATCGTGGAGATTTTATTTATCGTGATATCGTCCTCCGTAATGCACTGGGATAAATTCACCTTTTATTTGCCGAGCTGCATATCCGGTACCACTTAAACCCTCTATAATATTGGTAAAAGGTACTTATAATACACATACTTGATACAGTCTTTTTCACTCTCTATCAAATGTCTTTGCCAAAAAATTGCAGATCTACAAGCTCTCAATGTGTCAAGTTGTGACATGTTGAGAGCTTGTAGATCTTCTATTTTTTGGCAAATGTTCCGCCCAGGATAATGGATTTTGATTGTCATGATAATATTGTAAATCGCAATTTCTTTTGTCACAATAATCGTGATATGAATTTTTCATATCGTCCCATCCCTAGTTTCAACTTCACCTGCAAGAAGATACGCACAAAATACGCTTTGTATCTTTGTATCTTGTGTAGAGTAGCTGCCGGTGTGAACGCAGCAAATAGATTGAATATGCAGTGACGAAAGAAACTGAATGATTCTGGCGGCTGGCCTAAAGAACAGGAACACCTCCCGAGGTGGTCCATTTACTATAATCCCAAACAAACCTGACGCATTAATCTGGTAATAAACAATGCCTCGATCAGATGTAATGCTTATCTAGGAAATAGCAGACTGCACAAGTCTAGCAGAGGAGCCAAAAGCGAGCGCGGTATACAATCTCCTTGATAAAGCATAGGGGAACAGTTGACCATTTTGGGGGAATACAGTACAAACAAACACACAAAGTACACAAAGTGAACTGAGGTGACAAATGCCTCATTGCCGGAGGATGTGTTGTTATCAATGGAGTCCCCAATGCTGACCCCGAGTTTGGAGAGCCTGTGGGCTTTTACAGATATGTAAAAGTGTACATCAATTGGATTAGAGTTTCTATTTGAAAACATTAACTTTTAAGAAAAAAAATGCATTCAAGCACCCGTCCTGGTAGGGCTGTCACAATTATTACATAATCGTCTAATCGTGATTATTTGACATTATCGCAATTATTTTGTCATAATCGTCATAATCGTGAATGTTGAAAAATGTCCGAAAACGCGTCGCATCGCGACGCTTGTAGATCGGCTATTTCCACTATCAAAGTTATTTTTTAAGTAGTAAGTTGTCAAATATGTCAGTAATTTCTTTGTATATTTAGGTTATGTGTCATATCTACCATGTACAACTTCAAAGCCTAAAGGCCAAACAGAAATGTAATTATCAACGACAAAAACACAATTAAATCGTTAATCGCCAATTATTTGAGTGACAATTAATCGTCATGTAAAATGTCATATCGTGACAGCCCTACTGCACAACAGTTACTGGCGCAGTAACAGAGTAGCAGGGCCGACACGACATAAGACCATCCCTACTCCGAGGACAAGAAACAGAAAGTGGTTGCAAACTACAAGTTGGCTAATTCTGTGGAAAGAAATTTCTCACATCCCAAGTAAAGTTGTGACAATTAAGAGTCTGTATTCTGCATTGAATAGTGATTAGAGGAGTCTGATTCTTCTGCCTTCTGCTTCATTTGCAGATCATTTTAGTTTTACACTGCATATGCACATTGCGACACATGCTGCAAAAAAGCTACCCGTAAAAAAGCTATCTAGTGTTACACAGTGTTATACTTGTTTGCATGTTGGTAATCCGAGTTCCCAGAAGATTCCCAGCTCTCGCATATAGCGGGAGGGCACGTCTGGGGAGCAGTCTGGGAAGCAAGGACGCGGAGGCGGGTGGACCATAGAGTTATAATAAATACAGAGAGGGTACCAGATATCCGCGCCCGTTGTATTGAGTTGCTCACCCAGCGCATGAAGCCAAATTTCACCCCTTCTTCTGGTTGTGAAATGTCACGTAGTGGGCCTAAAGTGACGTGTTTTGCGTCATAGAGTTTGTTCATGGACGTGCTTGGGGTCCAAGTCATGAACGAGCACTTCCGCTATGAACGCGCAGTCAATTCAAAGGAGCCAAGATGCACGTTCATGTTTCTGGCCCCATCTGTAAAAAAAAAGCTGCAGCACCTCAAACGGCCACCATGTCAATATGGCTTCAGCAATGAATGAACCAGAGATAATCAAAGTAAGGACTCTGTGAGGTCACATGTCAGTGGGATGAGAACATTAGGTCAATGACACGAGAGACCAATCTGACTTGTCTACATCTAACAATAATCTGTGTAATCCTGTCTGGATATCTTAAACAGAGCTGTTCACTGAACCAAGATGATTTGGATCTGTGATTTGATCTCAAATACAACAAGGCCTCTGGCATACAATGCCAGGCTTGATATCAACATCTCTTGACCTACAGATCCATCAGCTCCAGTTACATCAGGGTTGCATTTGCTCTGTGTGCGTGCATGTGTGTGTGAGTGGGGAACGGTTTATCCCTGCTTATGGTCAAACTTAATCGATACACCTCAGGGTGACTTGCGACCTCAGGGTGACATTCTTGGCCATCTGGCCAGTGATGTTTATGGGACCAGTTACTCATATATGGAGACCCCTTCATGATAGTTGGGCATAAAAGGTACATTAATTAGTAATGCCAAGCAGGGCCTTGGTGAGTTAGGGCCTTGGTTTGATGCCTGTGGATCTCCATATATGGGCATAATGGGGTACCCTAACATTCTCATTTTCGGCCTGGGATTTATGACATCAGAAATCTCCATGTATGGGCATAAAAGTTTTTTTTTCTTTTTCTGGGAATGACCATATATGTACTTTTATACCCTGAGAAATCTCGTAGCTTGTCTGACTGTCAGTACAGGAAGTGATGTCATGTGACATCCTTTTTATGCTATAGAATGTTTGTTCAATAACAAGGGGTTTTCCCTTCATCTCTCCAGCTCTTTAGTTACATTTTCGCGTCAAGCTGATAACTGATTGTTGTGAGATTCTCTAGTGGTCAATCAAACTTATGGATTCAGTCGATTCTAAAAATACATTTAGAATATTTATTTTGGTGTAAATAAGAAAGTTTGCCCTCAAAATCTGCTTCTCCGTTATTCGATTTATCAAAAAAGTAAGTAATCGATAAAATAACCACCAACATAATCGACAGTTGTCTGACAGAGTCTGGAGAGGCTTGACAAAATGCTCTTAAGCTGCAGTGCCAGGGTTCATGGCACTTTGTTTTAACTTTAAAGACAAAGTATCAATTCTTCTGCCAAGAAACTAAAGGGCACAAAAATCTATAAAGATCAAGTCTTCTCAGAAACAGTTTGAGCGGGAAAAGAGCTGATGCCGAAGTTGAAAGCAAAGCTGCCTGAGAAAAAGGTGATAAAGCCAGCCTTAAATATGATAAGCTGGTCATCACGCCCAGGGCTGGACAAAGTCAATCATCGTCTTAAAGCGATTCAAGTTTCAATTTATCGTTTAGGGGGGAAAAAAATGACATGCCCAGAACAGGTACGCTATAGGGTTTATGTCAAGAGTGTCCAAACTTTCGTATTTTTTTTAAATATTCGAAAATAACCTTTGAAAATGGACCGGGGCACTCTTGAGGGGCTCTTCAACCAAGCAAAAAAAAACACACAGGTTGCCAGTTGCTGTGACATAATGCAGTGATTCTCAACCTGTGGGTTGGTACCCGCAGGGGGGTCCCCAAATTATTTTGGGGGGTCCCCAGATGATTTAGCTTAATGTGGAACATTGTTTTCTCACTCAACAGTAAACAAAAATCTACATGCTCAACGCCTCGCAACGCGAGGCATTGTGAGCATGTAGATCGGCTATTTTCTCAATAGAACTGTGTTATACAAAATGTAATGCCTCAACTCTTAGTGCTCGTCAGGATGGAGGGGGGTCCCCAGTTAAAATATGATTATTTTGGGGGTCCCGGCCTGAAAAGGTTGAGAACCACTGACATAATGGACACTCTACGTGCATTGATTGGTGACTGGTTCAGCACCACCGCTGATGGACAGCGACAGGCCATGCGTCATCCTGTGACCCAGCACCATTACGTGTCTCTACACAGAGATACGATACCCAAGAGAGCGAAGCAGCACGCTGTCTCAAGTCTCCACAGAGGCAGTAGGATTGTAGTTAAGCTGACCCCAGGTAGACTCGCGACCGCTTTGTGAAAGGTAATGGGGATCCAAATAAAGAATATAGGGGCAAACTTCCAAACCCTCAGAGACAAAACAAACCCCATTTTCAGGGGAAGCAAAATCGATCCCTTTGAGGCAAAGCCTACACCGTCTTCAGGTTGTCGTTTACACTAATCTTGAATGCAACTACTGGATGGGATCATACGACCACTGCATAGAGATTGGAGAGGATTATTATGTAATCCATCAAATAAATGTTAAAGGAGATGACATCAGTAACCACACGTCTTAGTTCTTCGTACATCTAGAAATAGAGAGAAAGTCAAGCGGAGCAGATTACGGTCTAATCCTTAATCAAAACAAATGCTTTAAGTCCTAGAGAGACAGAGATCTCGGTGTGACGAGAACCTATATGGAGTGTTATAGTGATGATGTCTTTTTGAAGGCAAAGCCCAAACGCCAGGTTGAAAGTGAATGAAAGCTATGAATTGTGATTTGTACAACATGTTTAAAATGTTGGACTACCTCCAAAAACAGACAATGCCTCAGAACATTTGTTCACAATATTTATCTGTGGAACAGAGATGGACACATCAACACTGATGGACACAAACCAACATTGATTTGCCTCCTTAGAGGGGCAACGTCACATCTCTCTAGGTCGCCTTCAAAAGAGCCCTCCAACGATGATTACAGTCATCTCAGCTAGTGAATACATGAACGCTCGCCCCCCAAAAACCTTGGAACGGTCGCCACTAGGTATTCCTAAACGTAACCTCAGTAAAAGAAAAAATATGCCTAAACCTAACCTTATTCCTAATCTTAACCTAAGTAAAACTATATGCCTAACCCTCAGGGGTGGAACAAGTACTCACATATTTCCCTTAAGTAAAAGTATCAATACAGCAATATAGAAATACTCTGTTACAATTAAAAGTCCAGATTTTAAAATGTACTTGAGTAAAAGTATGAAAGTATTGGCATCAAATATACTTAAAGTACCAAAAGTAAAAGTACAAAATGTTTGAAGCAGATCTACCAGCTCACAACACGTCGCGATGCGACGCATTGTGAACTTGTAGATCGGCTATTTTCAAATAGCCAATGTATAAAACAGGGCTAAAGTGGATTAATGTATGTTTTATAATAATCATTTATATCTGCAAAGTAACTAGTAACTATAACTTTAGTTACTAGTTACTACTACATTTAGTGGAGTAAAAGTACAATATTTGGATCCCAGATGTAGTGGAGTAGAAGTGAAAGAATTGGAAATTGGAAACACTCAAGTAAAGTACAAATACCTCAAAAGTGTACTTAAGTACATCAGTACTTAAGTACAGTTACTTAGTTACTTTACACCACTGGAGATCCCGCAGCACCAGTTTGCTGGCTGGGAGCTCCTGGCTTTGAGAGTTATGGTTTAAAATAAATATTAAGAGGTCGTAAAACTCTCTTAGGCTTATACTGTACGTTAACCACAGACGTTATTTTCTTCATAAATCGCAAACCCTACAGGGAAATAAGCATGGGAACTCTGGGGTGGTGGGAACCATCGTCCCTACTGTATAACTCACTTCCTGGTTGTAGAACTACAAAATGATTACTAATAAAACTATTTACAGTGAGGATAATAGTGGGGTAGAAATCATTATGTCCAAAAGGCATTTAAGCATTCAAAAGGTTCAGGGTGTTTAGGGTCGCGTGTGCCTATACAATTACAAAGCATGCTGGTAATATAGGTAGCAACATTGCAGGAGGTAAAACAAGATAAAATACAAATGAGTCAAGACTAACAATTAATCAAGAGAACACTGTGCAATCAAGAGAACACTAATATAACTGCATATAGCGTAAATATATATAACAAGTGACTACAGTAATTGCAGAGAAGTAAAAAATGCAGTATAATAATTGTGTGTGTGCGTGTGTGCGTGCGTGCGTGCGTGCGTGCGTGCGTGCGTGCGTGCGTGCGTGCATGCGTGCGTGCAGGGATGGGACGATAAGCGATATTATCGTTTATCGTGATAAAAACACTCACGATAATCGTATCATGGAGATTCAATTTATTGTGATATCGTCCTCCGTCATGCACTGGGATCAATTCACCTTTTATTTGCCGAGCTGCATCCGGTACCACTTAAACCCTCTATAATTGGTAAAAGTTACTTATAATATACGTACTTGATACAGTCTTTTTTTTTCACTCTTTATCAAATGTCTTGGCCAAAAAATAGCCGATCTACAAGCTCACAACGCGTCTGCAAATGTTCCACCCCAGGATAAAGGATTTTGATTATCGCGATAATATCGTAAATCACGATTTATTTTGTCACGATCATCGTGATATGAAATTTTCATATCGTCCCATCCCTTCGTGCGTTGCTGGTGGGGGGCAGGACCCTGAGGAAACTGAAGCTGCAAATGCAACACATTGTGAGCCTGTGAACCTTTTTTGTGATATTGGCACCAAACCAAGTACGCAGTAAATCATGCGCCAAGAATAAATGTGGAAGAGGTGCTGGTGCCAGGTCACACCACCTGGGGTCTGTCTATCAGATTGGTGAAGCTGTGAAGAAGTTAAACTTCATTATAATTAATTGAGTTTCACATAAAGATGCAGCACTTTTATCAAACCATGCATGGGAGATATTTTCATATTTCTCTCAATTCAATCTTCAATTCAGTTCAATTCAATACCTTGGGTCTGTCTATATCAGATTGGTGAAGATATTAGAAGTTAGACTTCATCATAATTAATTGAGTTTCGCATAAAGATGCAACACATTATCGAACCATGCATGGGAGATATTCTCATATTCTCTCAATTCAATCTTCCTCATCTCTGCTTAAAACCCTGTCTCTTTGTTTAGCATTAGTATAAAGATCAACTTTATATTAACTATGTTTTCCATTGATAATAGAAACTCACATTCTGCTACAGTACAGTGCAGGTACGTCGGTCAGAAGTTATCCTAACATGACCTCAGGATCACCAGGATCGTGTATTAAAAATAGCACGTGCACACAACGTGCCGTGTTGTGAATTTGTCTGAACTATCTGCTATTTTTGCCAGTCAGTCTGGCACTCTGGCTTTAGTGTTTAAGTGAGATAATACAAAATCCCTTTCTTGGTTTTGACACCCAAAACAAACAAAACTGACGTTAACGTTAACAGATACGAAAAAGGGAGAAAATAAATAAGCTGATGATTGACATTGTCCAGCCCTGGGCGTGATGAGCAGCTTATCCTATTTAAGGCTGGCTTTATCACCCATTTCTCTGGGCAGCGTTCAACTTGGGCAACAGCTCTTTTCCCGCTCAGTTGCACCGATTTCAGAGAAGACTTGATCTTTTATAGATTTTTTTTTGTGCCCTTTAGTTTTCTTGGCAGAAGAAAGGACACTCTGCCTTTAAAGCACAATCCCATATCACACACAACAGGCTCCAGGGAGGTGCAAAGCAACAAGCTTCAAAGACATGACAACAAGAAGAATGCCAAACCCAGGTAGCTTTCCCTACAGTAACCCTCTGAAAGATGAAAATAGCTTAGATGCAGCAGTGTAAAGTACTTACTGTAAGTACATTTACTCAAGTAACATTTTGAGGTATTTTTTTTACTTTCCTGGACTATTTCCAATTTTCATTACCTCTACTCCACTACATCCCAGCAGCAAATATTATACTCATACTCCACAACAATTATTTGAGTAACTTTAGTTACTATACTGTGTGGCTTTTGAGTATTGTTCGGCCCTTTGAAAATAGCCGATCTACAAGCTCATTCAAAAAATAAATGACATATTTTGAACTTGTGAAATGGGACATTCTGCACAGTGCACAATGAGCACATTTCCATCCATACCAACACTTTTGTACTTTTACTCAAGTACATTTTGACCCCCTGGGGAAGACCCATGATATAAATAACATACATCAGTAATAGAAATGTTTTGCCACTGGCCACCCTGGTAAGCAAACCTCACGAATATTATTACATTTTCAGTTCAAGAATTACCTCCATTGCACATGTGCAGTCACATGCTGCATCAGTCGATCATCATGACCATATTTACAGCGTGTACAAAATGTGACGAGGCATAAAGGGTGTTGTTGGCCTGTGCTGACAACATAGCCGAGATTTGCTGCCAGGGATGTGAATAGAGATATATATGACCAGTAAGACTCCCTAATTGGGAGATAAGCGACCGTCAGGTCGCAGCGTGATTTTAGGGCAAAATGTGTAGGAGCAGTGTCCAAAAATGTGCTTGAAGAAATCGGCCTGATGGTGGCGCTATATGGGACAGATCCATGTTGATGACATGAGTGTAGACATAGTGTGTACCGATTTGTGTGATTTTAGGGCAAAATCTGTAGGAGCAGTGTCCAAAAATGTGTTTTGCAAGAATCAGCCTCATGGTGGCGCTAGAAGAGGGCCATGTGAGAAATGAGGGGTGGGGTCTCCGCGTTGCCTTGGCGGACGAATAGGTACCGGCCCCGGCTCTCCCGGACGCTCCTAGCCCGAGTTTCGGCATTTTATGTGAGCTGCAGTGGAGGGGGTCCTCCACTGGGGGCGCCACCACTTTGGCATCCGTTCTGGAGCACCAGGAGTCGGTGGTCCCCGGGAATTCCCCGTGAGCAGCCCCGTTGGGGTGGTCATTTGATCATTTTTGCACATTTGGTCATTTTTTACATCTGGGGGTCCCCCAGGGACCTGGGGGTCCCTGGAGCTCCGGGGGTCCTTGGAGGTTGTAGTTTGGCAGGCAAGGAGTGTGTGTGCAAAATTTGGCATGGATCGGGGCAACGGTTGCGGAGATATGAGCAGGGCAATAGTGTGACGTGTGAGGTGTGACAGACAGACTGACGGACGGACGGACGGACGGACGGACGGACGGACGGACGGACTGACTGACTGACTGACTCACAGTTTGTGGAGGTTTTGATAGTAAGTGCGACCTGACGGTCGCAATAAATATATATTTGTCTACTCAATAATTCCACCATCTTAACTCATACAGTGCCATCCGGCCACAAGGGGTGCTAGAGTGCCAGAAAAATCTCCATAGACCTTCTTTATGGGGCTGTTAAGTATGACATCATTTTGTAGGCAGAGGAGAGTTTCTGCCCCCAGTTTCCGTGAATCTTTTTACTATTTTTACTATTTAGACATTTTTCTTCTCTTTGTTGTTGAAAGGAAAGTGTTAGAATTATACTTTAGTCGTTATTTTTTAGTCGTTATTTTTTGAAATAGCGAGGGACAGAAAATGCTCTGGGGGCAGATTCTCCTCTGCCTACAAAATGATGTCACGGCTTAAAAGCCCCATAGCTTTCGTCGACCCTCCCCCAACTGCTTTGTGTTTTCACTCCAGTCAATGCTTTGGGTGTCGAGAGGAGGAAGCTAGCTGACACGTAGCCAAAATGCTAACCCCTTTAGAAGCCCGATCTAAAGCTATTTCAGCCGCAAAAAACTTTCTCTTTGGGTCTGGGGACACAATCCGGAGAAAATCCTGTCTAAATGTGATTTATTATTGGAGTGGGCGGCGCGATTTGGCCGTTAGCGCGAATACGGCCCGTGGATGGCCGAGTCTAAGTCCCGGCCAAGGATGGACGTCTAGACCGGGGCTTCATTGAGGCCTCCGATAAAATAATTCATTTTATTAAATATCCCGGACATGTTCGGGATAGGCACCCTGGAATACGTCGCGCCGCCTACAATGAACATTGGGTGAACATTGGGGGGGGTCTAAACTTTATTTTAAACCATTTTCAATGGAATAAATCGTCGGAGCATCTAGCGTCTCTCGTTGGTGAGCGCTGGGCGAGCCGGGACCACCCACGTTGCTCCAAGCAGCTCGGGGTAAGTAAAATAGCAAATAAAAAATTGTTTTTGATCCCGAATATCCCGAACATGTTCGGGATAGGCACTTAAAGGGTTAACAATTCTCCCAAACGTCATGTTGGAAGCTACAAATTCTTAGATGATTACTATTATGTTCTACTATATCAATAGGGGCGGCAGTGGCTAAGGGGTAGAGAAACCGTCTTGAACACGGAGGGTTCCCGAAGGGTTCCCAGTTCAATCCCGGGCTCCCCCAGAGTTGGTGTCGAAGAGTCCTTAAGCAAGACTCTGAACCCCTAGTTGCTCAAGGTGAGCAGGTTGGTGCCTTGAATGGTTTCCTTCGCCATCGGTGTATGAATGAGTGTAAATGGGTGAATATAATGCACAATCTCTGAACAGCGCCTTGGATAAAGGCGCTACATAAATGTACCATTTATTTATGACCTGTGGTTTTCCAGTGGTAGCACTGTAGACAATGAACTGAGGGATGGGATGAGGTTAGGTATTAGGAGATTATCGTGAGGATAGAAATCAGGTGCTCTGTCGATTTCTCGCTGTTTTTTTTGTTTAATCTCTCTAAGCTGTTTCAACCATTGTGACGCACCAGACACAGACAGCTGGGCTGGGACTCATGGTATGATGAGCCAGTGATGGAATAAGTACTCACGTGTTTTACTTGAGTAAAAGAATCAATACCCTATTGTCGAAACAATCTGTTGGAAGTACGTACATGTCCGGTATTCAAAATTAAAAATGTACAAAGTTCATTCCCGGAAGTTATGCATCGTCTACTGAGTAGCAAAAAACTACTTTCTGGCCTTGACAGCCCATACATCCCAACAGAAAAGTCCTATCTAATTGCATTAAACAACGTTAAGCGACTTTGCTACTCACTTTGCCTCTCGATTTCCCATTCACTTTATGCATGCGCATACTCTATTGCCATCAAAATATACTTAAAGGACCAAAAGTAAAAGTCCCATTTCACAAGTTTTCAAATGTCCAAAAGGTATTCAAATCTTTTGAAAAAAGCAGATCTACAAGCTCACACTGCGTTTTGAGCTTGTAGATCTGCTATTTTCAAGTGGTTAATGTATGTACACCAACATAATACGGGGGTGTAAATATCATCACTGTCCGGAAGAAACCTTGATTTTCCAAGTTTCAAATGTGTATGTTTCTTCGCAAAATAAAGCCCTGCTTCATCATACAAGGCTGTCGCGGTGCGAGGCGTTGTGTGCTTGTAGATCGGCTGTTTTCACTAGTTTAAATCATTTTTAAAATGATAAATACAATACTGGCTTTCAAGCAGTTTCAAGGGACACACTTGACCCTTCTCAGGGGCACACCAAAGGTCCCCAGGCACAGTGGTTGAGAAACACTACTTGAGTACATAGTAATTAGTAATTAGTTGTTTTACACCACTGCACATCAGGCCACAATGTGATCATCAACGTCCTCTCTCACAGAGCTGTCCTGACTGCCCTGCTTATGTAAGCCAACAGTTGACTTTAGGGATAAACCTTTTCATGTTAACAGCATTTCAAAATTAGGATTAGCGATCCGTACTGCACATCCTAATGCTATTTGGAGGCCATTTTAATCCAAAACAAATGATATGGCTGCAATAACTTAATGTCAGCCGTGAATTAAATAAGACAGAGGCGTAATACGTTTCAGCTACACAGCATAGCTATACCAGTTACTTGTATCAATGTAATCATTTAAAAAATTAAAAAATAAACTAAAAAAACAATAGATTTTAATTAAAAATCCTCACACACGCGTACAGTATGCCAGTGTGCCACCCTCCCCTATGCCAATGTTGGCACCCGTGCCTACGGTTGCCTACCCTGGCCTGTTCTATAGGAACTCTCAAAAAGTGGCATTGGACCAAAACACTTCTGGCACCGGCGCCCTTCTGTTGACTAAAACACCCCGTCCTCTGCTTCAATTAAAAAAGCACGAGGCTCTTTTGGGGGTTATTTTGTTTTCTAGTGGTTGGGCCGGGATCCAAAGGGGCAACAAAATGATTTGATTCAAGAATCTAATTACCGCGAATGGGGGAACAGTTCTTTTTTTTAATTATTATTGTGAATAATAACGAATGTGGAATTGCATTCACTGCTCAAGGGGGTGCGTTGCCCCTCACTGGCAAACCAAGGCTATTATTGAACTGTCAAAACAGTCATCAGGGGGAAGAGTGGAGGAGAAGCCACTCAGACACACTATGACACAGACATAGGGCCCGTCACCAGGGGCGTCACAAGGGGGGGGGGGGGGGGAATGGAGTTACTAGGGCCCAAGGTGGAGGGGGGACTTAATTATTTTATCCACAACTTTCCGACATCCCATCGTGCATTGCGCAAAAGTTGGACGGAGCTTCCAGCGTCGCAGCCGAGTGTGATCTACAAGCTCACAACGGCTGCATCTGCGACGCGACGTGAGCTTGTATGTCTGCTGTTAACCGGAAGTGTGGTGCAAAAAGTTCTCCAGTAAATTCCCGCAGAAAGAGGTGGATACTTTAGCTATTGAAAAATAGCAGATCTACAAGCTCACAGCGCCATGCTGCGAGCTTATAGATCTGCTATTTTTGAAAAGTCGTGAAAATGTGCAAATCTTTGAATATTATTTTTAAGTGAACATTTGTACTCAGATTTTGCTACTGGGGGGTCCCTGGAACTAAATATGTTGAGTTGGGAAACATAGGTTTTTCAAAAAACCTTAGAAGGATTTGACACAAATTTTAAAGATTTTTCAAAAATAGCAGACCTACAAGCTCTGCTGTGAGCTTGTATAGTTTAGCTCAATAGTTAAAGCACAAAATAACTCGTAATAATGCGTTCCCAGTCAATGAATCCTTGTACCCAGGGCCCAGAATTTGGTGCGACACCCCTGCCCGTCACCGTCACGCTCCACTGTCACCCATACAAAGTGAAAGGCCCATCTCATTCTAACAAGACACCTTATTTAGAATATGTATTAAAGATGAAAAAAAAAGGCCTATTAAAACTCTAGGGCCTGTTAAACGCACGCACGCGCACACACACACACACACACACACACACACACACACACACACAAACACACACAGACACTTACTTTACTTACTTGCTGCCTTTTATGCCGGCTGGCATGTAGATGTCTGTTCTGGCCGGGCCATTGTTTTCAGCAGGCTACCCCAGGTGTGGTACTTTCTTCAGCTCTCCCTCCACTGTCCTAGACGTCAGATGATTAGTGGGAGAAATATGTAACAAAAAAAGGCAATTGTGTTCACTTCCGGCAGAAAGCGTGAAAATTTGCACCTAGGGGTATTTTTGTTCGCTGAATTCAAAAATTGACGGTCCCAAGCACTTTTCCCATGGGATCTGGTGGCTCTCATTCACTTACCATACTAGGGAAAAAAGACCCCCCAAAAAATCTTCTTCAAGTAGCATGTGAGGGGTCAAACTAGGTGTTTTTCGGGATTCTGAATCCATTGCAAGCATTTGTTTTGCACGAAAAACATTCCTTTCCGAGAAATGGACACAACAAAACTTTGAAAAGTGATGACTCATCACTAAACCATAGTTTGTGGGGTCCATTTCTTGCCCAAGGAATGTTTTTTGTGCAAAACAAATGCTTGGAATGGATTCAGAATCATGAAAACCCCCTAGATAGACCCCTCACATGCTACTTAAAGAAGATTTTTGGGTGGTCTTTTATTCCTAACCCTAACCCTATGGTAAGTGAATGAGAGAAAAGTGAATTTGAGAAAAGTGCTTGGGACCGTCAATTTTTGAATTCAGCGCACAAAAATACCCCTAGGTGCAAATTTTCACGCTTTCTGCCGGAAGTGAACACCTTTTTCACATATTTCTCCCACTAGATGTTGCGTTTAGAGAGAGATACCAAGCACAAATAGATGTTGAACATAATGTTGGGTTATAGTGGCTAC
Organism: Nannobrachium achirus; assembly: GCF_963921795.1. NCBI lineage: Eukaryota > Metazoa > Chordata > Actinopteri > Myctophiformes > Myctophidae > Nannobrachium > Nannobrachium achirus. The sequence goes on from NC_137818.1 coordinate 18,225,424, forward strand.
TCATTCAACTGGCATGGGTCAGGTTGTCTGCACAGCATAAACAATAGTAGGTCTTGAATGGCTGCGATATTATACATAGGGATACATTTTTCGTGTATTCCAAATACATTGAATACATAACCCATAATACATAAAACTTGTCTTGAAATGTATGTAGGCCTAATATCACAGCTAGCCGCAAATTGCAACACTAGATTTTTTTATACTCGGATGAATCTAGGGTTGCAATACCTCCCATAGGGATCCAATGCATGAAAACAGTTTTTTGCTATCTGATTGTATTAAACGACTTCAAACTCACCAATATTGTGGCTCTATGGAAAGCTTGGAATTTACTCTTGCTATCTGCAAAGTGTTTGTTTCTGAAAAATCCACCGTGGAATTGTTATGATTTTATTTTCTGTCAATAAAATCCGAGCAGCCATGTTTTTTTTCTAAGTCTTGAACTTAGGAAGCGCTCGTCTTCTATAACACCACGTCCCGCTGCCTCCTGCATTAGGCTATGTGACAGAACCAGCTGGTACACAGGACTGCTGAGTGACTTCCCACGAGCGCTTCCAAACTCCAGCACTTAGAAAAAATAATCACCCGAACTGAATTTCTTGACAGAAAATAAAATCATAACAATTCCACGGTGGATTTTTCAGAAACAAACACTTTGCAGATAGCAAGAGTAAATTCCAAGCTTTCCATAGAGCCACAATATTGGTGAGTTTGAAGTCGTTTAATACAATCAGATAGCAAAACACTGTTTTCATGCATTGGATCCCTATGGGAGGTATTGCAACCCTAGATTCATCCGAGTATAAAAAAATCTAGTGTTGCAATTTGCGGCTATATCACAGCAATATTCTAGGGCTACAACAATGCCCACTGTATCTTTGCAGTACAAACACCTGAATAAATTGGCTACGATATCAGTTTTACTGTGGTTCTAATAATAATATTGTGACCAGTGACCCTTTCTCAGCCTTCTTTGTTTCAAGGACCCCAGCACATACATAGACCCATGTTTAATAAGATTTACCTCTGGGATAGGCTATACCTTAGGCCCATGGGGAGTGTCGCCACTCCGACAATAAGAAGTCCATTTCGGAGTGGCGACATGTCGGAATGGAGAGAGCCTCCCTCTAAATTCTACATGTTTTTTGTTTTGTTTTGTTAGACATTTGGTCTGTCTCATTGTGGTAGGCTACTGTCATCTTGTCCAGAATTCCTTTACTTTCAATGATCACAGTGCAAGTCTAATAGTCACTATTCTCTGGTAGCCTACACTAGTTGTGCTGGTACATAGGCCTATATGGTGAAGATTAATCATCAATAATTCAGCTGAGGACCCCCTGGACCACTTATCCAAGCAGTCCCACAAGTAGGCCAAAACACTGAGTGAACACTGAGTTTTTTTATATAGGCATATATAGGCCTATCTGTATAATATGTATTTTAAACATTTATAAGCTAGGCTACACTATAGCATAGATAGGCTAATGTCCAAGTGTATTAAGTCATGACATAGGCTACCATACCATTAAACATTCAAGGCCTACCTCTGCTCTGTCTCTCTAGGGTAGTTTGTTTCAGTCTCCTGAGTCCTAGCTGAGCTCATAGTTCATAATTTCGCTAACACAGCTACCTAAGGGCTTATATTGTTGCCCCTGGCCACTTTACTACAGTGGCATTAGATATTTATGCCTATAATGACCATTTTTCACACGAAAAAAGAAACACGGAAATGAAGAACTGCACTCATCAGTCAACTGCGTCACAGGAAGTACCAATTATCTATTTTTTTCACCTGCACACTAGCCGGTTATCTATCATCATGATAGGCAGTCATGTATCAGGGCTAGCTGGGCACGTGAGGATAACGTTCTTCTCGTAATAAGCTTACCTGGCAAATAAAAAGGAAAAGCTGTTAAGTTAACCCATCTTCCACAATATTTGTAATGTATGCCCTTTATAGCAGGTGTTATCAACTTGAGCCAGTATCCCACAGGAAACAGCGGCCTCTGCCGTTCACCTTCTATCCCTGCAGCTGCATCAAATGCCTTGAAATCAAATAATACTGGTGTGTATTAAAATAGCTCTAGATATTCTAGTCATTTAGTGAGAACCACTGTTCTAAAACGTTCTCTGATGAACGTATTACTCTTTTGTAATATAATTCAAATAAATAAACGTTCATATATTCTAGATTCATTGCACATGCAGAGAAATATTGAAAGGTCTTGTTTTTTCGTACTGTTTGGGGGGTTATGGCGTAGCCGGCTACAGCTAGTGAAAATAAAAAATCCATATCTCAAAATATTAGAATATTACACAAGACCAATCAAAAGGATTTACAATACCCAAATGTCAACCATTTGAAAAGGATGTTAATTTATGCGCTTTATACTTTTGAACTTTCGGAGGTGATCAGCCTGTGGCACTGTTGAGGTGTTATGGAAGCCCAGGTTTGCTTTGACAGGGGGGGGGGGGTAACCCATTTAGACTGGGAAGGGAACACATTACACATTATTTTGTGCTTTAACTATTGAAAAATTGCAGATATCCAAGCTCACAGCGTGGCACGAGTGCCGTGCTACGAGCTTGTAGATCTGCTATTTTTGAAAAATCTTGTACATTTTTGCAAGTCTTTGAATATTTCAAATCCTTCTAAGGTTTTTTGAAAAACCAGTTTCCCATAAGCAACATTTGAGTTACAAATGTTCGCTTAACACATTCAAATTATTACACATTTTCAAAAATAGATCTACAAGCTCGCAGCGTGGCACTCGGTGCCGCACTGTGAGCATGTATATCTGCTATTTTTCAATAGCTAAAGTATAAAATAATCAAGGCCCCTCCACCTTGGGAACTCAGTCCCACTCTTCCTCTTGCGACGCCCCTGAACTTGGATTCTGCATTTCATTTGGAAACCAAGGTCCCAGAGTATCTGGAGGAAGACTAAGGTGCCGGCTACCCGGAGCTGGATATTTCTGAAGCTAGACATTTGCTAGACATTTTTTTGTGCGTTTGGGGCTTGCAGCCACACAAAGCTGGATATTTTGGCCGCAAAGCTGGATATTTTTGTAACCGGATAAATAAGTGGAGACATTAAAATATCTGATTCACTGGATCCGTGTAGACATGGAACCCGGATATCTCTGAAGATTTTACTGTGTGTGTTCTTGTCCCCGTAGTAGAGTTCTGGGGACTCAGATACATTTAGACCTAGATATCTTTGTTGTGTGGACCTAGATATATTTCTATGTGGATATCTGAAAAACCGGGATATATGACATATCCAGCTCTGTCTGGCCTAGGCCTGAGGTACCGAGTCAGAGTTGTGCTCTCAAAGGGCATACGCTTTTATTCACATAACTCTTTCAACTTCATGGAACTTCTCACTGCTCATCGCAGTCATCTTCTCTTGCTCTGAGATTTATATGGCTGACACAGTAGTTCCACCTTTGCTGTCATTAAAGGGGACAGCAAAAAAAAAAAAAAAAAAAAACAATGAGATATGAGTGAGAGAGAGGACATAAAAGACAGGAGTGGTTTATTATTTTAATGGCTCGTTTGACACCGTCATCAAAACCATTGCACACACAAGGTCTGAAACATGTTTTATTTTGTATTAGACTTTTGAACCAAGGATGTAAAAAAAAAAAAAAAAGAAAAAAAAAAAAGAAAAAAAGAAAAACCAACAGCAAAAGTGTCATTCCTTAAAAAAATATCAGCCTTCGCCCCTTGTTCACAAACCATTTCCAAAATTGGGACAAACAGAAATTTACGTGACAAATCCGAGAGAAGCTGGAAGGCCATTGCGTTTCTTGGCAAATATAAATATAGTGGTTTGGACAGGGTCTAAAAGGGCTCACATGGAAAGAGCATACGTAATACAGTATACACGACAGTAGGACACTCGGCACTGCCTGTATCAAGTTCTTATTTATTAATGTAGAAAAACCAGGATCCTTCTTTCTTTTGTGTGTTTGTTTTTTTCTTTCCTTTTTCTTTTAAATCAACGTGTTTTTATTTTATGACAAGTAATTATATACATTCAGCCAGCTCTAATAAGTCTCTGGAGTATGGCGTGTTCCCCTTTATTAGGTCACCATGATTGTCTGTCTGTCTGTTCAGGGGGAGTAACTGTGAGAGTATGTGTAGTAATCCTGTCCCCTTCCCCTGCCCATTGGATAGCCCCAGGAACAGGGTCCACCCCCAGGCCCTTCTAGTCCCGGCCTGGGCCATTGCGCTCCCGGCGGGACCCCTCTCCCCCGGTAGCCCCCTAACGAACCGGGACCCATGGGCCCACGCAGAGCCCCTTGGTCCATCTGTCCGGGAATAGCACCTATACAACCGTAGGGCCCGCTGTGGAGTGCGTGTGTGGGTAGCTTAGGTCTGACCGCCGAGCCCCCCACTGTGGGTGTTCCCACAGCGGCTCCCAGGCTGTCGGAACAGTCCACTGGAGTCCTGCCTCCCTGGCTACCAGGGGTGTTGCCACCAACCGCTTCGGACCACTCCCCGGCCTGGACCAGCCCACTATGGGCCACCGCACCAGGAAGGGCCACTCCCTGCATTGTGGAAGTGTCACAAGCGCCTTTCCCTGCCGCCCCCCACACAGCAGCCTCCCCGGGTGCACCGTGCGTCCTGTCTCCCGGCCGGGTGGGAGTCCCGCCGGCGCTGTTCGTGGAGGTGTAGGCCCCCGTGGGGTCGGAGCCGTACATGTGACCCAGCATCATGAGGTGAGGCGGAGGGGGAGGTTTGACCTCCATGGGGAGAGAGGCCATGTTGGCCAGGGGCGACACCGTGGTCAGGAGACTGGGTGCCGAGGTCAGAAGCGAGGGGGCCGGGGCGGTCGTCAGGAGATTGGGGACTGGGGCCGGCGTTAGGTGCGGAGGGGGGGGAGGTACAGGGGGCGCCCCCGGGGTTGGGAGCGTGGGGGCTGTGGGGGCGACGGTGGTGGCGGAGGCCGGGGCAGGGGGCCGGTACTCCTGTTCCTGGGTGATGCTGCAGGGCGAAGCGGGATAGGCCGGCGAGGCTGTGAAGGCCGTGGCCGCGGTGTAGGACGCCCACAAGGCCGTGGGGCACAAGAAGCTCTGGTGGGGGTTGACGGCGAAGCCTCCCGGCGACATGCTGCCCACATCCACGCCGCCCGCCGAGGCCATGGGGTTGGTGGCCTTGAACTGAGAGAGTGCCGTGCTGAGAGCGGTGGACAGCTTGGGGGTGCTGCCGGGGGTGGTCTGCTGCTGGTCAGGGAGCGGGGGGCGGAACTCCTCGGTTTCCGGGGGCGGGGGCTGCGGGGGCTTCTCCGCTGCTGCTGCTGCTGCGGGGGCAGGGGCAGGGGGCGCGGGGGGTCCCTGGGGGGCAGGGGGCACGGGGGGTCTCTGGTTCTGCTGGGAGGAGGAGGAGGGCTCGGCTATGGCCGAGGGCTCGCCGCCGTCGTCAGAGTCCAGTGACATGTCCTCCGCCTCCGCGCACTCCTCGTTCACTACTGAGGCAGAGGGAGAGAGAGAAAACGTTCATCACAAGAGCCATAACAAAACAAAACTGCAATAATAGCTATTTATTTTGCAGTAGTTTTCTTACCTAGGTTAAAAATGTGGTGCTACAAATAGATACAAATAAGCCTAGCCCTCTTCATTCATTGGAAGTTTATATCAATTGCATTACATGTATTCAGTGTGAATGACGGTCCGAGGACCGAAATGTCCACTCCTTGTGTCACTTATTTCACCTTGTAATTCAATACTAGTCCTGTGCCCGGGGGTGTGCGATGGGGGATTGACTGTAGGAGTCTCAGAAGTAATGTTGGAGAACCCAGACTGGGGCAGAATAGTCATCATCTATCTATCGTCTGACTGGAACTCTTTTATGCCCATATATGGTGTTCTGTGACCACTGACCAGGCCAGTATGTGATGTCATCTCCAAATTTGGGCACTGTAGTGATGTCAGTCAGTCAGTCAGCCAGTCAGTCATTGATTTAATGTTTTGCATCCAAAAAGCCTCAATGTCTTTGTCCCAGTGTGTGAGCCTTTTCTGTTATTTGTGGACTTGAACGCTGGCCTCGAGTTTAGAGCACCAACTTTTCTACCTTATAAAATCAACTGAATGCAATGAAAGTCTTAAGTATTCAGTTAAATGAGTCCAACCTGAAATAACGAGTTCAAGTCCAAAAGCTGCTGTTACTATTACCCACCTGTAGAGGGCGGAGTCGGCAGCTCATTCTGATCGATGGAGCCAATCAGGCTGTGGAAACTGGTCATGATGTCATCAATGCTCGCTATCACTATTCCATTCCTGGAGTACTGGAGGAACATCTCAAATGGCCTCTCTGAAAAGGCAAGTAGGAATAAAAATAAATAAAAATAATTTGCTCAAAATGCTGCAATTTATTCAAGGACAAGACTGGACAAACAAGTAAAGCCTTTGATTCTTACAGTGTCAAAGAATTTCCATATGCATTCTTCAATCGAAAAATATTCAAGAATATTCAAGTGTCCCGACATGCAACAGAATCGCAAGCTAGTCTCTGAACACTTCACTCATTAGGCCTATGACGAGGAATCATTTTCTCAGCGATTATTTCAACGATTTTATACTTATCGAGAAGTGCTTATAAACTAGCACTTGATTGTCTCATGTACAGATTCATCTAAAAAAGAAAAAAGCATGCAGATGCCATAGCACCCCAAATCATCATGACTGCGTAAACTGAACGTTACATTTTTGAATTATGTCACTCAAATAACTGCGACTGTGTTTTTGTCGTTGACAATTACATTTCTGTTGGGCTTTTAGTCTTTGAAGTTGCACATGGCAATTATGACACATAACTTAAATATACAAAGAAAGTACTGACATATTTGACAACTTTATACTTAAAAAAGAACATTGATAGAGGAAATAACAGATCTACAAGCTCGCGATGAGGCGCGTTGTGAGCTTGTAGATTGGCTATTTCCACTACTTTTTTAAAGTGTTTGAAAGTATATTAACATTTCTCAACATGGAAACGATTTTGACGATTATGCAAAATAATTGCGATTACCTCAAATAATTGCGATTAGACGAGTATGTAATAATTGTGACAGCCCTACTTGACACTGATAATGCGGCTGCTGCTGCTACCTGTGAGGAAGATGAGGTGCCGCTGCTGGGTGTGCTGAGCTTGAAGCTTGATCAGACAGTCCAGGTCGGGCGCCTGGCGGGACTGGGTGTCACACTCGTGGTAAGGCAGGAACTCCACCAAGTGCTTCTTCTGGTAGACCGTGAGGAGGTTCAGCAGTCCCATGGCGTTGGAGTTTATCCTGTGGGGGCGTGACAGGAGGGAATAAAAAAACATGTCGCTGCCGTCACCACGTTTTAATTTATCGTGTTTTTTTCCCCCTCGTAAATTAACTCATTTGCTGCCCCCTCCCAAGTTTCCCGAGTTATTACCGTTGTTAGAGGCCGCCAGGGCCCGAGTTTCCCGAGTTGGCAGCCATTTAAAAAAAAAAAATATATATATATATATATATATATATATATATATATATATATATATATATATATATTTTTTTTTTTTTTTTTGGACCACCAAAAATGTAGTAGGCATGATCGCAATCGCGAAATTGTATGTTTAACCCCCATACCAACCACATCTATCAAACATGGCAGCCATGTTTGTTTACATTTGAAGAAAACATAATGGCTTCTATCTCATGAATGCCTGAACGGATTTCCAAGCGGATTTTTTTGTTTGAAAGCTGTGAACAGCGTGCACAGACATGGTGGCATAGGCATGGGCATGCATGATCCGTGCACTAAAAATTACATGGAATTGGCATCCTGGTAGGTACTTGGCAGCCATTTTGAAAAGGCAGCGAATGAGTTAACTCATAAGTAGTGATCCCACTACGCCTACTACAGGGTTACACATAAGTAGCAGATCCAAGCTCGAAACATTGTGAACTTTGTAGATCTGCTGCTTTTGAATATTAATCCCGAAAGGTAAGAGTTTTGGACATATAAGGTTTCCACCCGACAAAAAGAAAATCCTCTTTACCACCACAATCCGAGCTATTCTGGACCTCTGCCACCACACTGAAATCCTCACGGTTCATTCATCCATTTGACAAGTTCAAACGGACGCTTTTAATCATTCGTAAGACAGAGTTAATCATTTGTAACTCTAGAGAACCGAATGGATTTGGTTGCATATGAGCACACACTCTTGAGTTAAATTGACAGATTTTTGACTGTGTGTGTGTGTGTGTGTGTGTGTGTGTGTGTACTCTTCCTGGAAGCACGGCCAAAGCGACGGGTGGGGGCACTGACCTGCCGAGCTCTTTGAGCTTCTTCTGGGACTTGCAGTGCACCTTCCACTGCCATGGGTGTTCCGGGGTGCACTGCTCCTCCAAGAACCCCAGCAGACCCTGTAACTGCTCTGTAAACAAACAAACAAAAAAACAACAACTGGTTAGCCATTCCATTTTTGCTGGGACCAGTGCCAATTCTCCCAAAAGAGAAATTAGACATTGTCCCGGGACGCAAACTAGTGAACATAGCAGATCTTCAAGTTTAAGTGTCGCTTCGCGCCACGTTGTAAGCTTGTAGATCGGCTATTTTCACTACTTATCTAAGTAATTCTATAAAAACATTTACATGGAATTCCTTGGATTTTATGATTAAAAGAAATGTTGAATTTTCTTTCTGAAAAGAAGCTTTTTTTTCCCCCCTTAAAAATATACTTTTTTAAATAATTACAACATTGAAGGAATAAAAAAATATATATTTACTGGTGACCCATATAAATGGGTCCTGACCCAGTGTTTGGGAAACAGTGTTTTAGCGAGTCCCTCCTGGGTACACGGGGGAGATGTGGAGCGTGCTCAGTGCTCACCCTGTGAGATGAGTTCCGGGTTGAGGAAGAACTCATCGGAGACGATGAAGCCCCCCGACACGAACAGCTCGTTGTAGGTGTGGTTCTTCACGTCGTCCAGGGAGTCCACGCCCGCAAAACTCACAGAGGACAGCTTCTTTAGAGACACCAGAGCTGGGATCTAACAGGGAAAAACAAGGCAAGGCATTATTTTCATTAAATATTATTAAGACATGTTTGTTTTGTCCACAAGCTGCAAATATAGCTAATGTATTAGATAAATCAGTGGTTCTCAAACTTCAAATGTCAAAGTTAAGGGGAAACCTCAAAATTTCAGTAAACAAATAGAACCAAACGGACCCCAACGGGTCCATTTGGTTCCATTTGTACACTGTCAAAGTTACAGACTTATTAGGGTGTCTTTTACAAAAGATTGCGGTTGGAAATAATGGATGGATATTTTTCTATAAAATCGCAAGGGTATGCTACTTTGATGGCGTTATAAGACATCCTTAGATCCTTATAAATGCCAGTAAAAGAGTTAATCGTCCTATGTAAAATCATAATCATATAAATATAACGGCGACAGCCAGCCCTATTGATGACAAGAGGAGGACGCCACCTTGTGGACGTGTGCTGCGATGTCCTCGTTCTGGATGATGATGAGGAGCTTGTCCAGGCTGCCGCTGTTCTCCAGGAAGGCCTGAGGGTTGCACTCCCTGTTGCCCAGACTCTGCAGGTACTCCTGCACAGGGGGGACCAAAGAGAGACCAGCTTAGACATTACATTCCCTTAGCAGGTACTCCTGCACAGGGGGACCAAAGAGAGACCAGCTTAGACATTACATTCCCTTAGCAGGTACTCCTGCACAGGGGGGACCAGAGAGAGACCAGCTTAGACATTACATTCTGCAGGTACTCCTGCACAGGGGGGACCAAAGAGAGACCAGCTTAGACATTACATTCTGCAGGTACTCCTGCACAGGGGGGACCAAAGAGAGACCAGCTTAGACATTACATTCTGCAGGTACTCCTGCACAGGGGGGACCAGAGAGAGACCAGCTTAGACATTACATTCCCATATTAGTTTTTGAAATTTTAAGTATTTATCAAATATTTATATTAAATATTTTCACGCTCGCGTGAAAATATTATCGCTCACGTCGCACCGAGCTTTTAGATAACGCCATTTCCTCGAAAGTTTCAAAACAGTTTTATTTTTTACTTTTTTCCCCATCTATAACGACATGCCCAAAATGAGGCTGCCATGTTAGTGATAAAGAAATAAATGTTTCTCCCCTCTCTCTCTCTCTCTCTCTCTCTCTCTTCTAAACATATCGTCGTAGATCGTGCTTGTAGATCAGCTGTTTTCACTACTTTCGTGCAACGGCCTTGTATGATGAAGCAGGGCTTTACTTTGCGAGATTTTTTTTTTACGAATGTGAAACATGGAGATACGAGGCTTCTGCCCGACAGTGACGATATTGTACTGTACACATAGGCAGCAGGAAGATACAATAAAAGCAGAGGATAGTCTATCAGAGCTGCACTTGTTAACTTTTTTATTTTTTACTGCAGTACGGTGGAACAATCTATTATCTGTGACAACTGTGCAGGACTGTCCCGACCGATTGCAATAAAACAGTAGCAGCGCATGAGATTTGCAGCCGTACACTCTGACACACTCCAATACAGTGGAACTGCAGAGTGTAAAAAAAAAAAAAAAACGTGCCATGATCACCGTCAATAAAGAACATAGTGCTCCAGCGCGTCCACAACGGATTTTTAGTACTATACATAAATTATACTGTATATTACAATTTCTAGAGATGTTGAGTAATAGGCCTAAAGGCCCATTCCCACTGGGACAGATAACAGATAAAGAAATCTCTTTCTCCAGATATTTTTCCATTCAAAGTGGATGGTAGATACAGATAAAAAAATATCTGCCACAGATTTGAATAAAGCCTTAAAGAACTAAGTCCGATTTGAAAATTACCCACTGTGTTTCTGGAAAACGTATTTCTCAGCCTCTGTAGCAGTTAGAAACAAAATTCCAAACTATTTGATAGCTTACACCTTTGGCTTTCATAGAGAAAAATCAGAAAAACTTGAAATATTCTCAGAAATGACTGTACATACTGTAATACATACTGTAATAAACAAAAATGTGTTCCCGGTCTGAGGGGGTAATACACTTTAATGTGTACCCGTCCAGAATGGGTTAAGAGTGGATTCAGGATTATTTTTCCAACACATTTCCATAAGTGTTTATTAAACTCAACAGTCATGCTGATTTTCTTCAAAGAACTGTTAACCTGAGGGATTCTCAAACACTCTCACCCTCGCCCTTCTCACTAGCTTCCCTAGTCCAAACACGGCCAATTGTGTTCGTAGGTCGTACAGGTGCTCAGCCAAGACGGATACACTGGATTCAAATCCCCAGACTCCGAGGTGGTGGCTACTAGCTACCCTGAACAGTAGCTAGTAGCGAGTGCCGCGCTGCGATCTTGTAGATCTGCTATTTTTGAAAAATCGTGAAAATTGGAATTTTGACCCGATTCTATAAGTGTCTTTTGAATCCTTCTAAGATTTTTTGAAAAACCTTTGTTTCTATGTCAGCAATCTGGCCAGCCATCATCAAAGGTCCTTTTCACTTAACTGGAGCTCAGTTAGTCTGTTCTTGAGAGACTACTATGTCAGTGGTTCTCAAACCTTTTCATGTGAAGGACCCCCAAAATGATATGTATTTGGCCACGGACCCCATCTCAAAATATTTAGTTCCAGGGACCACCCAGAAGCAGAACTTGACTGTTCGCTTTGAAAATACATATATTCAAAGATTTGCACACATTTTCACGACTTTTTCAAAAATAGCAGATCTACAAGCTCGCAGCGCGGCAGCTTGTATATCTGCTATTTTTCACTGGTTAAAGCATTCAATAATTCTAGGCCTAAATGGGTTAAGACGTACCTGGATCTCTTTGCAGATGGTGCTGCTGCCGTTTCCCTCACCCTCCGAGTGGATGTAGAACTTGACCGTGTTCTTGGTGACGTCCTTGAAGATCTCCACGAGGCTCGTGAACACCTCAGGCTTCAGCTGACCGATCAGGCTGTTGGCGAGCAGGGTGGAGCCGGGGGCGGGGGTGGCAGGGCTTTGCTCCGGGGAGTCGGGGGTGACGCGGGACGGAGAGTAGATCTCGGGCGCGGCGGAGGAGGCCTCCGCTTTCGCCTTGGCCGAGGAGGAGTTTTTGACGGTGCCCAGTCTACGGTCGCTTTTGGAGTGGGAGGGCTCTGCTTTGGTCTTGGCCGCTGCGGCGGCGGCACCGACGGATGGGTTTGGCGCCGTGAGGTCAGAGCCCGGCGCGTGGGAAGATGGGGCCGTGACCTTGGGGGAAGCAAGAAGAGGAGGGGGAGTCGGAGGAATCAACGGCGTCGGCAGCAGCCTGCCCATCCTCTCGCACAGCGCGTTGACGTGCCCGTGCACGGGCACTGGGGTGACGTACGGGACCACGAAGCCCGAGAAGGCGCGGTTGGGGAGCCAGGAGCGGGGCTGCGGGGGCAGCCGCTGGGGCAGCTGAGAAGAGTAGTAGATGTGCTGGTTCTGCATGAGGCTGCGGATGTCAGAGGTGAGGTGGTACACCTCCTGGTTGAGGATGGTGTCCAGGCTGATGGAGGGCCGCTGCGGGGGCTCCTCCACTATGTTCACTATCCTGGGTGGGGGCGGCGGCGACGCAGGCTTCTTCACCTCCGCCACAGACGCCGGAGGAGCCGCCTTCTTCACCTCCACCTCGGGAGCCCCTTTCTTCACCTCCGCCGCCAGGGCCTCAGGAGGGGCCATCTTCAGCTCCGCTACGGGAGCGACCTTCTTCACCTAGGGTTACAATGCAGGCGTTTTTAGCTAGACGCACTTATTATCTAGAGTACTGGTTCTCAACCTGTGGCCCAAATTATTTTGGGGGGTCCCCAGATGATTAACTTAATGTGAAAAATTGTTTTCTCACTCAACAGTGAACAACCCAACATAAAGTTTAAGTGTATAGAGGGTATCTGCACATTTCTAAAGTGACAATGTAAGGACTTTTTAATACCTCTAAAATGACAAATTATAAATTGGTCAAATTGTCAAATATACAGGGGGTTCCCACACATCTTTACCAATTAATTTCCAAAACTTTTCCAGAATATTTAACCCGATTTCCAGGACTATATAACAATAATTCAGGTCAATAACGAGTTGCTTACTCCTATGCGCAATGCCTTAAGACAGGTAGTGTATGGCAGTGGTTCTTAACCTTTTCTGGCCGTGACACACAAAATAATCATATTTGAACTGGGGAGTAGAGGAATTTTGTATAACACTGTTTTATTGTGAAAATAGCCGATCTACACGCTCACAACGCCTCGCGTTGTGAGCGTGTAGATCCCGCAGAGCCCGGCTTGGGCTCTGCGTGAGCGTCCACGCTGGCTACAGGCTCAGGCACCGTCTGAACTGGCTCTGGAGGCAGAGGGAGAATGTCTGTAAACAGGTATTCTTGTCATTTTATACCTGATCATCTTAACCCATTTAGGCCTAAAATTATTGAATGCTTTAACTATTAGGATTTAGAAGACACTTATAGAATCGGGTCAAAAATAGGGTCAAAATTCAAATGTTCGAGATTTTTCAAAAATAGCAGACCTACAAGCTCGCAGCGCGGCACTCGGTGCCGCGCTGTGAGCTTGTAGATCTGCTATTTTTCAATAGCTAAAGCACAAAATAATGATACACAATAATGTGTACCCGTTCTGAATGGCTTAATAAAAACATTATAAATTATGATGCTTACATTTAACAAGCAACTTGCCCCTATTCGTTCCGGATGGGGACCGGTTTCGAAACGGGTCCCCATCCGGAACGAATGGGGGTAAATTTATTGTTATCACATTTTTGTCTTAGGAATGTGACAAAAAACTAAAGATATTATTGAACTCTAGTCTCCATGGCATGACTAATCAATAGACAAAAAGTCATTTTGGGGGTGAACTACTCCTTTAAAGGGTTGAAGACCCAAACAAACAGACTACAGTGGTTCCAAAACTTTTTAGCCTGTGACCCAAAGAGAAATTAGACATATGCCCGGGACTCAAACTAGTGAAAATAGCCAATCTACAAGCTTACAACGCGTCGCTTTTAAAAAAATGTATGGCAGTGGTTCTTAACCTTTTCTGGCCGTGACACACAAAATAATCATATTTGAACTGGGGAGTAGAGGAATTTTGTATAACACTGTTTTATTGTGAAAATAGCCGATCTACACGCTCACAACGCCTCGCGTTGCGAGGCGTTGTGAGCATGTAGATCTGCTATTTCTGCCTCTTATATAATTTGACAATTTGGCCAATGTTTAATTTGTCATTTCAGAGGCATTAACAAAATCAATAACCAAAAACAATGCATAGCTATTTTTCCAGGACCTTCCAGGACCCTTGATCAATTCCAAAACTTTTCCAGTACTGGAAAAAAAATCTAATTTAAAAATATATCCAGGAATTTCATAACCGTGGAAACCCTGAATATTAGAAGCTGAAATTGTGAAAATAGCTGATCTACAGATCATCATCAACATGTGGGTGGAATCCCAGATAAACCAAGAACCTTGCATCTGTCTAAAAACCGGTGGTTCTCAACCTGTGTTACGAGGCCGCCCTCTGGTGGTTCACAGAGAATTCCCTCCCCCCAAAAAAGAAAGAAGTGGAGCGAAATATTCAATAATATTCAATAATATAGCATTAGCAGCATAATAGTCCGAAATACTACTATGAATGGAAATAACTGATATCATTGAAATGGGATAAAACTAAAATAATAAATGCAGGTAAACAATAGGGGTGCCACGGTTCAGTTCGTATCTCGGTTTTTGGCTCACGGTTTCGGTACGGTTTCGCTACAGTAAAAAATTTAAATGAAAAAATAAAGAATCCAAAATGTTCAGTAAATTTTAAAGATGGGGTGCAATCATTTGTTTCCCCCCTAAAACATGATAATCAGTTATTATGATTATACTAGGAGGAAGATTTACTCCAAAAAAGTGTACAGAAAGAGAAAAGATTTTTTTTATATGGCCACACCCAAAAAAATAAGAAATTCTGATCATTCGGTATGGGCTGTTCGGTTCGGTACAGGGCCATTCGGTTCTGTATACCGGTTCGGTTCAGTATTGTGGCACCCCTAGTAAACAACAAGGCGTCTTTTTAAATAATATGCCATCTAAATGTCATTATGAATGTTGTGGTTCCAGAAAAAACGAGCCCAAGCACCTCCGTCACGGGAGCAACCATCTTCACCTCGGCCACGGCGGCCACCTTCTTTACCTCCGTCACGACGGCCGCCTTCTTTACCTCCGTCACGGTGGCCGGCTTGGGCTCTGCGTGAGCGTCCACGCTGGCTACAGGCTCAGGCACCGTCTGAACTGGCTCTGGAGGCAGAGGGAGAATGTCTGTAAACAGGTATTCTTGTCATTTTATACCTGATCATCTTAACCCATTTAGGCCTAAAATTATTGAATGCTTTAACTATTAGGATTTAGAAGACACTTATAGAATCGGGTCAAAAATAGGGTCAAAATTCAAATGTTCGAGATTTTTCAAAAATAGCAGACCTACAAGCTCGCAGCGCGGCACTCGGTGCCGCGCTGTGAGCTTGTAGATCTGCTATTTTTCAATAGCTAAAGCACAAAATAATGATACACAATAATGTGTACCCGTTCTGAATGGCTTAATAAAAACATTATAAATTATGATGCTTACATTTAACAAGCAACTTGCCCCTATTCGTTCCGGATGGGGACCGGTTTCGAAACGGGTCCCCATCCGGAACGAATGGGGGTAAATTTATTGTTATCACATTTTTGTCTTAGGAATGTGACAAAAAACTAAAGATATTATTGAACTCTAGTCTCCATGGCATGACTAATCAATAGACAAAAAGTCATTTTGGGGGTGAACTACTCCTTTAAAGGGTTGAAGACCCAAACAAACAGACTACAGTGGTTCCAAAACTTTTTAGCCTGTGACCCAAAGAGAAATTAGACATATGCCCGGGACTCAAACTAGTGAAAATAGCCAATCTACAAGCTTACAACGCGTCGCTTTAAAAAAAATAAAATCACTAAAAGGATAGAAAGAAGTAAATGAAAACATTGTAACACTCTTCTTTTCTCTAATAACTATCTAAAACAGGGGTTTTCAAAGTGGGTGACGGGGCACCCTGGGGTCCGCGATGGCAGTCCAGGGGTGCCGCGAGATAATTTGATAATATTGGGAATTTATTTGGACACTTGAAAAAATATTTTGTATCATTTTAGACT
The DNA here is from genome assembly GCF_963921795.1 of Nannobrachium achirus. Taxonomy (NCBI): domain Eukaryota; kingdom Metazoa; phylum Chordata; class Actinopteri; order Myctophiformes; family Myctophidae; genus Nannobrachium; species Nannobrachium achirus. The sequence continues at coordinate 18,241,622 of NC_137818.1, forward strand.
TGAAGTACAAAGTTATTTTCAGTCAGTTCTAACCAAAATGGCTATAATCTCTACGTGTTCCTTGCAACATAATCACTAAAATATCATCACTGTCGGGCAGAAACCTCGTATCTCCAAGTTTCAAATGTGTACATCTTTTGGTAAAGCAAAGCCCTGCTTCATCATGCAAGACTGTCTCACAAAACAGCCGATCTACAAGCACACAACGCCTCGCGATGCGTTGTGTGCTTGCAGATCTGCTGTTTTCACTAGTTTAGTACATTTTATAAATGATAAATAAAAAATGAACGGTTTTGAAAATAACAAGGTTTCCACCAGACAATGACGATATGCTATAAATATAAGGTGCTGCCTGGGAGTGAAAATTATAATGTTTGGGGTGCCTCGGATTTAAAAAATATTTAAGGGGTGCCCTGAGACAAAAAGGTTTGGGAACCCCTGATCTAAAATACCGAGCCAGTGTTTGGATGAAACAGTGGACTGGTGGATAGATAGATGGCAGTGCAGTAAGTACCTTGGTGGGTGGGGACAGCCCAGGCTGGGTTATCTGATGTATGGGGCCTCTCCAGCGGGGATCCTGGGCTAACGGGACTGGGGGGGCTGGGGGGGCTGGCAGGGCTGCAGTCCATGTCCTCCTGTGAACACAAAGTATCACAGTATCACAGTTACTTTACAGCAGGGGTCTTCAACACGGGGTCCTCAGAGCTACTACAGGGGGTCCTACAAATCTTCCAAACCTTTTTATATTAAAGGAGTAGTTCACCCCCAAAATGACTTTTTTTTCCTATTGATTAGTCACGCCATGGAGACTAGAGTTCAATAATATGTTTTGGTTTTTGTCACATTCCTAAGACAAAAATTTGATTTGAGTAAATTCACCCCCATTGATTCCGGATGGGGACCCGTTACAGTCAGAATACAATGATGATTGTGCTGTCAAACGATGAAACTATATGGAATTCACAAAAAGGTTGTGGGGGTCCCTGCTTCATCCCTCTCTCAACTAAAGGGCCCTTCCTTGGCAGGAAAACGTCGGGAGACCCCTGGTCTAATCGCAATTACTTGAGTGACAATTAATCGTCACGTAAAAATGTCATAATCGTGATTCGTTACAACCGGTACTCACCGCTACGTAGTTGGTCGGCGCGGCCACAGGCACCCCAGGGGGGCCGGCGGCCGAGGAGGGCTGCTCGCCGAAGCCGGGCTCGACGCCGCCGACGCCGGCGAGGGCGCCGTGGGTCATGGCCTTGTTGAGGGTGGCCAGCAGGATCTTGAGCAGCCGCTGGGTCTCGTTGACCGAGGAGCTCGGGGCGCTGTTGGCGGCGGCGCCGCGGGCTCTCAGGTCCGTGTCGTAGATTCCCATGCTCTCCATGACCGACATCAGGTTGAAGTTCTGCCCGCCGTCTTCCAGGCCCGCGTCGTCTGCCGAGACATTGAATCATTGAATATATATGTATTTTTTAACCCATTTAGGCCTAGAATTATTGAATGCTTTAACCAGTGAAAAATAGCAGATATACAAGCTCACAGCGCGGCACCGAGTGCCCGCGCTGCAAGCTTGTAGATCTGCTATTTTTGAAAATCTTGGAATATATGTATTTTTAAAGCGAACGTTTGTAACTCAAATTTTGCTTCTGGGGGGGGGGGGGGGGGGTCCCTGTAACTAGATATTTTGAGATGGGGGACCGTTGCCAAATAAATATCAGTTTGGGGGTCCTTGACATGAAAAGGTTTGAGAACCACTGACATAGTAGTCTCTCAAGAACAGACTAACTGAGCTCCAGTTATGTGAAAAGGACCTTTTCTTTGACGATGGCTGGCCAGATTTTGCTGACAGAGAAACAGGTTTTTCAAAAAACATTAGAAGGATTCAAAAGACACTTATAGAATCGGGTCAAAATTCTAATTTTAAAATTTTTTCAAAAATAGCAGATCTACAAGCTCACAGCACGGCACTCAGTGCCGTGCTGTGAGCTTGTATATCCCTGGAACAAAATATTTTGAGATGGGGGTCCGTGGCCAAATACATATCAGGGGTCCTTCACATGAAAAGGCTTGAGAACCACCGACATGGAATCATAGGTTTTTAAAAAAAAACATAGAAGGATTTGAAATTTGAATCAAATAATTATTTTTGAATTTTGAATAAATGTTGTATTTCAAACATTTATTTTAGAAATGATATAAACGAGTAGGCTGGTGTGAAGTGACTCGACACCAACACAACAGTGGTTGCAAGGCTAAGATGCGTTATGATTACATGTTATAATGTAGGCTAATAGACTACACAAGATCATCAGTTTCACTCCAAACATGTTGCATAACTCGCGACCGGATTCTTTAAAATAATGCTGGACGCATTTATTGGATAAGCATATTAAAGATAAAGTTGAATTATGAAGCATGACATCACCGCAAGAGCTTCTGTAAAGAGTGTCCTTATAAACTGTGGATATACTCAGCAAGAGGAACCCGCGGCTGCTACCCTGGACACAGTCTAAGTTGTTAAACAAACTACAGTAATAAAGCCAGCAATAGTAAGTAAAGTAAAGTATTTACACACTGTTGTGCATTGCGCTTGCTGCAGTTTTGGCGCCCCTCCCCTCCTACATTGAGTGGCGGCCACTTATATGACGGCACATCGTCACATAGCCTACTACATACAGTATGATATGATTTGACAACAATCAACCATGAATGGATTAGGAGAAATACCAACACTAGAGCTCACTGCTGCATAGATTGCCACTGCTTAGAATAAAAAAAAATACAAAAAAATAATAATAATAATATTAACACATTGACCGCCATTTTAACATACCTCCGTACTCCCACCTGCCATTCGTCTCCATAGACTTCCATGTAATTGGGTGTGCACGGATCATGCACACCCATGCCTAGATAATGCACCACGTGTGTTCACATTGCTCACAGCTTTCAAACAAAAAAATCCGAATGGAAATCCGTTCAGGCATTCATGAGATAACAGCCACTATGTTTAACAAAGATGGCTGCCAAAATGGCTGCCATGCTTGAAAGATGGGGTTGCTATGGGGGTTAAACATGCAATTTCGCGATTGCTATCATGCCTACTCCATTTTTGGGGGTCAAAAAAAAAATTTGAAAAAAAAAATTTTTGAAAAAAAAAAAAAAAAAATTTTTTTTTTTTTTTAATTCTCGGGACTATCGGGCCTGGCGGGGAAAGACATTGGAATAATCTCGGGACTATCGGGCCTGGCAGGGAATGAGTTAAAATGAATATTGGCGAATACTCGACTTTGATGTACAGTACTCGAATAGTGATTTGATATTCGAATAGTCGAATACTCGAGTATTCTGTGAATGCCCAGGTACACATCTGAAACTTGGAGATACAAGGTTTCTGCCGGACAGTGACGATATATATATCCAGACTAGGGGTGGGCGATATGGAAAAATACTATATCACGATATTTTCCCAAGCTGTTACACGATACACGATTTTATCACGATTCTTTTTCACATTGTTTTTTATGGTTATTTTTCAAGTTACTTGACAACAACTAGACTCTCTGGGTTCCTTTTGGGAGGTCTAAATTGAACTTTACAAGTATGTAACTCTGACAGTATACAAATGAAACCAAATGGACCCTTACGGGTCCATTTGGTTCCATTTGTATACTGTCAGAGTTAAGTGGAGACCTTGACATTTTAAAGTTTGAGAACTACTGATTTAGACCAAAATGCAGGTTTAAATTGAATTCTCCAATGAATCTCCGTATTAACGATTAAACAGGAATTTTATGAGGCTCCCTCAATTGTATCACGATATATACGATACCTCTGAAAAGGCATATCGTGGACACATTGTATCGTCTCAACGATAATTATCACCATATCGCCCACCCCTAATCCAGACCCGCTGGGCCCTGCTCACCTCTACTGGGCTCCCCGTTGCTCATAGGGTCAGAGCGGGGGTGTTTGCTGGCGCGGCCCCAGTCGTCCGCCTCCATCTTCCTCTTCAGGCTGTGGGGGTCCCAGGCGGCGTCGGGCCCGTCCTCCGGCCTCCTCTCCCCAGGTCCGGGTTCGCCCCCCAGGTTCTTCTTGTGCTGGTGGATCAGCTTGAGCAGCTCCTTCATCTTGTCCTTGTCGTACTTGTCCTTGTCCGCCGCCGTGGGCCCGTACTCGCCGCCGTGCGACGACGACGGCCGCGACGACTTTGGCTCGGCCTGGGAGCCGTTGGAATGGGACGGGTGCCCCGACCTGCCGCTCCGCCTGCTGCTGCTGCTAGCGCCGCCTTCCAGCCTCTCTGCAGACGAGCGCTCGGGCGGGATTTGCAACCTTTCGGCCGGCGTTGAGCCCATGTCCGAACCGCCCCAGTCCGACACAGGGCTGTATTCCACCGGGGGTAGCGGCGGGGCGGCTGAGGCGGGCACGACGACGTGCGCGGGCCCAATGTGCGTGGGCACAACATGCGTGGGCACAACATGCGTGGGCACGATGTGTGCCGTCGGCAAAACGTGCACCACTTGGGGCGCGGGGTTCCGGATTTTGTCTATCATGTCCCGGGCCTTGGCCAGAGCGAAGGTGTAGTTGCCGGGGTTGTGCACGTACGTGCGCAGCTGGCCCTCGATGTTGTGCTTGGCGCGCGGGGCGGGGTAGTTGTTGCCCCGCTCGTCCAGGTTCTGCTTGTAGTCGGGCACGATGAAGGGCCGCACCCCGGCCACCTCCAGGCGGCTCAGGTACTCGTTGGCGCGGTGCTCCACGCCAGCGCTCAGGTCCTTGCCTGGGTTGGGCCGCAGCTTGTACAGTGCATAGTGGAGGGCCGGGAGGAAGGGCTCCACGGGGGGCGGCACGGCAGGCGGGTGGTCTACCGACAGGGGGTCCACTTCTCTGGGTACTGGGGGTGCTGGGAGGACAGGGATGGGACCATATGAAAATGTCATATCACGATTATTGTGACAAAAGAAATTTACAATATTATCGCGATAATCAAAATATCCCCCACATCCATTATCCTGGGGCAGAGAATTTGTCAAAAAATAGCAGATTTACAAGCTCACAACGTGCATTGCTTGTAGATTTTTGGCAAAGAGATTTGGTAGAGAGTGAAAAAGAGACTGTATAAAGTATGTTTTACCAATAGACGGTTTAAATGGTACTGGATATGAAGCTTGGCAAATAAAAGGTGAATTGATCCCAGTGCATGACGGAGGACAATATCACGATAAATTAAATCTCCACAATACGATTATCGTCAGTGTTTTTTTTATCACGACAAACGATAATATCACGTATCGTCCCATCCCTAGTCACGATCGAGACAATTTGGTTGACAGTTCATCGTTCATGCCAATAATTCTGTGTCATGATTTCTTTGTAGTTTTGGCATTGAACAAATGGAACATGTAACTAATGATTGCATTTCTGTTTTTCTTTTAAGCTTTGTGAACACAAGTTGTGCAGGGCAAATACGAGTTAAATTTACAAAGACATTGCCGACAATGACCAAAACCAATAATGAAAATAAATAATTTACTAACGGGCAAAACAGGTCTACACGTAATCATTGTACACTGAAATAGCTGAAATAGCAAAAATAGGGAAACTCAAAAACTCAAATCTAGTCCAATATTGCCCTGATCAGGCCATGTTCACGTTATGGCCATTTGAAGTGTCAAACACAGAGCTGTAACACTGCTGCCACCTGGTGGGACTATATTGCCATGGCAGACACCTGAACATTGTGACAAGTTTGATGTGGATCGGAGCAAGTCTGGATGTTAAAAAGGGGGCGAAGAAAAAGCATGTTATACTTTCTGGATATTATGGAATAATACTCACGATACTTGGCGACTGCCCTCGACTCCTGAAAGATAAACAGCGCATGTAGAGTCTTCTCCACTCGCCCCCACCGCTCTGGGAATAAACACACACACAAGCAAACTTATCTCAAAGGGATCTGCGTTCACAGACGGGAACATCACACAATCGTTTATTTAACCCATTTAGGCCTGGAATTATTTCATGCTTTAACTATTGAAAATAGCAGATCAACAAGCTCACAGCGTGGTGGTGAAAAATCGTGAAATCTTTTGCAAGTCTTTGAATATATATTTTTAAAAGCGAACATTTGTAACTCAACGCAGCCAAATGCATGTCATTTTGGGGGTCCTTGACATGAAAAAGTTTGAGAACCACTGATTTAGAAGAAGGATTTAGAAGACATTTATGGAATCGGGTAGAAAATATTCAAAGACTTGCACAAATAAGCTATCAAAAATAGCAGATCTACAAGCTCACTCTGCAATCCTACAAATGCCTTCTAAATCAGCAGTTCTAAAAAAGTGTGAAAATGGTTTTAACGCACCGTCGGGATTGACCATCTGAGTGGAAGTCAGGAGGAAGAGAAAGCCTTTGTCGAACAAGGGCTGCACCAGCACCTGAGTGGGAAGAAGAGACACCGTCTCAATTATACATTGACATGAGGCCAGTGGCTCGATGTTTATCGGTCGTTTGGGTGAATCTGTGCTCTCACCATCCTGTCCCTCTCCAGTTTGTGCACCAATCCTGCCAAGCTGCCGTTGGCGGGCTTGCCCTTCCCGTCCACCACCTCAAACAGGCTGCAGAACATCCCACACTTGTACACTGTGGACGGACGAGGGAGAGAGAACGTTACAAACAGGTCGTTCAAATGAGATTATAAACCCTAGTTGGAAAATGCACCCGATTCTTGAATGAAAAAGTGTTAAATCGTTCTACATTCCCATGGCAATCATTGCTATTGGAGTGTGACTCTACAGCTCTTCAGTAAAAAAATAATAATAAGAAAATGCATTTCTAGGCCAGGATACCAATAATTTCATACAATCAGGAGAGAGAACTCATACAGGATAGACTGGTTAACAACAAGTATGTATTCTACAAATTATAATTTTCACGCCACTGATGTCTTTATGTAAGCAATATCCTATGAGACTGAGTGACTGAGTTGTTTAACAGCATAGTTGGGATTTAAGCATTGATAAAAATGTAATCACAGCTGTGCTCATTTACAGTACACCAAGCAGCCTTTAGTGTGTCATTGCTTTTATACGACAGTTCTACATTAATCTATTTATGTATCAAGTAACGGGAGACAACAGCTTATGATTTTGTTATTACTCCGCTCTGCCAACAAATGTAGCCTAGTTCCTTCATGACTGTCAACAAGCTTGTTAACATGGCTTTTATCCAACCGCAACTAAACTGTTGTATACATTTGTTTGTGAAGTAATCGTAGGGTCTCTTACCATTGACCTTAATTTAATTGTTTTTTAGGTTTTATCAATTTTCTTGAGTTTTATGCCATGTAGTACTTTGAGATTTATGTCAAATATAAAGTGCATTACAATGTATTATTACTATTATTTGCACCACAGTCCTGCTGCTAAAACACCCAACTCATGTGAATTCAGTAGCATTGCAAAGAAACCCATCGCATTGAAAGAATGTTTATGAAAAATAAGCAAACGCACAATCAACGTTGGATGCACACTTCTCAAACACACGGTATCCGCGTTTGACCGAAACGTTGAGCAATGACGCAGAGACAGGTGTGTGCGCGGGAGAATGCAGCTCTGTTGAAGCTGCACCCCAAACTGTTTGCCTCTTAAACTGAAGATGTGAACGGGGTGCACGCGCTCCACTGACCTTCCCGTGTGATGGTGTAGGTGTCCCAGCTGAACAGCACTGCAGGGATCTTCCTCTTGGCCTGGTCCAACTGCATTCCCCGACTTAGGTCCAGCCTCTCGGGCCTGAAATATTTCATAGAAAGGTATTCATGTACGGTAGTTGATGCCTCGTTCATACCGGTTGATTCTTTTATTTGAAATGATCAACCATGTTCTGAAAACAAAATGTGCAGCACTTTGTTTTTGTTTTTTTATCATTACGCAAACACCGAAAAATCGATATTTTGGACAAAGTAATCACATGGAAACGAGATAAGGTTCTACACTACAGTATGCTCATTTTACTTCATCAAACAATGATGCCGTACACCAAGAATTTTCATTTTCTCCAAAGACTTTTACAAAAATATTTATTATTATTATTATTTTAAGCCTAGAATCAATGATTGAGAAGAAACATTTTGACCTGTCTTCATCAGGTTTTTTCAAGCCTAGAATCAAGCCATCCAGGATCCTGGTGAATCATGACCATTAAACTTTTGATTCTGTGAAGATTTTATTGCGACCATAGGTCGCAATAAAATAATATACAATTTAAATAATATACTACTGAATAATATACTACTTTAATAATTACCCTTTGTGTAGCAGAATCAAATGTGTTATTCACCAAGGATGGCTTGATTCTAGGCTTAAAATAATTCTTATAAATATTTCTGTAAAAGTCTATGGGGGGAATGCAGGGAGATTCTTTTAGTGGCACCAGTAAACTCACTGCTATGCCCTATAGCCCATGTACATGAGCTTGTTTAGACGGGCGATATGTTCGGCAGAGTAGAAATGTGTCTTTTAGTTTACTCACAGTTTGAAAGGCAGGTAGGGGCGGGTGGAGGAGCGTACGCAGACCTGGAACATTTCCTGGCCCTTGTTCATCAGTGGACCACTCCACACCGTGTAGCAGCTCTTTCCTGAATCACATCAGCATCACAGGTTACATAGCATGACTAAACACCCAGACAGCAGTTAACACATGTCTAGGGCAAGGGTCTTCTACAGGGGGTCCTCCAAATCCTTGTGTGATAGAAACTTTTTTTTTCTCCCTTTTTATATTAACCACTTGAACCCTAGAGTCTATATTCTGAGAACCTTCACCAAAAATAGCAGATCTACAAGCTCACAACGCCTCGCAGTGCCTAACAGAGTGATAGGTCAAGTTTATAAAGTTTTGACGGTTCAAGTGGTTAATTATCTGAAAACTCAAATTTACATGAATCCAAAATACACTGATGATCGTGCTGGCAAACAATGAAACTATATGGAATCTTTGAAAAGGTAGTGGGGGTCCCTGCTTCATCTCTCTCTCGACTAAGATTTTGAAGACCCCTGCTTTAGACGCTGTATACATTGACCCACTTTATCACTTTTTGCTACAGTGCATAATACCAGTTTTTACTTATATTACACCTCGATTTTCCACATGTTTTTCTTTTTAAATATTTAACTTCATGTTTATTATCAAAATCAATGGAGCCGTGACCTTGCCCAAATGTGGAGTCATATGTCAAAGAACATCATAGATCAGAGACAACTGACATCATCGATGACTGACATAACAGACAAAGATCCACAATGTCTATGTGGATACCGGGAGCAAAAGAATGTCCTAGTTTTACCTCGTATTGTCAGAAGTTCAAGAAAATAAGCATGTACAGTAGGATGCAAAATACGTACCTCTGTGTGCTTGAGGAACGATGTTGAACCTGTTGATGAAAGGAAGAATACTGTTATATTCACCAGTAAACCAATAGATTGTTTGTGTAGTGTTAACAGGCCTGTCATAACTATTACATAGTAAACCAATAGATTGTTTGTGTAGTGTTAACAGGCCTGTCATAACTATTACATAGTAAACCAATAGATTGTTTGTGTAGTGTTAACAGGCCTGTCATAACTATTACATAATCATCTAATTGCAATTATTTGACATAATCGCAATTATTTCGTCATAATGGTTTCCATTTTGAAAACATTTAATATATTTTCAAAAATCTTCAATATATTGTGGAAATAGCCGATCTACAAGCTCACAACGCGTCGCGTTATATTTGTAAGTATTTAGGTTGTGTCATATCTGCCTAAAAGCCAAACAGAAGCGTAATTCTTAACGACAAAAACACAATTAAATCATTAATCGTAATTATTTGAGTGACCATTAATCGTCATGTAGAAGTGTTAACAGGGAATGACCCTAGGCCAGTTGTGTTGTTTGTTAAATTGCTAAATGATGATTAGATTTAGTAGTGCCAATGTGCCCATATTGACAATAAGTTTCACAGCTGTAAATACTTGCGCATTAGCATACCTAAATCTAACACACCCATGTCTAATTGCATTAGCTGCTGTTGTGTTGCTTACATCACTGCATACTATGAGGCAGACCCACTCACTCTTTGATCTCCACATGATACTAATCACATTCAAGTATAATATCATCAACACCCATTGCGAGGATTCAGTTTACAGTTGTGTTTGGAACTATACAGTAGAGTTCAAACAATACAGTAGTCTTTGGAACTACTACAGTAGAGTACTGTGAAACTAACTCTGAACACACAAAACAAATACAAAATAAACTGTTACGATGGCTTACAACGAACGAACATCTCTGAATAGCTCTACTAAGGTAAGCCTGACATGTTTTCTTTTAGCCTTCTGTAGTTTGTAGCCTGTAGAGGAAAACTACAAAATTGTCCGAAGGGTTTCATTTAGATTTTGCTTCTAAAACGCATGCTGCTTGCCTGCATATCTACTTAAAAAACAAAAGTGTACCTGTGTGTACTAGTCAATGGAGCCGACACAGCATCTTTGCCTCTGTACGTAAAGGTGACCACGGCGTACGGACACACGTGCCTTGGCCGTGCCTTGATCTCCTCAAATGCAAACTCGAAAAAGTATTGCTGTAAGACAAGAACAAAAAACATATAGCATTAACAAATACTGATCGATAGTCACACCGTTATATTGCAGTTATGAATGAGTTATAAATGGATAAACAAATGGATTAATTCATGGTGCTTTAAGTGATTATTTTGTTATTGTTAAAACTAAAAACGTTTTAGTTTTGTTAAAGCTCCATTCTGAGAGTAATTCTCCTGATGATAGGATTAAATTGGTATCCCAACCTGAAAATGTATATTCGGTTTACAAAAGCGCTTGAGATGGGGAGACTGCTCACTGAATAAACACTAACAATGATTACTATGAATATATATGAAGAGATATTTAACACATACTTTAACAAAATATATCACTTACAGCCGCTCAAAAGATGATTTTACTGTTCATTAGTTTTTTATATTCCCAACTTGCACTCTAGCATCAGACAGAACCCATGCTTCACCTGCGTGAGCTCAAATGCTCTGTATGACAGCAATGATGAAACCCTGGTGGCACTTTTGGAAATGTGACAGTCGAACTTCTGGTTCGGCTCCACAGCGTTCTTAGGCATGCTGTCGTATATGTGCTTTATTCGGCCCTGGGGGGAAACAATCAATCATTGGTTTGAAATACGTGTCACTGATGGATACTAGTAATACAGTATATGATCATTTAAACTAGATCCTGTCATGAATGGTCTTCCTTACCCGCATAACCTTAAATACGATCATGTCTCCAAAGACACCCGCTTCAAACGGATTTATTTGCAGCAAATCGGAGTATTTGGAGAGATACACACCTGCCGTGACAGAAAAGAAGTATGCATTAGCCATTTATGTCATATATATATAGACACTTCACTGTGTGATGAAGAGTGGATTTGGCAGGGAAAAGGAAGAAAATAAAATGTTACTTTTTCTTTTTTTTTACATGATCACAAAGGGCATTCATTTACAAAAAAATGCAAAAAGTTAACCCAGCTCACAGCACGGCACCGAGTGCAGCACTGCAAGCTTGCAGATTATTTTGCAAATCTTTGAATCGTTTTTTTAAAGCGAACATTGTAACTCAAATCTTTGCTTCTGGGGGGGGGGGGGGGGTCCCTGTCTGATACATAATATTTTGAGATGGGGGTCGGCGACGTGAAAAGGTTTGAGAACCGCCGACATAGAAACATGCGTTTTTCAAAAACCTTAGAAGGATTTACGTGACATTTATAGTATCGGGTTGAAATATTCATAGACTTGCACAGTTTTCCACGATTCTTCAAAAATAGCAGATATACAAGCTCGCAGCGCGGCACTCGGTAAATAAATATCATAGGCGACTAAATCTACAGTTGATTTAGTCAACTAAAATGTATTTTGGCAGGCCTTGATGGCATCGTAATGACTGATTTTACACTTGGTTGCGTGCTGAAAATAGCCGATCTAGTGTGAGCTTGTAGATCGGCTATTTTCAGCACGCAACACCTGAGGGCAACCAAACTCTCTTCAGCACTAGTCCCTCCTTAACATTTTAGTCTAGTTTTTATTTTGTTGACAAAATTGTCAATATATTTAGTCTTAGTTTTAGTCATCACAGCTTAGTTTTTATTTCGCTTTTATTTAGTTTTCGTCAGTGAAAAAAACGCAGTCGACAAACATTTTTCGTCATAGTTTTAGTCGACAAAATCAACACTGGTCCGACAGCAACGTCATGTTTGTTGATATTCTGAAGGAGAACACCTCTAGCCAGAGACCTCATGCACACGCTGATACGACGCCAATCATACGACAGCACAAGGACTCATCAGTTTATAGGCCATTCTCAGCTGTTGCTAAGTTGTGTATTAGGTATCCTCCACTGTAACTTTATATCATGTCAGAGACGCCTGCCAGAGGACAAAATAAAATAAGATAATGTAAAAACCGTTATTGATCCAAGGAGGGGAATTAAGGTATCATAGCAGTGACAGCAATAAGAATGAAGTAGCAACTGTTGATAGGCATAATAACACATGTATAAATTATGAATGGATATTATACAATGTAGTCAGTAGTCATTAGAAGGCAGTAGTTCAGGATTGAATTTAAATGACCGCGCGGTAACCCCAACTGGATGCGGCAGCACATCCATTTCCCCCGGTGGGGAGAACCATAGGAGAACATGTTCACCGTGCGGCAACGCTGGAAAAATAGAACAACAGCGTATCGATGCGGCAGACCGGCGGCTGCGTGCGTCTGACGCCGCCGGTGTGGGTTAGTTCATTAAAAATAATGGTGGTGTATGTTTTGACGCGTCGCCTCCGCGTCCTGTGTGTGTTCCCCTTTACAGTCAATCAGTGTTAGATTAAGGGCAGAGATGATCTTGTGGGACATGGCTGTGGACTACCATTATGTTATACTATTATTACACATGCCGTTATCGTTATCCTTATAGGTGTTGCTTCTGCTGTCTCTTTCCTCTCTCTCTCTTTCCCCCTTGACACGGTCGTGGCAGATTCCCGCTCTAATGTAAAGTATCTTGAGACAAACTTGCTGTGATTCAACACTATGAGACAATTTTGTTGAAACATTTTAAAACAAATTCCCTCTAAATAAATTAAGTAGAGAGCACCCATTCAGAGACTGAAGCATATTAAGCCATTTAGACCGGGTACGAATTATTGCGCAAGAATTTATGCTTTAGCTATTAAGAAATAGCAGATATACAAGCTCAGTGTGGCACCGAGTGCCGCGCTGCGAGCTTGTAGATCTGCTATTTTTTGAATATTTTGACCCGATTCTATAAGTGTCTTCTGAATCCTTCTTTTTTTGAAAAAGATATGTTTCTATGTTGGCGGTGCTCAAACCTTTTCATGTGAAGGACCCCCAAAATGATATGTATTTGGCCATGGACCCCCCCATCTCAAAATATTGTATCAGGGGCCCCAAAGGAGCAAATATTTGAGTTACAAATGTTCACTTTCAAAAAAGATTATTCAAATCAAATTATTATTTCAAAAATAGCAGATCTAGCTCGCAGCGCTGCTGTGAGCTTGTATACCTTGTATACCTTTTCAATAGTTAAAGCATTCAATAATTCTAGGCCTAAATGGGTTAATACAAAAACTAAAAACAATAGTTGTGTAGTAAACAAATGCAACACCTGCACATGCAGAGGATGGACTCACCCGATGCTGGGTTTCCTAACATACTGTTCCTTGAGTGTCCCACGCTCAGACCCTTCTCACAGATCCACGGGAGCTGCACAGACAGAAGATGGGTACATCAGAGGAGGCGTTCACAATCACATGAAAAGCATATCACTGTTGTTCGGTTAAGGATGGGACGATATGAACGGTTCGTGTCGCGATTATTGTGACCAGAAAGAAATTATGATTTACGATATCGCGATAATCAAAATATCCCCAACATCCATTATCCTGTGGCGGAACATTTGCCAAAAATAGCACATCTACAAGCTCACAAGGGATGCTGGGGTTCAGGTGGTTAAACACCAAGTATAAGTCTATTCTGATGGAAACGGATATTTATCCATAACATACCGTAACTCAGGTGGAAAGATGTGCATGTTTACGTAACGTAATATGATATAAGATTCCAAAAATTAACAGTGTAATTCAGGGGTGCCGTGGATGAAAAGGTTATTTACAGGGGTGCCCAGAGTCGAAAAAGCCCTGTCTTACACAGCAGAGCCCGACCGAAATACCGGGCATCGTTTCACTTGTTTTTACGTCATCGTTATGCAAGGGGTAATCAATGGGGAGCAGAATACAACTGACAGGGTGATTTAGACACAAAGCAGAGGGATCTTTATCACACTGAAGGGGTATACTTCTCAATAACCGACCGGCACTCTGATACTATCCCACTAAATACACATAAACTAATACACTGACCCTGAAAAGTAACAACAAAACAATCTGATTGATTTTAAAAAGGATTTTGTTGCTTACGGTGATGAATTAATCCGTATTTAAACTTACCAGGTGCGTCCGGCGGAACATGGTCGGCTCGGAAAACACCGGTAGGAAGTAATGATCAAATATGAATCACTATTCTGTTACTGCATTATCAATTTCTCACCTCAACGGTTTTACAAATTTTGTTCTCAAAAGTGGGGTCTGGGGAACCTCTGGGTTACTTGAGCAGGGTTCAAAATGGACCCTCTGTAACTCTGAGAGTGTACAAAGGGCTTGAATAGAAAAAGGTTTGAGAACCACGTGACCACTTCATTCAGTGAGTCATGGTCTCTCTGGGGCTCGAGGCAAGGCTCGGCTGGCAGACCTACCCTGGCTTTGTCGGGGAAAAGGAAGCAGTAAGACTCGGCCAACTCCGCTTCGGTTCGTCCTTCCTGTTTCATGGCTCGGCGCTTCTCTATGAACTGGCAAGATGCAAAAGGAAAAACTGACATCAGTCTCTGTGGTCTGTACTTCACAAACACAAGCATCAAGAGGTTGTAAATACAAGCATCTTGCGCATCACAGACACTGAACAGCACAATAACAATGATATGCTTATACTGTAGCTCCAATGTCCATTTGGACCAGAATCAACGTTTCCACTAATTGCACAACCACGACAAGTGTGCACAGTTGTTGGTCATAGACCTCTTTATAAATGTGTCACGTTTATGAACAAAATATTATAGGAGCAATTTTGGTGCAGCCAAGTGATTGTTGTTTTTGTGGCTTTACATGCATAGCTCATCAACAATAGCCTGGGTATCTTTTTTGTAGTTACTAGAACTCAGAACACAGTCCAGGGGTGTTTTCCTTGCAACATAATCTCTAATATATTACTAGAACTCAGTGCATTTGATCAGTGTTTCTCAACCACTGTGCCTGGGGACCTTTGGTGTGGCCCTGAGAAGGGTCCAATGTGCCCCTTGAAACTGCTTGAAAGCCAGTATTGTATTTATTATTTTAAAAATGAGCCGATCTACAAGCACACAACGCCTCGCGGTGCGAGGCTTGTAGATCGGCTGTTTTCACTACTGTTGTGCGACAACCTTTGCGAAGAAACGTACAAACTTTCTTCCCGACAGTGACGATATTTACACCCCTGTATTATGTTCGTGTGCCCATGGATTCTTGGGACATGAAAAGTGTGCCCATGCAGAAAAAAGGTCGAGAAACACTGAATTAGATAGTTGATAATATATATGTATTTTTTTGTTACTTTAACATTTTTGGTGAATCTCTCACACGCAACATTGCTGAGAAGATAACCGCTATGTGGACACGTATCTGTTACACAGGACTATTTGTAACTTTAGGCTGAACACCGCCGGAATTCTCAAGGTCATAGGAAGGACGATATAAAGGGTTGGATTGAAATCAAGACAATCTGCAACGTTTATTATAACAACCTTTTGGGAGAAGCATCATCGTTTCTGTGAATGTAAGAATGTCACCATAATAGATTATAAAGAAAGGTCCAAATTAATTGTGTTATTACAATTATTAGACAAGTCTTTTTAGAAGAATGACCTGCCTTCGTTTAACCAAATCAACCCAAGTGTCCGTATTGCGGCGGGGGCGGCTGCGACACTTTGTGAGTCTGCAGATAGGCTACTTTCGGTGAAAAGACTTTGTGTAAATGGAACAAACGAGGGCCTAGTACATGGCCTTGAACTCTGGTATAGGGTGTTAAAGTGATTTTTTTTTTAACTTGAACTTTGAACTTCATTGTATGTTGTTTGTGCTCCATATGTACAGTACCATGTGATCATGGTCTTGAACCACATCAATAAATCAAAAGACTCTGCAGTATCTACACAACAACATGGGATCCAGGATTCCAGGCCCCGCTTAGGGTTGGCATCCGGAACCTGGAGGAACCAGAGGAACCGGATACAACATTGAGGAACTGGAATGAGTGTGTGCGCTAAATTGGGGGTTCTCAGCTTTTGTCAGATATAAGATGCAGACATCGTGGATCTGCTATTGTCGATGTTGATGTGGTTAAACAAAGGAACGTCATTCTTCAAAAAGACACCAATTTACAAATAACTTTGAGCCAATTGTAATTGTAAAAATTAAGGTGGGATGCTTAAAAGCCACGGCAGAAAAGCCAGTGTGGACATACTGTTAGAATGAACCAACCTCTTTCTCCAGCAGCTCATTGTGAATGAGCCTGGCTTTACAATAGGTGAAGGACCCCCGTGAAGACTGGTCCAGGTAGAAGGAGGCGAGGAGCTTCTTGAGGTCGTCAAACCCCCGGCTCTCAGGGGGGAGGAAGTCATACATACCTGTACCTGCGAGCGCGCACATACACACACACACACACACACAAAGAGGGAGAGAGAGGAGGGGAGAGACAGTATTAGCATAGAACACTGGTTGTTGTCATCATCATCATCATCGATTTAAAGTCCGCTTTCCAGGCACCACTGGGTTGGACTGGATTCTCAATATGGCTTTCTTCAACCGGGAACGGTCCATGGCCGCCTCATGGTCGATGCCGAGTGCTTTCATTTCAGCCAACACGGTCGTCTGACAGGTCTTCTTAGGCTGGCCACTGGGCCTTCTTGTCCCCTCTAAGTTAAACGGCATTACTTTCTTCACCCAATCATTCTCTTCCTTCCTCACGTGTCCGTACCATCACAGTCTGCCTCTCCTCACCACATCCACAATAGCCTCCACCCCCATCTTCTGTCTCAGCTCTGCACCGGTCTTTCTGTCCCTCAGTGACACCACACCACACATCCATCTGATCATCCTCAACTCTGCTCTGTTCAGCTTCTCTTCATGCTCCACCTTCAGGGCCCAGGTCTCGCTTCCATACGTCATGCCACTTCTGACGCAGACCGAGTACACTTGCCCTTTCATCTCCAGGGATGGGTCCAGTTGTCAAACTGTTTAATTTCAAGGCCCCCCCATAACTCTTGAGAGTGTACGAGTGGAACCATGGTTCCATTTGTACACTATCAG
This sequence comes from Nannobrachium achirus, assembly GCF_963921795.1. Lineage (NCBI taxonomy): Eukaryota > Metazoa > Chordata > Actinopteri > Myctophiformes > Myctophidae > Nannobrachium > Nannobrachium achirus. Next base: position 18,259,130 of record NC_137818.1, read on the forward strand.
TGTTACAGACCTGTAAGGGTCTATTTTCACGTGCCGCTGGACCACAACCTTGAGAACCGCTGGCATAGACAATAAGCACGAGTGCACACGTACATACAGAGAACAGAGTCAGTCTTTGCCAAGAGCAGCAGCCTTCACAACCAAATCTTTGAATTAATTTAGCAGCAGTCTTTGAGTCATAGTGCATTGCTTTGTAATGTATAGGGGTAGGGGGACAATTTGTGTTATAATTTTTTATTTCACTCAATTATGCTAACATAATAATGGAAATAGCTTCACTGCTTTTATCAGTGAGTGAGCTTAGACTCATGTATGTATTACAATCAGGGAGATGAGACTACATTCCTGAGATAAGACTAATTTGCTTGCTACCAGGGTATTAATTTAACCACATGGACCCTAAAGACTCCCACAGACTAACCGAGTTTGTGCCCAATGTTGTGGGATTTCGGGAATCTATGACCTTGGCGATTAACAGCCCAAAATCGCTCATGATGCGTAGTTTTTCTTGCGTAGTGTGAAATGGCTGGCGCTTATGTTAATAGGCTTTTTACAACCCTCCCGACGGTTTAGAAAATATCTGACACGTTTGAAAATCAGCGCACAGCGGGGTGCAAATCTTGTAGTTGAAACAGCTAGTCAAGATATCTCTCCCGAGTTTTGACAAATAAGCAGGCGGCTGGCGCAGCAACATAGGAGGAGGAAAAGATGTATCCATCGCCAGCGAATTTAAAAGCTAAAGTATAGAAGCATTTCGGATTCAGTCATGACACAAAAAACAGCTGTGAATTTAAGACAAAACTCTGGCAGCCTATCGCATTGTAAACAACTGTGCCTCAACGTGTCGTTATAACCACACATGTATTAACTTGCAGTCACGTCGCAATAGTTTTCCGTTGATGGATTTTACTAAAAGAAAGTTCCATCCACCTGAGCATGTATCATCATCACAGGCGAACACAGAGATGCAGCACTCCCTCCCTCTCCTCGTCAGATTTCACCACAGGGGTGTCGGGGAAGAAGTCTTGTGTGAAGGGTCTACTCGCACAGTGGGACACACAACCCAATAATCTTCAAGAAAGTGTAGTGTAAATGCTCATACCTTCCCGACGAAATAATGATGAAATCGGATTGTACGTGAAAGGATAATCAATAGTATCATCACTAGACTTTTGAGAACATCGTTTCGTTTGTGTTTCCACTAGGCTAGTGGTAGACCTGGAAATTGCTGGAATCGGCAGTAGGATGTCAATTCCCTTCAACAAAAACAAGTAGAGTAGGCCCAAGAAAGAGATCTCTGTGTGCTCCACAACATATCCATGAGATGGAGAGAGAGAGAAACAGAGAGATATTAGTCTCAATCCACATTGCATACTCCAACTCTGCACATATGCTAAACCAAGTAGGGACGTACCGATCAAATAAACCAAAACAACAACAAAAAACATGTTATTTTCAAATCATCCTTGTTCGACATATTGGTTGAGAGCTTCATCTGCATTCTAAACTGCGTTTGTAAATACAATTGGAACAGTTATTATATATTAACCGAACCGTTCTATGTTGCAGTGGAACATTTAGTTTCTCCACAACATAAACAAACAGAGGCGTCTACCAAATCGTGTGTCAGGATAGAAGGTCAATATCAGCCAGATTACCTAGTATGAATTAGAAAAACTGTTTAAAAAAAAAAGAATACAACAGTAACCACCATGTGCTGCCTATCACCTAAATATAGAAAACCTATTTCAATTCAAACGGATATGGAGTGACATTACTCCCTACACTGACAGCCACAACAACAAGACTGTGATGTTATGTTCCACAATCATGTAATCGTGAAACCTGGGTAATTAATTCAAATTCATATTTTGTCAGCTGTTGCACCTTGTCCTCGTCTCGTCTCCTCTCCGTTACGTTGGGGTTAATAACATGAACATTGTGCAAGCTATCTCGCCACAATAAAATCACAGAGGACTTTAAATATTATATGGCTAAAGACATGCCGCAGTAAACACAATGAGCAACAAATACATTTAGATTATAATCAAATCATCCTTTTTTTTCCACCAAATATCATTAACCCTTACAATATTCTGCAAAATGATCAGGATTATTATCACTTTAGTCATAATTGTGCAGCACTCTCTAGGAGTGGTTATCGATAAGGTGAAATCACAAAGCCAGGTCTTGGGTTTGTGAATCTTCCAAAGCTATGTCGAACAAATTAAGTTATTGCACATCAACCCACTCAATGTACAGGTAGAAAGTTCACACGGTGGGGTTGGCTCAGAGGGCCCCTGGTCCAGCTAAGGAAGGACTGCCTTAACTTTTGCATATAAACAAATCACGTGATACGCCAAACACAGCTTACAACCACTACTGCTCATCCGAGTGGCGTCCACCGTCTCCAAATAGAATCTAAGTGCCATGTCTGCGTGTGGGCAGCTGGGGAACTGCAAAAGATCGAACAGATCTTTAACTCGGGACAGATTTTGAGTTTGTACCAGGGACACTCGAGCAGGGAAACAGCCTAAAAAGCATCCGGGTGGGGTTTGGCAAACTGACCATGTTTTGGGGAGGGGGGTTTCACTCAAAGGGGTCATGGCACTTGTAGGCCGTCCACACCAAGGTGGGGTCATTGAGGGGGCGCCCAGCAAAATGAGGAACACTTAAGACCCATTATTTTCCCAGCTATTCAGAAAGAGCCCAATCTACAAGCTTGCAACGTGCGTTGTGAGCTTGTGTAGCTCTTTATGAAAATATTATATTGACATCTTCACTCATGGAGGTCCCTGGCACGAAACCTTTTCAAATGGTCGTCAACGGCCAAATACATATCACTTTCAGGGTGCTTAGGTGATCAACACAGTAAAAGGCTTCATTGTATCCATGTTCAGAGTCCTTGGCTGATCTACACAGGAAAACAAGCCCAATTGTATCCATTTGTAACCGTTTAGAAAAGGTTACAATGTTTTACTGTGTGTGAGATGGGTGTGGTGGTGGTGTATAAAATTGAATTGACTGAAACTGACAGAATTGGTGGTTCAAGGGCCGAGGTGAGGTGTGAACTGTGAAGGGGGGAACCCACATTTCACGAGCCACCCTGGGCCACACAGTTGAGTGGCTCTTGAAATCAACACGTTTTTTTTCCTAGAATCCGGTAAGCTAAAGCAATCCCTTTGAAGAACAATTAAGAAGAGGGACTTGTCTTGGGGTCAGCAGCCTCGCTTCACGTGCCTCTGTCCGGCCTGTCGCTTCCATAAGAGTCAGAGCAAGGAAAAAGGGTCTGCTGCAGCTTCCATGGTGGGCAACCGTGGACAACAGGCAACAATGTGCGGCAAAACACCCCACGTTCCTCCATGTGGGCGACGTAGAGACAACCAACGACGGGACAGCGTTGGCTAATAACGGTGTCAAAGGATTATGTTACCCATTATGCCAATATAAGTAATGTGTGTATAGTAGAACTAGAAACACACACACACATACACCACCGTCCGGGGCTAGCTAAAAAGGGCTAACTTGGCTACATGCAGCAGCAGCATTATGAAAGGCACGACTGTCTCCGTCCAGAATAAGCTAAAGCTAGCTCTGGTACATGGCGTTAGAAGAGGAGTTCTCCTTAACTGTGAAACACCGATGAGCCCTTGGCTGCTCAGACTCTCGTCTGTAGTCAAAATAAAACATACATTATCGCTACTCACCAAAACAAAGACGGCGTTGCGCGTTGTGGAGTTGAAAGCCTACTTTACATAGTGGGGACACTCTGAGCCCCCCACCTCACGTCTAAAATACACTGGTTTTGGCCGGGAAAGAAAACGTTTCAACGGAAGGCTAGATCTGGTCAATGGAATCTTCTATTGACAGGATCTGTAGAGGGCGCTGTGGAGTCGCTAAAACCAACGGTGAAACATTTTCTTTTCTGTCCAAGAAGTGTATTTTAGACGTGAGCTGGGGCGCTCTGAGTGTTGCCACCAAGGAAAGTAGGCTTTCAACATCTCAGAACCGTCTTTGTTTTGGTGGGTCGCGAAAGTGTATTTTGTATTTTTTGCTCCAGACGAGGGGGCTCACCGCTGACATAGCCGTTAAGGAGAACTCCTTGGTAACGGCTATGGAACCCAGAGCTAAAGCTAAAACGAAAGTGGGCAAAGCAACAACAAGCAGCAACAACCATGCACCTTTCCCTCCTGCATTTTTCTTCCTGGGGATCTGGAAGGAGCTCTTCCGCGGCAGCAGCGGATCGTCGGCCGCCGGCGGCCTGCCGTGGCCCGGCGGCAGGGGCGAGGAGCCGCTGGAGCTCCGGGCTGCGTCCCCCGCCGCCTGCCCGCTCTTCCGCCGCTCGCTGGCCTCTTGCTCGGGCATTACACTGTCTTCGCATCCAGCCTGATCGCCATTTTGGTTGGCCGCGGCCGCCGAGGTGGCGCTCGACGACGAATCCGGGCGTGGATGGGGATCGCCCGCCTCGGTACATTCTGGGTCCCTCTTGCCCTCTGCGCTGGGGTTCAGGGCCATTTTAGGGGCGCTGTGGGGGGCACCGTGCACGTCTCACGGGGCTGTGATATTGTTCGCGAAAGATTAGGACGCCGCTTCACGTACACACTCCGGCTGCTCACCCAACCTCCGCCATAGTGGATAATGACGTAGACCAGACCGTCCTTTTTTTTCCACCACTGCAAAACGCTGCCGTCACTCTGTTTACATCGGAGGAAAAACCGCGCCACCTAGTGGTGGTTTGGAGATGTTTTTATTATGTGCAACATTGATCAGAAGTATAAATCATGATCGTGTTGTGATTGTGAATGTGATTATTGATTTAGATCATTAGTTAGTCAGTGGTGGTGGAAGTAGGGCCTGGCCTACCGATTTGTTTTAAGTAGCTGTATTACCATTTAGAAACACTATTACAACTTATTGAATAAAAGTACTCTTCACATTTTATTTTCCTTCTGATAGATTAAGTAGCCTATAGAATAAGGATTTTGTATTCATAATTCAAATAATAATACACATTTTCCGAAAATGTAATCAAGTAGACCCACTCAAGTAAATGTAGCCTACTAAGTTTACTGTCCACCTTGTTGATTTACGTCCTTGTAGTTTGGGTTTTCCACAGGGTTCCCATTGCTTTCTTTCAAAGTGTCTATGAACTGAATTTTCTTATTAATAAAGAGCTGGACAACTGTACAACTGTTACTGGTCAAAGACTCTATAACAATTGTTAATATGGGAATATAGAGCTATTATTTTAACAACAACAAAAATCTGTTTTATTTATTTATTTGTTAAACAAACTTGGCTTTGTACTTGATCTGAAAAGTGTCCTAATTCATCTATTAAGGAATGTTGATATTCCAGGCTATGAAACTAGGAACATCAAATTCTGGGCCCCGTGGACAAGGATTCACTGTCCCTCCTCCCCCTGTTCTTCATGGGGGGTGGGGGGGCTTGAAAAACAGACTCTTGTTAAAGGGATAAATCGGGGTGCATACCAGTTAGGCACTGCCACATAGGCATGGATGCCTGGCGGCGTTGCCAGTTCGATTCCTGATCCGGACGACCTTTGCCGCGTGTTGCTCCCCATCTCTCCCCCCATTTCCTGTCAGTCTACTTACTGTCCTATATCCAATATAGGCATAAAAGCCCCAAAAAAATTTTTTTCCTTCTTTTTTTAAGGGTTACATCGACAGTTTTTTATTCAAATGCATTCATTTTGCCATAACTTGAGATACTGGCAAGGGCACATTCACACACCACTCTTTTATTCTACCTATGAGGGAAATGCATTTCAATGGGAATCGAGCGGCTTGCTGCCATTTGCGGATTTCTGGGGGGGAAAAAAACACGTAATTCCTATTTAAATGCATTGGCAGAATCTGCCCTCATAGACCGAATAAAAGTGTAGTGTGGCCGTTCCCTAAGGTTAGAATTATTACAAAGACAATCAATCAAGCTTCAAGCCCTATATCCATCCATCTTCAACCGCTTATCAGGAATCGGGTTGCGGGGGTAACAGTTCCAACAGAGATTTCCAGCCTTCCCTCTCCTGAGCAACATTAGCCACTTCCTCCAGGGGGATCCCCAGGCTTTCCCAGACCAGTGTGGAGATGTAATCCCTCCATCTGGTCCTTGGTCTGCCATGGGGTCTGCTCCTAGTGGGACATGCATCGAGGAACTCCTAGCTTGACAAGTGGCTCTTGGTTTCACGTTTTCTGTGATGACATGACCCTAGCAGCTTTGTGCTGTATGCAGACTATGGACTGGCAATACTATGGAGTGGAGGGTGGACTATCATTTTTATCCCACGATTTTGCAACCCATTTTCACCCAGTGCCAATTGCCTATGTAATCCTGGGCTCTGCTCTCCCTCTGTCACGCCTGGGGAGACAACGGACTGACCTCATGCTTCCTTCAATGCATGAGTAGTCAAGGACCTTCTAGCTGTGAGGCGAAGCGCTAACCACTGTGCCACCGTGCCCATAATATATATATATATATATATATATATATATATATATATATATATATATATATATATATATTGTAACAAAATAGCAAAAAATGCCAATCTATAAACTCACAACACATTGTAGCGATCATGACATATCAGAGTCTACATTTTCAAGGAAATGCATACTTAATTGAGTTTCTATTCTATTGAGTTCTATTACAAGTAAAAGTCAGGTAATCAAAACATATTGGCATCAAAATATACTTAATGTACCAAAAGTAAACATGCTCATTATGCAAATGCACATTTCACAATCTTTTGAAAATATCAGATCTACAAGCACACAACGCATCACATCGCAACGTGTTGTGTGCTTGTACAATAGATCTGCTATTTTGTTTTAATAGCCAAAGTTTAAATAGGGCTGAAGCGGTTAACGTTTGTTTCGTAATAATAATCAAAATCTACAAAAGTAACTAGTAACTGAAGTTTTCAAATAATTGCATTGGAGTAAATGTACAATATTTGTCTATAGTAAAAGTATAAAAGAAAATTGAAATACTCCAATAAATTAAAAGTACCAAAAGTTTTATTTAAGTGCAGTACTTTAAGTACTTTCCACCATTGCAAATCAGACCCTGTGTATAAGACATTAATAATATCCCAGACAATGAGAATCCTTAACCCATTCAGAACGGGTACACATTATTGTGTATCATTATTGTATGCTTTAACTATTGAAAAATAGCAGATATACAAGCTCACAGCGCGCGCGGCACCAAGTGCCGCGCTGCGAGCTTGTAGATCTGATATTTTTGAAAAATCGTGACATTTAGAATTTTGACCCGAGTGTCGTTGCAAATCAGACCCTGTGTATAAGACAATAATAATATCCCAGACAATGAGAATCCTTAATGAGGGACTAAGCAGGTACATTTAGATAGTGTCAAGTGCACCCTATCACAGAGAGGGGTCGTGACAACGTGTTTTCCCTGGCTATGGGCTGACTATACCCCTGCTGTAGATATCGTACTCTTTGTATCGTAGGTAATCTTTCAGCCGGGGTGGGAGAGGGAGGTAGTTGATGAACGTGGGCGCCCGCAGCCGCAGGCGGTTCAGGTGCTGTCGTATCTGCAGGCGACACAGGTGCTTCAGGCTGCGCGTGTTTCCTGAAAGGCAGTCGTGAGTGTACAAGTCATTCATTCATACATTCGTTTGGTTTCCAGGCTATAATTTTTTTCCCTTCCCAGTTTTAGCCCATTCACTGAATTATATGTCACCAGATCATGTATCAATTGCCGAAAATCTCAGACTAATTATCCATGCAGTGATATTGTCAGGCTATGCGAGGCTATGATCATCCAGCTACTCATGACTATACACAAAATACAATTTTGTCAACAAATAAAATTTGACTAAACTAAAATGCTCTGAAAATAGCAGATCTACAAGCTCTTGCAGATCCACTATTTTCAGCATGCAACCAAGTGTAAAATCAGGAATTGCGGCGCCATCAAGGGCGCCAAAGTACAGTTGCTGTCAATACAGGCCCGGCGGCACGGAGGGGCCTCGCGTGGACCACCTTGCCCCTCCCCGCACATCCGTGAAACCGGTTTTACCGAATTGCAAATACTCTAAAACAAAGGCGACTTGCTTGAAACACACATTTGCATATGGTCGCAACCTTCACTTAAAGGAGTAGTTCACCACTTTTCAACCTGTCTTCATATAATAGGTCCTCACTAATGTTCATGATAAAATATTAATAATATTATATTAATAATTTTTTTCTACTCAGTCCAAGTCTCCTAGGAGAGCTGTGGGAAGTTCAGAATCCATCGTCTTGTGACATCATCATTTTCCCCCAAAAAAATGTAATCAATATTTTTGAAAAAAATATTTAGATTTTTATTATCACGAGAACAATGGCTTCCACTTTAAAATTGCAACTTTTCAGGAATAGAAAGCCTGCAGTTTCTATAAGCTGGATTGGCAATCGATGATGTCACAAGACGATGGGTTTCTGACCTGCCCACAGCCCTCCTCTGAGAAAAAAGAAAAAAGGAAAAAAAAAGCTATTTTTGAGTGAGGACCAATTATATGAACATAGGTTGAAAAGTGGTGGAGTGCCCCTTTAAGCTCACGGCCCCCTTTGAGTCATGCCGCCGGGCCTGTGTCAACATTAACACTGGTGTAGAGTCAGGTGTCTCACTCTGGATGTGACAGATGTCCTCCCACTGAGGCTGCTCCTGCAGCGTGTCCTTGAGCTTGGTGCAGAAGGTGACGTGGTCGGTGTAGTCCAGCATGATGCGCACCACCTGACCAGACAGGTGCTTGAGCCAGTGCACCGTGATCACCTCACAGAACTGCAGGGGAACAGCCAGGGACGGCCAGGCAGCGGAGGAAAACATGAACGTATGAAAGGAATTGGGTAAAATACGTATTGGTATCAAAATGTGCCCTACCCGGCCCGACTAATTAGCATACATTTTAGGCCCTATCCTAAATGTCGGGTCGGATTCGGGCAGAATTTGAGAACTCTAGTACCTACCCTGGGGCACACAGGGAGAACGTCCAACCCCACCCTAGGGTATGGGCACTGATGCCAACACACCAACAGCGTTTCAGGTGGGAACCGAAACCAGGACATTCTAGCTGTGAGGCGACAGCGCTACCGACTGCACCACCGCGCCCCTTTTCATTTTATTTATGAAATACCTTAGAAAAATGTTGGAATTGGAATTTATTTATTTTTTGTTTAAACTTAATAATATATCTTCTATCTATAAATTAGCCAAATATCTGTGTGTGTGTGGGTGTGTGTATATCTGTGTTTAAACTTTATGCCCATAGCCAATCAGAGAGGGGCCGTTTATGCCCATAGCAAATCAGTGAGGGGTCACATGTCCGACCACTGCTCCACTCACCACCATGTCCTTGATGACTGTCGTGGTCCAAGACCCGTAGTCGTGGGAACCGTCTCCGTAGGGACACTCGAAGCATCGCCGCGCGTCATAGCCGTTGTTCAGGATGATCCTCAGCATCACCTCGTCCCTCAGCGCGTACTGCAGCGCCGAGGGGAAGTGGGTGGTGTTCACCCGAGAGTAGTAGTTGACGTTGGCGCCGAACTTGAGCAGGACGTTGATAAACTCGTAGTTGCCCTGTCTCAGAGCCACCTGCAAGACACGTGATACAGTCACAGAGTCATTGTGAGCTATATTCTATTTAGCATTTTTAACTTCTTATAACTTATAACTAGTTTTTTACTGAATTCAAATTTCTTTTGATGTAAATGTATATGTTCACCATGTTTCTTTTTATTGACAATCTGTATGAATGTATTGCAACAGGAGCAAAACAGAACAGAACAAAATAGTGTCTGTCTGAGTGTCTGTCTATCAATCGATCAATAAATCAGGAGATAGGCTTCTGACTTACTTATTTACTTACCTGTAGACAGTTAATGGGGTCCTGGTTCACCATGGCCCCGGCTTCCAACAGCAAGCGCGTACACTGCATGTCATTGTTGGTCACCGCGAAATAGAGAGCAGACCTGGAGTGGTGGAAAGTAAATACCGGTAAGTACATTTTACTACAAGTACTGTGCTTGAGTACAGTTTTGAGGTACTGAATAGTGTATAGTGGTGAGCTTATAGATCACCTAAAGCATAAAATAGGGCTTACATGGTGAAATAATTACAGCCCAATAACATAAATGATTCTGAAATGGGTATTCTACAAACTAAATATCATACAGTATGAGTAAATATACAGTTGATTTTGTCAACCAAAAATGCATGTTGGCGGGCCTTGATTGGATCTTAATGCCTGATTTTACACTTGGTAGCATGGTGAAAATAGCAGATCTACAAGCTTACGACGTGTTGCGCTGCGACGCATTGTGAGCTTGTAGATCTACTATTTTCGGAGCCAACCAAACATAAAATGACTTGTCTCTTTTCTTCTACTGGATCTCTTCTCCACTAGTCCCCCCCCCAACATTTTAGTCTAGTTTTTATTGTCAGTATATTTAGTCTAATTTGTAATCATCATAGCTTAGTTTTTATTAGTTTTTATATTTAGTTTTACACCCTGACCTGCGGTCGTCGTGGTAGTTGCGTCGTATCCTGGGGTGCAGCATGAGGTTAGGGTCGTAGCCAGCCTGGAGGAGCATCTCCATACAGTGTGCGTGGCCCCCTGCAGCCGCCGAGTGCAGAGGACTCATCCCGCTCTCCTTCACCGCCTCCGCCTTCGTCACCGGGATCAGATGTTCCAGCGCTCTGTCGGCAGGTCGGCAGATGTAAAATTATTAAGTGCATTTACCAGGGGCGTCACAAGGGGGGGAAAAGTGGTACTGAGTTACTAATTAATTAATTATTTGATACTTTAGCTATTGAAATATAGCAGATATACAAGCTCGCAGCGCGGCACTCACTGCTATTTTTGAAAGGTTGTGAAAATGTGTGCAAATCTTTGTATGTATCTTTTAAACAAAAAAATACATATCATTTTGGGGGTCCTTTACATGAAAAAGTTTGAGCACCACTGACATAGAAACAAAAAAAAAACAAGATTTTTCAAAAATAGCAGATCTACAAGTTCGCAGTGTGCGTTGCGAGCTTGTATATCTGCTATTTTTCAATAGCTAAAGCACAAAATAATGCATATATACGTTCCCAGTCTAAATGGGTTAAAACCCCTCCCCCTATGAAGAACATTTATGGGGGGCCCGCAGTGAATCTTTGTGCCCAGGGCCCAGAATTTGGTGCGACACCCCTGATGACATACAGGGAGGAATGGATGTGGAAGCAGACACTAACAGTGCATGCATTGCTCACAGGATGTGTCCGTGGTAGGCGGCGCGGTGAATGGGCAGGTGCCCGCCGTGGATGGGCACATTGGCATCGGCGCCGTGCTCCAGTAGCACGGCGATGACGTCTGGGTTTCCCGACAGAGCCGCATCGAACAAGACGGTGCCGTACTCCTCTGACTCACACAGCACGCTGGCTCCTACACATACATACAGGACATACAGGACATGAACAATACATCGCCACCAGTGTCAGTGGTGGAAAACGTATATACTGTATATATAGCAGAGTGCCTCAGCCTGATGGCCAAAAAGTCTTGTCCATAGGGATATCCCTTTGAGTCAATGGTTAATATATTGGACTTTGACGCGAGTTCGAATCCCGGGCGTTATGTATTTGTGTGTGTATATATATATATATATATATATATACTGTATATACTGTATACATATATATTTTTTTTTTACTTAAGTGAAAGTATCAATACTGCAATGTAGCAATACTAAAAGTTTCCTTTGGTAAGTTTTCAAATGTAAGTTTACATGCAATTATACTCGCCAGCACTCAATATCTATTGCCAATTAATGTCCGCTCCCACCATGTCTCATATTCATATGTTGACGTGTTTCCTTTTTGCAATTTTTTTTTAAAGTTTAGGCAAGTCTAAATTATAGTCCAATTAGCTGGCACTCCCTGCACTCTTCAAGGTTAGTCTCTGTTCAAATGCAATTTACATATGTGTGAGTTGATGCAATCGTCTACGGCATCATCGTGTGAAACCATTTAGCATCTCTATTGTTAGTCTGGAGGGCCACCAGGCCCAACAGGCCAGGTTGTGTTGTAAACAACTTAAAACAAGATACCTTTTGTTTTGTTACACTGATCAATGAGTTTGAGGTGTTTGGGTTCTTTTCCCTCCATCAGGCGCCCCGGCTGGCGCCTCCCCTGGCCAGCCGGGGCGCCTGATGGAGGGGTAAGAACTGGTTGGAATAATGTGTTCCTTCCACGTGCTACGTCCAACCGAGGAAACTCCCTCCTGTCAGGTGAAAAGAAGCGACTTGGACTCCTCATGCACAGAAGGAAGCATGAGGTCAGTCCCCAGGTTGGCAGAGGGAGTGTAGCGCCCAGGATTACATTAGATAATTGACACCGGGTGAAAAATGGGTTGCAAAACCTTTCTGTAAGAGGATCTCTACTACGCTCAGATGTCCATTCTGTGCAGCCAAGGACAGTGGAGTTTTCATCCTGGAGTCCCGGGCGTTTGGATTGGCACCGGACTCCAAGAGCAGGTACACAAAGTTGTCCAGTCCCAGGAAGGCTGCCTCGTGCAGAGCGGTGCGCTGCAGCGGTCCCGTCTGGTCCACTTTGGCACGGTAGCGAAGCAGCAGCGTGGCCAAGTCATACTGGTCATTTAGAATGGCTGTTGAGAGAGCATGGCAGCCACACACATTACTAAGGATGTTTCCCAATGGGTGCGATTGATGTGAATGCCGACGTATCGTTATTGTTATCTTTATCGCGTACAGTGGGAATGAACCTTTAGGATGTTTCCTTCATAATATCAATATCCATATCCATATGCATTTATTTCTGTATTGGAATGTTGACATCCACCCTCCCCTTTTTTGTTTTGTTGCAAAGACAGAGATTTTAAAAAGAAAGCAGATCTACAAGGACACAACGTGAAATTGGAAGTGGGAAAAAAGGGGGGTGAAAAGAAGAAATACTATAACATTTAACTCTTTCACTGCCAGGTCTTTTAACCTCCAAAGGCCCTCAATGCCAGAGTTGACCTTGAACCCTGATACATAACATTTCGAGATGGGGGTCGGCGGCCATACATATTATTCTAGGGGTCCTTGGCATTAAAACCTTTGAGCATCACAGATAAAAAGAACATCCCATTTTCAGAAAACCATTAGGACTTAGAAGACATTTTCAGGTATTTCTTTCTAATCAAAAACAATGGAGTGTGGTGTGGATGACGACCTGCCACCAACGGAGAGTCCTGCTCGTCGTTTTGGAGGTCTGGGTCGGCGCCGTTCTGCAGCAGAAAGGTGGCGTTCTCCCGGAGGCCGTGGAGGACGGCCAGGAACAGCGGCGTCTCTCCCTTCAGGCTGCGACACTGGAACGAACCCAGCGGCGACGCTGGAGCCAGAACGGTTCAAACGTGTGAATGGAATTGATTGACTGAAGATGGAAGAATGTATTAGAAGGTTGCATAGGAAGATCCATGCCAAACTTTGCACACACACTCCTTGGCTGCCAAACCACAAACTAATTTCTCACATGCCCCTCTTCTAGCGCTACCATGAGGCCGATTCTTGCAAAACACATATTTTTTTTATGCTCCTACACATTTTGCCCTTAAATCACGCAAAGCAGTACACAGTATTTCTAGAGTCATGTCATCAACATGGATATACATGTGACCCTGACGGTCGCTTATCTCCCGATTAGGGAGTCTTACTAGTTTAGAGTTAAATCTGGGTTGGGTTAGGGTTATAATAATTGATTGTATGGATACACTTGATCCATAAATGTGTATATTGTATTCTCTGTGTTTGTGTCAAAGTGTGGGTTTGTCCGTGTTCAAATACAATGTCCATGTATGTATGCACCAAATATCTGTCATGTCTTTCCTTGCCTTACCTGAGAAGATAATCTCCAGTATATTTCTATGCTTCTGTACTGCGGCCTCATGCAGAGGGACCCAGCCTCTTTCATCCACCCTGGACAGAGTCTCTGGCTGCACATGAAGCAATCTGGTCAGAGCATCCTCGTCACCTATAGGGGGGGGGGGGGGGGGACAAAAAATACGCAACTCCAGTACTTGAGTCAAACTATAGTCGACAGTTAATACTTACATATTCAAAAGTATACAGGAGCTGACGTGTTATGAGTGTGTAGATTGACTATCTTCACATTTTTTGAATAGTACTTAATTAGTTAATACATAAATCTTTTTTGTAATCCCTAGAAATGTAGTTATGTCAAAACAACAATATTTGGTATTGAAATGAACTGGAGTGAAAGTCAAATAAAATATGTAAAGTAGGCTACAGATACTCAAAACTTTTACTTAAAGGACGATTTTGCCACTTTTCAACCTATCTTCATATAATAGGTCCTCACTAATGTTCATAATAAAATAGCATAATGTTTTTCTACCCGGTCCAAGTCTCTTAGTTAGGAGAGCTGTGGGAAGTTCAGAAACCGATCATCTTGTGACATCATTGTTTGACAGATTTTCTTTTGAAAAAAATATTTAGATTTTTATTATCTCAAGAACAATGGCTTCCACTTTAACATTGCATCTTTTCAGGAATAGAAAGCCTGCATTTTCTATTAGCTTGGATTCCCCATCGATGATGTCACAAGATGATGGGCTTCTGACCTACCCACAGCCCTCCTCTGAGAAAAAGTAGGAAAAAAATATGCTATTTTATCATAAACATTAGTGAGGAGGACCAATTATATGGAGATAGGTTGAAAAGTGGTGAAGTCGTCCTTTAAGTAGTCTCGCGAAGCCAGTCTGGTGCATCGAAAGAAGAACGATGAGTACCGGTTAAAGCGGAAGTGAAGCCTCCTCGTCACTTCCGGTTCCGTCTCACATCGCACACATTTATCATTATATAAATAAAAATCATATAAGCATGTTTAGCTTGTTGCTTAGCAGAAATGACATTTTAAAATATATTTTCTTGAACTGTAATGCCGGTTTCCATTACTCGCCGTTCGGGAGCTGCTGTTCCAGACTCTATATAGCATTCAGAGATTGTGGAATAGTTGTCTGGCTACGCAAGACTATCCTTTAAGTAACATACTCAGGTAAATGCACTTCCTGTTCCTGTCAACCACTGATGGGGGTGAGGTGAGGATGGGAGTGTTGTGTAATAATGGAACCCCCAGAGAGACTGGGAAAAGGCTGGAGAATGACTGCCACTCACCCTCCTTAATTGAGGTGAAAATCTCATCTGGGTCTTCGCTGACCTGTAGATCGCTGTGGGAAAAAAAATAGTACTGAGCATTAGGGGTGCAAAAGTTCATTGAACTAATCTAATTCGATTGAAAAAAGATAATCAATAATCAATATTGGTGGGGGGGGACCTCCTTCTAAGCATAAGCTTAGAAGGAGGTATTCATATCGAAAATAGGCAGGGGCGAAAATAGCTAACAATGCGTTGCACTGCGACACGTTGTGAGCTTGGAGGTCGGCTATTTTCGGTGCTTGATACCACACTGAACTAAGCACAATCAAGTGAATACAGGAGATGTTGTGTAACGGCATGGATTTCTACACAGAGAGGGCAATTCTTTCAACATAAGATGCTGCATTCAAGTTCAGGAGAGTTTGGACGAGGCAATTCTCTTGAACGCTGCCTTCGGGTATGGCATGGAAAGAGGGCATTTGCATTTCTTTCACCATAGTGAAAACTGCATTCATGGTCTGGAGGGGGCACTTTTGACAGACGGATAAAAGGGCAGGGGCTCAAGCCCCCTTTGATGTCTATGTGTGCACGTGCCTGGAGGTATTGTTTTATCATTAGGAAAATGAGAATTTCACCTGGGATTCAACCCTTTGAGTTTGCGATACTGAATGAGACTCTGTTGAATGATGTATTGCGTTGCCTCATCTTCATCTGAGTCCTCTGACTGACACAAGTCCTCCTCTGTTTCTGTGTTCATCTGGTACTCTGGCAAGGGGCAATGCACACACACGCACACACGCACACACACACACACACACACACACACACACACACACACACACACACACACACACACACACACACACACACACACACACACACACAGAGAGAGACAGTTTAACTTGTTCGTTTTACTAAGAGGGTCTAAGTGTTTAAACTGAAGTGATATTGATCAATTCCAAATATTATCAAATAATTCTGTGGCACCCCTGGACTTGTGTCACGGCACCCTAGAAAGATCATATCTCACTTTAAAGGGCCTCTCTGGCCTCAGTGGCCTGGCTCCTAACCTCGTGTCACCAGGCTTTCTCGGGCGAAAGCCTGGTATTTGTTTACAACCGGCTGTTTGATCCGGTCTAGGCGGAAACCACAAGCAGAAGAAACTCCTTGACCCTGTGCCCTATAAGCCTGCTAGAACACAAGTGTGCTCCCAGACCAGCATGTACTTGTGTTGTGCTTGTGGTTCCAAGAATATCTAAGAGTATAGAACAGTGAGTAGAACATATAAATAACAGGCACCTCAACTGTGGAACCTTCTCCCAGTTTTGGTCCATGAGGCAGATGCCCTCACTGGTTAAGGGTCAAGTAAATGTACCCCCATTGATTCTCACCCAGTCTTAGGAATGTGACAAATATTCCCAAAAAATATTGAACTCTCCATGGCGTGACTAATCGATAGAAGAAAAGTCATTTTGAGGGTGAACTACTCCTTTAAAGGAGTCATCCAGACCAAAACACATATAGGGTTAAATCTGTCTTTTATCATACCCCTGTATACCTGCTTTAGTCCATTTTTTTCATAGCTGCCCCTGTTGCTAGATTTCGGCTGCCCCTGTTGCTAGATTTCGCGGCCCTCTCATAACTAACAGAGTGTATAGCCTTTATACTAGTGCGGTTATTTCTTCAGCTTCAAAGTTAGTATTTTTTTATTGGATTGTGTTTACACAACGTCCTGAGACCAACCAAACCACTGTTTTGACCTCACAGGCACCCTTACTTGTCAAACCGACCCCTCCCTCCCCTCCCTTTCTAGCCTCTCCTCTCCCTGCTCTGGTGCAGAGCAGAAGCCAATCAAAATACAGCCCTGAATATCTTGCGTCTTTTACCACTCATTAAATAAATATTGTTGGGAGCATTAAAACAGTGTCTTGCAGAGCCTTGAAACATCTCTGCCAGAAGCATGACTAAACCAAAGACAGCCTCCATCATACTTATGTTACAGGATGAATAGCCTTGGTATTGATTGAAATGTATTCCAAGTACAGCAGAAAAAGAGTGTAATACATTAAAGGTAGTGTGTGTGTGTGTGTGCGTGCGTGCGTGCGTGTGTGTGACATTTTTGGATTAAAACAACCAAAAAAACTATTGTTACAAAGTTAAAGCTCTATAATTTCTGACCGTAGCAGCGGTCTCCCTGTTTCTTTAATAAACAGAAAATATTTTTTTAAGGTGGGTTGTCAATTTCACTCAATCAGGAGAGAGTACCCATTTATCAGCTTCAATTTGATAGTGTCCCAAGTAGAGATGGGACGATATGAAAATTTCATATCACGATTATTGTGACCAAAGAAATCGTAATTTACAATATTTTTGCGATAATCAAAATATCCCCAACATCCATTATCCTGGGGTGGAACATTTGCCAAAAAAATAGCAGATTGGCTCCGTAGCAAAGAGATTTGGTACAGAGTGAAAAAAAGACTGTATCAAGTATGTATATTATAAGTACATTTTACCAATAGAGGGTTTAAATGGAACCGGATATGCAGCTCGGTAAATAAAAGGTGAATTGATCCCAGTGCATGACGGAGGACGATTTCACGATAAATTAAATATCCACAATACGATTATTTTGAGTGTTTCTTAAGACGATAAACGATAATATTGCTTATCGTCCCATCCCTAGTCCCATGCAGTTCCAGTTTCGCCTGCACACTACTTTGTGTGCAGGCATGCGTAGCCTGTATGAGTTCTCTCTCCTGATAGGGTGAAATTGGTATCCCTACCTGAAACTGCACTGTAGAGACAGGGAGAAAGAACCCTTTTACTGAACAGCACCCTGTTGTTTGCAATCCCTTATTTCAGAAAGATAATATCACCTGCTGCCAGTGACAGACATAGTACCCACATGTTTTACTTAAAGGAGTAGTTCACCAATTTTCAACCTGTCTTCATATAATAGGTCCTCACTAATGTTCATGATAAAATATCACCATTTTTTTCTACTCAGTCCAAGTCTCCTTGGAGAGCTGTGGGAAGTTCAGAATCCATCGTCTTGTGACATCATCATTTTCCCAAAAAAAAAATTAATCAATATTTTTGAAAAAAATATTTAGATTTTTATTATCGGGGGAACAATGGCTTCCACTTTAAAATTGCAACTTTTCAGGAATAGAAAGCCTGCAGTTTCTATAAGCTGGATTGGTAATCGATGATGTCACAAGACTATGGCTTCTGACCAGCCCACAGCCCTCCTCTGAGGAAAAAAATAAAAAATAAAAAATAAAAGCTATTTTTGAGTGAGGACCAATTATATGAACATAGGTTGAAAAGTGGTGGAGTGCCCCTTTAAGCAAAAGTATCAATACAAAAAGGTTAAATGTAGAAGTCCCGTTTTCAAAATGTACTTGAGTAAATTAGCCTACAGAAGTATCATTCAAGTCATCAAGTACACATTGTGCAGAAAAAACATCTACAAAGTGGTAAAGATATATATTCCTCTGAGATATAGTGGTGTAGAAGCAATCGATAAATACTGAAGAAAGTGGGAAAATACCTCAGAATTGTACTTTAGAACAGTACTTGAGTACATGTGCTTAGGCCAGTCACAATTATTACATAATTGTCTCATCGCAATTATTTTGTCATAATCGTCATAATCATTTACATGTTGAAAATGTTAATATATTTTCAATTTTTTTTTAAAAATAGTGGAAAAAGCAGATCTACAAGCTCACAACTGAGCCTATAAAGTTGTCAAATATGTCAGTAATTTCTTTGTATATTTAGGTTATGTGTCATATCTGCCACGTTCAACTTCAAAGCCTACAAGCCAAACAGAAATGCAAATTGTCAATGACAAAAACACAACAATTAATCGTCATGTAAAATGTCATAATCGTGACAGCCCTACTGCTTGCTGCACATTTAAACTCCACGTTGTCATAGAGTTGCACAGTACGTGCTCTACATGAGTATAATGAAATTCAACAGCCACTATAACCAATTAACCATTCTCAAAAGTACAAAACAATATACTTACATATTTTGACGCTCTTAATAGAAAAAAAAATAGCCTATATCTTCGTGCACGACACTGTTTGCATCTATTTTCTCTGTGGACTTTTGAATTGACTTTATTTTGGTGTTTACCTATACGGTCAGTGGGCTGTGTGGCTTCACTGTGGGCTCTTCAGCTCCCAAACTATGTCTATTTATATCTGGCCTGCTATAAATGAGTGGTCACGGGGCCATGGCATTCAGCACCTGGCTCTGACCCACTGAGTACTATAACACCACTACCCCACATAAACACACGCACACACATGTGCACGCACGCACGCACGCACGCACGCACGCACGCACGCACGCACGCACGCACACACAACTTACATGTTCACAGGCAGTAGGGCTGTCATGATTATGACATTTTACACGACGATCAATTGTCACTCAAATAATTGCGATTAATGATTTAATCGTGTTTTTGTCGTTGACAATTACATTTCTGTTTGGTTTGTAGGCTTTGAAGTTGCACATGGCGATATGATGCATACGTTAAATATACAAAAAAATTACTGACATATTTGACAACTTTATACTTAAAAAAGAACATTGATGCGACACGGTGTGAGCTTTTAGATCGGCTATCGGAGAGAGAAAGACAAATCTTTACTGATTTTCCCCCTTAGGATAATAAAGGTATCTATCTAAATCGATTAATTTAACCACTTAAAACATACTGTACTGTGGTTGACTGGAGTCCTCTATACTAGGCCCCCTGGACTGTTTTCACTTACACCAAATATTGCCGATAATATTACTCCAACATAGCCGATCTGCAGCTATTTCTGCTGAATGTTTCGCCTCTTGATCTTGGTCTCTTCATTATGTCCTGGACTTCTGAGCCCCACATCATGTCGTTTGGGACACTGATCAGTGATCACCCCCACCAAGTTTCATGAAGATCCTCTCATCCGTTCTCAACCTAGACCTTTGACCTTTTCAACCCAAACATTAAAAGTAGTGTAAGTGTGATAAAACAAAACATTTTTGCTAAAAGGTTAAAAGTTCTATAGTCTGATAGTAATCATTGTATAGAGTGTTTTCACATTGGCCTGTTATAGCGATGCCAGGTTGACTTTTGTAAAACACATTTTTGGAACAAAATGCCTCAAGTCATGAATGCAGCATCCAATTGCTGTTAAAGGCTGTTAAGAAGACATATGGTACCCTTTTCACATTGGTCAATTAATAGCGTCACCAGGAGGCCACAATAACATACCTGACTTGGTGGAGACCTGTGCTCAGAAGAGCACTGCTTCTAGTTTATCCTGTATAATACAGGGGTCTTCAACGTTTTCAGGCCAGGGACCCCTTAGTTGAGAGAGAGAGAGATGAAGCAGCAGGGACCCCCACAACCTTTTCATAGATTCCATATAGCGTCATTGTTTGACAACACAATCATTGTGTATTTTGGATTTATGTCAATTTGTGTTTTCAGATATTTAACCACTTGAACCGTCAATACCTAATAAACTTGACCTTTTACTCTGTACTTAGTCCCCTCTAGCCCAAACCTCTTTGCTAAAAATAGCCAATCTGCTATTTTTGGCAAAAAGTTCTCAGAATAAGGACACTAGGGTTCAAGTGTTTAATATAAAAAAGGAGAAGAAAGTTTCTATCACACTAAGATTTGAAGGACCCCCTATAGTAACTCCCCCTAGGGGTCCAGGACCCCCTGTTGAAGACCCCTGCTGTATAAGTTCTCTCTCCTGATTGGATCAAATTGTTATCCCCGGCTGAAACTGTATGTTCTGTTTACTAAAGAGCTGGGGAGACCCCTGTTGCTGAACAGACACTCTTTATAATAATTACTATCAGAATATAGAACTGTTTAAGACTCATTTCCGCCCTCTAGTGGCGGAGAAATTACCTCTGGGAACTATTGAGTCGACCCAAACTCGTTTCCCAACGGGTCTGTGGCCTTAAACTAGATGCAGAATAGACCGAAATCTAATCTTTGCTTCTGGGGGTCCCTGGAACAAAATATTTTGCGATAGGGGTCCATCCGTGGAACAAAATATTTTGAGATGGGGGTCTGCGGCCAAAAACACATTTTGGGGGTCCTTAACCACTGATAGGCACATTCTAAAAATGTCTTCTAAATCCTAACAGTTTTCCTTAAAAAACTTATGTTGCTATCATTGTTTCTCAAACTTTGTCATGTCAAGGACCCCCACAATGATATGTATTTGGCCACGGACCCCCATCGCAAAATATTTTGTTCCAGGGCAGGGGCCCCCAGAAGCAAAGATTAGATTTTTGTCTATTCTGCATCTAGCTTAAGGCCACAGACCCGTTGGGAAACGAGTATGGGTCGACTTTGTTTTAGGTCGGCTTTATCTTGTATGTATGTCATGACTTATGAATAAAGATTTCTATAAAAATCAAAAATCAAATAAAACTACATGTCCCCACCCCCATGCCCCATCACGCCTCCCTATTTGCTGAGCTCAAGCAAAGATAGCCTATCAGGGAAGCCTATCTGTGAACGTCATGTACTTCCGGTCAGATCGTCCAAGATTCTAAGCATACCAGGGATCAATTCTCTTTGCAGTTTGCACGTCCGGTCCAAAGCGGATACGGAAGTGGTGTTCAAGCACATGTATGTGTGCGAGGAAATGACCAGATACAGTAGGCGGGCTCTAGACCGGATATGAATACTGAACAGTAAATATAAACCAGGGGGGTGTTTGGGTGGCGTGCCTCCCATTTCTGCTCCGCTACGCCTAGCCCCCCCCCCCGCACCCGCCTCCCCGCTCCCCCGCTCTGTCCCAGACCACGCCCACTGACTCGCTTCCCTGCGTAAATTGCGTAGATGACGCCTCGCTGCGTAGCTTGCGTAAGCAAGCTTCTCTACACACAGACAGACGCAGTCGCACACTCGGAAGAAAATGGAACGAAGAAAAAGTCCTACTGATGACAACATGATGCTTTATTTACTATAGACAACTTTTTAGATTTTGATTATTATTATTAGCCTACTTCTGTCATAATCAATTTCGGCCGCGATGCGACGCATTTAGCACTCGGAAGAAAATAAAAAATGGGAAAGAGAGGCGCTTCTCTGTGAACAACAATAATAAAGCTAACTATAACAACAACTGCCGTCCTGTTGTCCTGCTATCATCGATAATTAACAACTGCCGTCCTGTTGTCCTGCTATCGACAACATGACGCTTTAGTTACTTTTTAGATTTTGATTATTAGTCTATTTATAAAGCACTAAAGTCATAATCGATTTCGGCCGCGATGCGACCCATTGTGAGCTTGTAGACATTCTGCTCATTACACATTCTGCATAATGAGTACTTTTACTTTTGGTACTGTAATTACATATTGTTGCCAATACTTTTTCCTGTAGACACATTGTTAATTCCGGACTTTGTAACAGAATATTTCTATATCGCATTGATACTTTTACTTAAGTTAAACATTTGGGTAGCCTACTTTTTACACAACTGCATGACGCTATCATCCTCGATTTTAAAACGATATTTTATCCGGCGGGAATGATGCTATAGGCTACTATAGCCATGTTGTCATTTTACTGCTATTACAGCTCACATTTTGTGCTGTGATCAATTGCATGTAGTCATGTAGAACTCACTCACAGTAAATGATGGGACAATACTTCCATGTTGATGCACTTTATTAATGTACAATTCACAGTAAAAATTCAGGTGCAGTTAGTGCAACTAGTAATAGTCCATTTCAATTTAAAATGAAGTGGCAGTAAAGACGCAGTAGCAGCAAAGTTGCAAAAATACAGTACACTATATACAGTAGGCCTAGGGGAGAGCGGGGTAAACTGAGACACTTTTTACATTTGCTCCCCTCTAGGTGAACTAAAAGATATATCAGTAAAAATGTACACATTTCCCAGTAATTTGGGATGTTTCCTAACAATGGAAGTTATCAGAACATATTCAAGACAAAAGGCAGAGAAAATATGATTGTTTTAAAAAAAGTGGTCTTGTGTCTCAGTTTACCCCAGGACCGGGGTAAACTGAGACAGACCAGAGAAATCAACGGGGTAAAGTGATCCACTCACTTTTTTCACTTTAAAACTACCATAAAAACACAAAAACCCGGTTAACCGGGTTAAATATGCGCAATACAAAAATGTACATAGCAGACATTCTTTTAATAGGCTTTGTCCTGTCATTTCCACCCATGTGTCAAATAATGTGACACATGGGCAGAAGGAAAAAACTAAAAACCCTATAAAAAATGTATAGAAGGGTTTACCAAACTTTCCTTAGTTGATTCTAATGTAATTTCTCCTGTAGAATCTATTTCTGCAAAGTATATTGTTGTATTGTGCATAACTAATGAAATAATTCGCATTTTAGTCAAATGTAGTCAAATATGCTAATTATCTCATTAATTATGCACAATACAAAGAAATATATATCAAAAATGGATTCTACAGGGGAAAATACATAAGAATCAACTGAGAAAAGTTTGGTACACCCTTTAATCAGGTTTTTACAGCTTTCTCCCTGTCTTTCATGTTGGGATAATGTGAGATATAGTCTCAGTTTACCCCGAAGCAATTGTCTCAGTTTACCCCACAGCCACATTTTGGGAAAAGGTATATTTTTATCAATTCAGGGTAATCTTCAGCTAGCATCTATCACATGGATTTATAAGTTGGTAGTTCATCAACATGTATGATATAAAATGTTCTCCCTGCATCAATTTGCTTTGACACAACAGCTGATTATGTTGACAGCAAGAAATTTTACTTTTACATGCAAAAAACACATTTTTGTGAAAAAAGCATGTTTTCTACAGCACTATCAGGTCTCTCTTTTCATGACAAGTGGGAAATTCAAGGGGCTTGAAAATATAATGGTCACATGACCACAAATGTGTTCCATTGCCAAGATAAATGGAGCGTCTCAGTTTACCCGGTGTCTCAGTTTACCCCGCTCTCCCCTATATATCTTCAGCAGCAGTACAATATGGAACAGTGTAGCTTTTTAGCAGCAATGTCACAGTGTGCAAACAGCATTATGTAGGTACAGATAATAGCTAAAAGGTAAAAATACAGTACACTATATACAGTATATCTTCAGCAGCAGTACAATATGGAACAGTGTAGCTTTTTAGCAGCAATGTCACAGTGTGCAAACAGCATTATAGGTACAGATAATAGCTAAAAGGTAAAAAATACAGTACACTATATACAGTATATCTTCAGCAGCAGTACAATATGGAACAGTGTAGCTTTTTAGCAGCAAGCGAAATATATTAAAGAACATTGTATAATTCTGATCGATGATTCTGATCATCTGTGGTGGAAAAAGTACTCCCAAAAGCAGCCTACAAAATGTTTACCTGTTTACCTGATCTACAAGCTATTTTCAAATAGCCAATGTATAAAACAGGGCTAAAGTGTTTTATAATATTACCATATCTGCAAAGTAACTCGTTTTCAAATAAACGTAGTAGGCCTATAAGTAGGCTACAATATTTGGATCCGAGATGTAGTGGAGTAGAAGTAAATATAGTCTACGCGCTTAGTTACTTTACAACACTGCTAATATAATCATATACTTAGGCTATTACATTATATAGCCAACATTGCAGACCTACATTTAACAAACGAGCTTCATACCTCATTGAAATGGTGAATTCTGTTCAGTATGCGTGTATGTGTGCGAGCGTGCACTACTACTACTGTGTGGAGTGCGTGTGCGTGTGCGCTGTGTTTATGTGTGCATGTGTGCCGCGTGGGAGGCGGAGACCTTGCTTGTGAGAGGCGGAGACCTTGCTACGCAATCTACGCAGGGAAGCGAGTCAGTGGGCGTGGTCTGGGACAGAGCGGGGGAGCGGGGAGGCGGGTGCGGGGGGGGGCTAGGCGTAGCGGAGCAGAAATGGGAGGCACGCGTTTGGGTGTTTCACGTGACGCAAGGCACAAGGACGACGTCACGCCCGTTTTAGACCAATCAAAGGAGCGCAAAAAAGACGAAATCTCGCTTGCGTCGCTCAAGACACAACGCGAGATCTCCGTGTGTGAGCTCTCTGCTAGCTAGCTACTAGCTACTGCTGAGGAGTAAGAAGACATTAAATTCAGGTACTGTGATTAAACCAACCGCACTACTCACACCACGACGTGGTCGAGACACGTTAACAGAATGAATGTCGAGTCAGTAGATGGCCAGAGTGTTGTGTTGAGTGTAAATACCGTAGAGTGGGGGGCAGGAGTTGTCAGCCTTTGTTTTGATCAGGAAAGTGCAGGCTTCAGTGTTGTGTTTTTCCGTCGCAGGCCTCGAACACACAACGACGCACTGAATTTCCGGTGTGTTGTTGGTCTGAAATGACCGGCTGAGGACACGATCACGTTAATAATAACACTCAGTGGCGGCTATAAATCACTGTTACATTACATTTGTTGTCAGTACAGTGCATCATCATCTGTCTGCTTAGACAAGCAGGGTATTACATGCTCAAATGGTCAAGTAGTTGCTTGTCATTGCCTTCTGAAACACTTTGTCCCCCCTAATTTGAGTTTCTGGGTGTGCTGTTATGAAATGGCTAATTGAGGACGTTATCGCCCACATTAATAACACACACAGTGTCGACAACAACTGTTACATTTGTTATCAGTATTCAATTGTAGGGTAGAAGCAGAAGCATGCCATTGCTATTGTTTTTTTTTCAGACATGCAGCCATAGGCATTTGTGTTACCATGTGGTTAAGGGTCCCTCCCTGTATTAGAACATATGGTTACCCTATATATAATATATAACTTATAACGCATGCATCTTCCCTCACACAGTGTCGACTAAAACATGTTACACTACACTGGTAATCAGTAAAGTTTTGCATTATTTGTCTGATTACACATAACATGCATCGTGTACATACTCAAAATGTTCCACCATTTACTTGTCATTTTTGTCAAAGACAAACCCCCATTTATTTTTCTAAATAAAGCTTTGTACTTTCTAGGATACCTTTCATAATGAGTTATGCGGACAAGCCGGAGGACATAACAAAAGAAGAGTGGATGGAAAAGCTCAATAATGTCCATATCCAGAGAGCTGACATGAACAGGCTCATCATGAACTACTTGGTGACAGGTAGGCCTGTCACAATTATTGCATAATCGTCTAATCTAATGCAGTTATTTGAGATACCCATGAGATGTTCATATTGTTTCAAACATTTTCAAAAGAAATAGCAGATCTACATGCTCACGATGCGATGCGTTGTGAGTTTGAGATTGTAGCTATTTCCACTATTGTTTATAAAGTATAAGGTTATTAAATATGGCAGTAATTTCTTTGTATATTTAGGTTATTTGTTATAACCTTTTCTGGATCAGGGCATACACTTGAAATTCTTGAAAGTGTCCGTGGCCCAACATTTTCAAGATTTTCAAGTGTGGCAAAAGATTTATGGTGTAAATGCAGTATGCACTGGGATTCTGTTATAACGTAGTTTTTATGTAATATATATAAACAAAAAGAGGGCTTCAAGGAAGCGGCTGAGAAGTTCTGCATGGAGTCTGGGATAGAACCCAGCGTGGACCTGGACTCCCTGGATGAAAGAATCAAGATCAGAGAGATGATCCTGAAGGGACAGATCCAAGAAGCCATCGCACTCATCAACAGCCTGCACCCGGAACTGCTCGACACCAACCGCTACCTGTACTTTCACCTGCAGGTAATGTACAGCAGTGGTTCTCATGACAAGTTCCCCCACATTGATATGTAGCCTATTTGGCCATGGCCGGACCCTTCACCTGAAAATGTTTTGTGATATATACCGGTGTATATATATATATTATTTTTTTGTGTTGGTGATATTGATATTTTTCACATGTACTGTTAAACCCCTGGAACCCCCCCCCCCCCAAGAACCCCACTTTTAGTGACTGTATGTATCCTTTCTAAACTTTAAAACCGCAATCCAGAACTCATTTTAGAGGTGCAGAAGTGATTTATTTATGGCGGGGTTCAAACAAAACTTGGTAGAAATCTGGCCTCTGATGCAGAGGGACCCGGGTTCGAGTCCTTTCTAGGACATGAACTGATTAGTCTGATTAACTCTTGCAGCCCTAAATGATCAAGTTGCTTTCCACTGCTGTACTGTAGCAACAGCACCTGATCGAGCTGATTCGTCTGAGGGAGACGGAGGCGGCGCTGGAGTTCGCCCAGTCACAGCTAGCGGAGCAGGGCGAGGAGAGCCGCGAGTGTCTGACAGAGATGGAGAGAACGCTGGCTCTGTTGGCCTTCGACAATCCTGAGGAGTCACCCTTCGGAGATCTGCTGAACATGATGCAGAGACAGAAGGTGAGGTCAAATCTAAATGCCTTGTTTAATGTACTCCCGAAGGAGCCCGTTAAGCTTGTAGCGTAGATCGTCTATTTTCCCATGTGTGACACCATAGAATAACGGATTATAATTTATCGTTACCGTCGGGCAGAAACCTCTTATGTCCATATTTTAAACGTTTAGTTTTTTTTTTTTTTTTTTGTGTGTGTGAATTGGCAACATTATCACACATCAAATGAATGCATACAGCATACTGTAATGCTCTTTCATTTCATTTTGGGATTTCAACACTCTGGCTAAGAAACCTTTCAGTTTTACAGGTGTAAAGCAGTACTTGATGTTTTAAACAAATAACTTTACAAGTGATATTGACCAATTCAGAATATTTTCAATTTTTCAAAGTATAACGTAACGTGCCACCCCTGGACTAAAAGTGTGCTTCGGGAACAACTAATTGTTTTCTTTATTCATTGTCACTTTGTTGTGACACTGAATTAAAAAAAAAAAAAAAAAAAAAAGAAACGTTTAAAAAATGTTTAAAAAATGTTTAACAGGAACTGATTCTTTTCTCCCCCTCAGGTTTGGAGTGAAGTGAATCAGTCAGTGCTGGACTACGAGAACAGAGAGTCGACCCCCAAGCTGGCCAAGCTCCTGAAGCTGCTGCTGTGGGCTCAGAATGAACTGGACCAGAAGAAGGTCAAGTACCCCAAAATGACGGACCTCAGCAAAGGAACCATCGAGGACCCAAAGTGAAAGGAAGGCCAGAGTGGGCATCTGGTACAGCATTGGTTCTCAAAACTTTTTTCATGTCAAGGACACCCCCGCCCCCCCACCAAAATTGATATGTATTTGACCGCGGACCCCCATCTGAAAAGGGTTTTGTGCCAGAGACCCCCAGACGAGATTATCAGAATTATTCAAAATGTCTCAAATATGTTAGATTTCTTTTTTTCTTTTCTTTTTTATCTTTTAAAAATAGCAGACGTACAAGCTTGCAAGCTCGTAGATCTGCTCTTTTTGAATAACCAACGTACAAGTGCATAAAGTGATTGTGTCGCTTTATTAACTAATTTAGCTGGGGACCCATGGAACCCCCCCCCCCCCCCCCCCCCGGACCCCGGACCCCACTTTGAGAACCTCTGTGGTACAGGAATGGACACACTTCTTCATTTATCTATTTATATATAAATATATATATACCCCCGAACAGACTCATACAGTACAACCTTTTCTTTTTTTGTAAGGGTTGCCTTTTTTTGCGATACTTTGATAACGTAGAATGTGCAAAACGGATTGTTCACCCTTCGGAATATGTTCAAACCCGGCCCTGAAATGGCAACATAATACAAACCATTGGGATTTTTGAGTGGCAATTATGATTTGTTTTATGTTTATGATAAAGTGTAATGTAATAAAGGTGGTGTAAGTGATTACCGGTATTATTAAAATAAGATCTATATTTCCTTAGTAATCATTGCTATAGATTCGAGTGTTTGTTCAGTAACGCAGGTCTGCCCATGCATCGTTCCAGCTCTTCAGTAAACAGAAAATACATTTTCAGACTGGGAGAACTCATAGATGATACAGGATTAACAATTGATATTAGAAGTTATGAAACAAGCAAATGAGCATGATCTTTGTGTTGTAAAGAGTTGCAGAGATGCTGACCACGGTTACTGAACACACACTCTAGACATGTTTACTATCAGAATACAGAGCTATAACCTTTTAACAAAACAAACACAAAATGTTTTTGTTTTAGTCAAACAATATCACTTACTGTACAGTACACCACCTTTTAGGATATAAAGATGTTACTCTTTTGCATATTTCAGTCACAATACCTTTTTTTCTGTCCAGTGGCAGGGAAAGTTGACATGGGAAGCTGTGAATAAAGCCTAAATTAGGCTCTCACTTTTATGTATGTATACGCTGTAAAATCCTGAGTGTTGATTTATCTTGGAGCGTGCACAAGGGGTGTTTGTTCTCGCTCAAGAGCATTTGTACACTATCAAATAAGCACCAGGAGTTTTACTGTGTACACCAAGAGCAGTACAGTTGGCTGTCGAGCTTGTTTTTTTTGTCTGTTTCAATGTGCACTGCCATGAACATACATTTTTATGAAGAAAGTTCATCAGCATTTCAGTTTACATTGTGATTCATACTGTTAATAACATGAAACATCACGAGGATGTTGGAAGATGTGAATGCTGGCAAGACGCGCGCACACACACACACACACACACACACACACACACACACACACACACACACACACACACACACAGGCTATGGGATGAGGACAGTTATATACAGATGGTTTATTTACATGTATGGAATAAGTAGCTCTCTTTTTGGAAATTTTGATGTGCTTTACTGATATTATTTTGCAATAAAAATGATTTTCAAAACGGGCAAATCACATTTTTGTCTTTTTTATTGATTTATGTATTTTATTATTATTGCACAGTGGTCCTCGAAGCGGGCTCTGTCTGCACATCTTGGAGATGTTCTCCCTTGTCTTCCACTGAGACTAGGCCCTAGTCTCAAAGGCAGGCCAGGGTCATAGGTACTAGGGGTAGTAGGTCTAATGCTGCCCTGTAGCAGACAGTAGTACTGTCTGTCTGTTACTCATAAGCACAATATAGCCATCTCCCCAGGGGCAGTTGGTATGTTTTTTTTCTTTCATTGCTTTGATCCCTGCATTGCTTAATATGTTTATTATCTTTTCCCCCCTTTCATTTATGAATGTAGTCTACATTACACAGTTGATACATGATCCACTCAGTCATATGCAGATGATGCACACATAGCTACTTATAGACTCCCACAGGTAGGCCTATCAATCATTCAGTCAACAAAAACATATACGGTATATAGATAGACTATTATCTTCTTGTCAGAGTGGTAAAAATCACACTCGTGTGAACTGAGCGGTGGTGTGTGTGTGTGTGTGTGTGTGTGTGTGTGTGTGTGTGTGTCTGCAACAGCGCCCCTCCCTTAACATGTGTGGTCAGAAAAGGTTACTGCAGGCTACAGACAGACAGACACGGAGACAGACAGACCCACACACACGGCCACGTATAGGAGCGTTGTGACCACCGCTCAAAAAAAAGTGTTCTGCCCGGGTTGAAACTGGGTGGGTATAGGCTGTGTATATGACATTAAAGTCGCTTCACTTCAGCACTGAGGAAGGATGATTTTACTGTGCGTGAATGACCATTCTTTGAAAGGCAGGCTACAGTCTCTGCGCATTGTGCGCGAGTCGGAGCTTCAGCTTATCCCTCTGGTGACAACAGCAGCAAGCAACACCTCGATCAGCACAGCAGGGGACGTGGTGGCGTCGCCAGCAGCACCTGGCTCGGGCTCAGGCTGCCAGTGTGCCGCCGCCACCAAGCCAACACCAAGGGCAGGAGGAGACTGAGAGGAGAGGAGAGGAGGACGTCCCATCCCAGCCAGACTTATTATCGGGCCGCACAAAAAAAGGCAATAGAGAAAAAAGGGGGACAGAGGCAGAGCAGTGGCAATGATGAATTCTGACCGTGTTGTTGTGATCCGATTCCGATAGGGATTCGGGAAGAGCATGCACTGAATCCTGCACACCCACCCAGCAGCTTTTAATGATAATAATAAAAGAAAGGTAGTATTATATGCACAGTCATGACTCAATGTGCGCCTGGATCGGGACATCGAGGAACCGAAGCAGGGCGTTTTCTGGGCTTCTTGACTGATGAACCGAGGTTTAATTAGGCCTATCTATGACATTATTTGTTTTCAATCCGATGACTTCAGAAAAGACCTAGAGGCTAGTATGAGTCACTTGTTTGTGTTGACTTCCTGGACTGGACTGTGTGTGTGACTGGCTCTGGCTGTCTCTGACTGAACCCTACCGATGGCCAGGAGAACTGCGTGGCTGAGACTGAGAGGAGAAGAGAAATGACACGTGGATTACTCCTCCTCTGAGCATCGGGAGGAAAACACACAGCCCCCAGTCAGTCCGTTTCGGTTCCCCCTTATTTCCCCCGTTTGTTTCGTTTCTCCCCAAGGGTTTAACCTCCCCCAGTCCCCGACCATCATCATCATCATCATCATCACGGTATGGATCCATCATCATCAGTCGAAGACAAAATATGTGTTTTTTGCTGTTTCGCTGCGATCTAAACGCGGGCTTTGCGTCGGTTCCTGTAAACGTTCACTTTGGGGGATTTTTCATCGACCGAACCGAAGAGATCAGTTAGTACTAGTGCCTTGTTGTGAGTAAATTAGCCCGAACAGTAGGGGGGAGAGAGAGGGATAAAACGGGCTGCTAAAAAACCTCAGCGACGTTGAATGGCAATTCTTCAAAAACATGGAAAGAACTCTAGTCCAGATTTGGTCACATTTTGTCACAAGGAAAGCCACCCCCCGGACAAGAAGATCATCGGACCCCCGCCTGGATGTCAGAAGAAGTGGACAGAACAGAATACCAACTGGCCGAGGTAATATAGCATTCTTTTTTCAGTCCGTAATATTTGTTTCTACAGGCTATTTAACCTCAGTATACTTTTCATTTAAGACCGAGTTCTCTCTCTCTCAATATTTTAGCCGTAGGCCATCCTAATGGAAAGGATACAGTTTATTATCAATCTATGACTATTATGTCAGTCTGTAAACGTTGTCTACTTCCAATGTAACGTCACGATTATGACAGCTCCGATGTGTTGATACTTTGTTTCAACTTTTGAGGCGACTCTGCTTGAACAAAGTAAAACAGTTGGTGAATACAACATGTTTATGATGATGTTTTCACATTGGAGCAGAAATAATCCGATAGCCTTTCAGTTTGGTGGTTTGAAATTAAACCGTTGTTGAGGTAGAAAGCATAGCTGTATTATA
This sequence comes from Nannobrachium achirus, assembly GCF_963921795.1. Taxonomy (NCBI): domain Eukaryota; kingdom Metazoa; phylum Chordata; class Actinopteri; order Myctophiformes; family Myctophidae; genus Nannobrachium; species Nannobrachium achirus. Next base: position 18,291,553 of record NC_137818.1, read on the forward strand.
GCCCCCAACGGTAGAGGTGGAAAGTAACAAACTACATTTTACTCAAGTAGCCTACTGTTACTTGTATAGGCCTAATTCTGAAGTTATTTTTGTCCATTTTATATACTCTATTACTATAATTCTAATCCATTACATCTCAGAGCCAAATATTATAGCCTACTTTATACTCCACTATTAGCCTATTTGAAAACTGTAGAAATGACTTTGCAGATTTAGAGTAGGCCTAATATGACAAAACACATATTAACCAAATTAAGCCTTATCTCATACATTGATCATTCGAAAATAGCCAATCTACAAGCTCACAATGTATGGCCACACGAAAAAGTTTGAAAAAATTGAGTATTGATAGATTGATTGAAGAATGTATTAGAAGGTTTCATAGGAAAAGTACAGTTTCATGGTTTCAGTATATCACTACAAGGTCAACAAAGGACAGCTTTTTGGCTTATTTACACAGGAACCACTTTATGTATCTCATATAAGTACCTTTACTCTACTTTGGTACTTCAAAATCCTTTTTTAATGCCTGAATACTGGACTTATACTTGTAACAGAGTATTTCTAAATTGCTATAAAGCTACTTAAAAAAGAAAAAAAACATTGCCCAACGGTCTGCTACATCGCCTGTCAAGAACATTTCCATTTTGGAGTCTTTAAATGGATGTCATGAGAAGTTGAGGACTGATCAAAGCAGAATACCTAAACCCAATTTGCCATGCATGTGGTCTGTAATGAGAAAAATACTTCAAACTGTCACATGAATCCTGAGGAAAAAAGCTGAGAAAGAGATCCTGTGTTCACTGTTCAGGTTCAGTTTCCCCATGGGCAGTTGGTGTAACTCTCTCTCGCTCACTCTCTCTCTCTTGCTGTGAGACTGGCACGCACGCACGCACGCACGCACGCACGCACACACACACACACACACACACACACACATACACACACACACACGCATATCATATTCACTCTGAACCCAACCTCATCCCCGTTATGGATGGGACGATAATCATTATCATTTATCGTGATAAATAACACCAACAATAATCATATCATGGAGATTTAGATTCATCGTGAAATTATCCTTCATCATGCAGACATTTTAAACCCTCTATTGGTAAAACGGACCTGGAAATAACATACTTTTATGTCTTTATACAGTCTTTTTTTCCCACCACTCTCGACCAAATCTCTTTGCCAAAAAATAGCCGATCTACACACTCACAATGTGTCGCGTTGCCACGCGTTGTGAGCTTGTAGATCGGCAATTTTTTGGGAAATGTTCTGCCCCAGGATAATGGATGTTGGGGATATTTTGATTATCGCGATACTATCGTAAATCGCAATTTCTTTGGTCAATAATTGGACAATAATCGTGACATGAAATTTTCATATCGTCCCATCCCTAACCCACGCACACACGCACGCGCGCACACACACACACACACGCACGCACCGTATCATGTTCACTCTGAACCCAACCTTCTTCCCCTTGCAGACCACTCGCCCGGATATGGACCGTGGTGCTGCTGCTCGGGACCTGCCTGCTGTACTGCGCCCGCGTGGCAATGCCCATCTGTGCCGTCAGCATGGCAGAGCAGTTCCACTGGACCAAGAGGGAGTCGGGCATGGTGCTGGGCAGCTTCTTCTGGGGATACTGCTTCACGCAGGTCCTCGGGGGCTACGTCGCCGACAGGTAAGGAGGAGAAACCCCTCGAGACTTCACCACTTTCAACCTGAAATAGGCTCTATGTGTGCAGCAGCCATATTGGAAAGAAATCGGAGCCCTTAATTTCTTCTTTCACAGGTCTTAACAATAATACTAATGAAGGCTCTGTTCCATTCTGGTCAAACAGAGTCAGGATGCTGATATTGTACATGTTGGCTCACTGGAAACTCTGGGTCTCAAAGTGTCCTTGAGGGGGTTCCAAATGGCCCCTTAGTTTTCTATAACTCTGAGAGTTTACAAATGGAACAAAATGGACCCGTACAGGTCCATTTTCTTCCATTTGAGGTCCTTTTTTAAAACTCATATAACATTGAATGACAGACAAATAAAACACAGTACTATGCGTAAAACACAATTATGCAAAATAAATGGTATTTACAATAGAAAGGTCAGGGGGATGTACTGTAAGGATAGGCTTTGTTTTCTTTTACCACTTGATATGAATGGTGAGTAAATAAGTGTGCGGGTCCCACCCTCACAAGTAAATGTCTAGTTGGTTTAGAACTGTCATTGTTTGTGCTTGCACAAGCTGCCTGCTTGTTAATGGTGTGGTAAGAGTGGTTGGTACCTTGTGCGTCTCTAGTCAGCTGTGTTTGTTCAGTTTAGTTTTTCATGCACAGCAATACGATATCCTAATGAGGGCTGGATGTGTTTGCATGTCTAGATGTGCCATGGGTAATCATCGCAGTCTTTTAAATAGTTAGGTTTGTTTTTGCCAACAGAATTGTTACCCAAAGTTTATTTCTCCGTACAAAAAAATAAATATGTATAAATTCCAAAAGGTTATTGTTTTGTTAGCAAAATATGAATTATGTCTCATTTAGTCTCATCTAATGTCCCTATACTGGGCAAACATAGGCAAACATTTGGCGAAAACAAGCTCACAACAACGCAGCACCTTTTGAGCTTGTATATTGGCTGTATATAGGATGTTTTGACAAAGAGATTTCATGTAGAGGGGGAAAAAAGTGCAGACCCCTGGGGGATCCCCGTCAATGAAGTACCGGTATATAGGATATTAGGATTAATTAAGTTGTTAAAGCTGTTTTTATTTGGTTTCTCTTTTGTAAAGCGACTTTGAAAAGCGCTATATAAATTGTATGTATGTATGTGTTATAAATCACATTAATCATTTTGCATGAATAGTCGGAACCTTGTCCGCGCGGACATGTGATTATGATACCGAATCCGTGTTCAAGGGAAAATACTAAGCGGCACAAGTCATGTCTCATTTTGACCACAAAAACTGTTATGTCCCTATTATGGCCATGTCATTATGCGTAGGCCAACATTTGGTGAAAGCAGCATACAAGCCCACAACAACATGACGTGTTGTGAGCTTTGGAATAGTATAGATCCATGAGGGACGCCAGTCACCAAAGTATATATAGGATTCAAGTGGTAAACCAATGCGGAGACAGTTCAAAGTTCTACAGGGTCCAACGTTAAGCATGGTGACCTAATGGCCTCCCTAAAAGTCAGAATGCAAATGCTGACCGGGGCTATCATCTGCGCAGTGTTAATATTGACAGCAAAAGTATTTTGAATACAATTTTAATCATCTGAAAAGTTTTCATTTTAGTCAACAACATTTTACAGTTGATTTTGTTGACAAGAATGTATTTTGTCAGACCTCGATGCCGTCGTAATGGCAGATTTTGCACTTTGTTGCATGCTGAAAATAACCGAGCTACAATTTCTGCGGCACGTTTTGAGCTTGTAGATCTGCTATTTTCAGAGTGAAACCAAAAATAAAATGACTTGTTGTCTTTTAGTTTTACTGCATCTCTTCTCCACTTGTCACTCCCTAACAGTTTAGTCTAGTTCTTGTTTGTTGACCAAATTGTCAACACATTTAGTCTTAGTTTTAGTCACCATAGCTTACTTGCGTTCTTGTTTAGTCAGTGAAAAGATGTAGTCATAGTTTAGTCCATTGGTTCTCAAAGTTCTCAGAGTTCCAGGATGTCCCCAGCTAAATGATCGATAGGAACCAAATGGACCCTTATGGGTCTGTAACTCAGAGAGTGTACAAATGGAACCAAATGGACCCTTAAATTAACAAATGGACCCTTAAATTAACATTGATGTCACAGTATAAACTAGGGTCCGTAGCCTAGTAATGCATGTCAAACTGGGGGTCCTTGAAATTAAAATGGTTGAAAATCACTGCTATAGAGCTGTAAAAACTTCTTTTATGGGGTTTTCTGGCATATCTTTTCAAATGGGGGTCCGCGGGCTAATATGTGACAATTTGGGGGTCCTTAACATGATAAAGTTTAAGAACCACTAGTTTAGTCAACAAAATGAACACTTGTCATCTGTGTCCTCAGGGTGGGAGGGGAGAAGGTTCTCCTGCTGTCGGCGGCGGCCTGGGGGGCTATGACCGCCTTCACCCCCATCCTGGCCCACTTCTGCTCGCAGCCCATCTTCTCCATGACCCTGTCTCGCTTCCTCATGGGCCTGCTGCAAGGTGAGACACGCAGACCTTTCGAATCGCCATATTTAACCCATTTAGGCCTAGAATTGTTGAATGCTTTAACCAGTGAAAAATAGCAGATATACAAGCTCACAGCGCGCGCTGCGAGCTTGTAGATCTGCTATTTTTGCAAAAAGTCGTGAAAATGTGTGCAAATCTTTGAATTATGTATTTTCAAAGCGAACGTTTGTAACTCAAATGTTGCTTCTGGGTGGTCCCTGGAACTAAATATTTTGAGATGGGGGGTCCGTGGCCAAATAAATATAATCTTTGGGGTCCTTAACATGAAAAGGTTTGAGAACCAGTGACATAGTAGTCTCTCAAGAACAGACTAACTGAGCTCCAGTTAAGAGAAAAGGAAATTTCTTTGACGATGGCTGGCCAGATTGCTGACACAGAAACATAGGTTTTTCAAAACATCTTAGAAGGATTCAAAAGACACTTATAGAATCAGGTCAAAATTCTAATTTTCGCGATTTTTCAAAAATAGCAGATCTACAAGCTCGCAGCGCGGCACTCGGTGCCACACTGTGAGCTTGTATATCTGCTATTCATTGATTATATTAATATCTAGGTCTGTATGATGATATTAATACTTGATAGTTAGGAGTCGAGAGGTCTTCAGTAGGCCTCAGTAACTATTGTTTTGGTAAAGCCTATCTTATTATGGTACAGCTCGTTCCAGAGGCCTTGAAGCCACACAGTATAACTCTAGAGTCTGACCATTCTTCTTGGCAGAACTCTTTTACCACTGCCCAGAGTGTTAATTGTATTTCTGTCCATGATATCATGTTACATAACCCTGACCACACCACCACCTAATATAATTGTCTTGTCTCCTCATTTTCTCATGATTATTGATTGATCTAAATTCCACCACACTCCTCATGTCTTCTTGTTCTAGGAGTACACTACCCATCCCTGGCCAGTCTGTGCTCTCAGAAGGTGGTGGAGAGCGAGAGAGGCTTCCTCATGAGCACTGTGGGGAGCGGTTCTTACTTGGGGTGAGTTGTGCTTTGTAACACCGTGGGGAGCGGTTCCTACTTGGGGTGAGTTGTGTTTCTGTAACCCACTGTATCCATGTTTAGCTGTAGGAGTACCTAAACAGGACCCATTGTGGGTGGCCGAGCAATTTTTGTGGGTCACGACTCATGAGTAAATATCCCCCCTTTTTTGTTTCATATATTTAAGCATGCACGCATGCACACACACGCGCGCGCGCACACACACACACACACACACACACACACACACACACACACACACACACACACACACACACACACACACACACACACAGTCCTCTCTAATGTTCATGATAATATAGCACAATTTGTTTCTACTCTGCCTGTCTCTCTTATGAGGGCTGTGGGCAGTTCGGAAACCCGCCTACCAGACCAGTGACATCATCATTAGGCAGATGTTCTTTTAAACAAGATTAAAAAAGCAAAAAAAGAGAGAGAGAGAGAGAGATTATTATTACTGCGAGAACAATGGCTTCCATTGTAGCATAGTCACTTGTCAGGAATAGAAAGCCTGCAGTTTCTATTAGCTTGGATTCCCCATTGATGATGTCATTTGTGCTAAAAGTGTGTTTTAGAGTCCTGTTTCACCATACAATGAGCATGATAAAGATGGAGAAATAAAAACATTTCCTCGTTTCTCGCTCAAGGAACACAGAAACAACTGCCACACGATGCACAAATATTTGAGTTAAAGTATTGCAACCCAAGGTTGATAGATGAGTCATTTTTATGGCTGTAACAGAGGCTGGGGGGATTTGGCCTCTTTAGCTCTTTTCAGACCTATGGTTTCTTTAGCTATTTGATGAAGGCCACATGATCCTCCATGTTGTCTATGCATTTTTGTACCAAAAGGCTGGGTACAACATTATAAAGGATTTTAGTACATTATATATAAAATAAATCTCCCTCCAAATTATTCGATGAACCTACATGAGCCAAATTAGGTCTGTTATTGTTGGTTCTGGATCGGTTTTAGTCTGTTCCTAAGTGCTCTTGATCATTCTGCACTTAATGTATTGCGACGTGTTGTGACTTGTTCCTCCGTGTTCTTCTTGTCTCTTTTCCCAGCACACTAGTGATAGGAGGGGCTGGCTCCCTCATGTTGGACCTGTATGGCTGGGAGAGTGTGTTCTACGTGTCTGGGGTGCTCTCAGTCCTATGGGCACACTGTATGTGGAAGTACCTGCTCAAAGGGGAAGGTAACGCTCTGCCTGCCCTTACTTTCTGTGGTCTTCTTGGGTCAGCGATTCTCAACCTTTTTCATTTCAAGGATGTCTTTCTAGGGCCTATCTTAACTGTCTAGTCATCTTTCTAGGGCCTATCATAACTGTCTAGTCATCTTTCTAGGGCCTATCATAACTGTCTAGTCATCTTTCTAGGGCCTATCATAACTGTCTAGTCATCTTTCTAGGGCCTATCATATCATAACTGTCTAGTCATCTTTCTAGGGCCTATCATATCATAACTGTCTAGTCATCTTTCTAGGGCCTATCATATCATAACTGTCTAGTCATCTTTCTAGGGCCTATCTTAACTGTCTAGTCATCTTTCTAGATTCCAAGGCCTTTCATAACGCTGTATAGTTGTATAGTATAGCCCTTCTTTCTAGGGCCTATCATGACTGTATACTGTAGTCATCTTTTCAAGGATGTCTTTCTAGGGCAGGGGTATTCAACTAAATTGTTCAGGGGGCCACATTGTCAGAAACCTAAGGGGCCGGGCCGGGGGCCGGACTAACGGTCCCGGCCTTCTAGTATCGACGGTCTCGACTCTTTCTAGTTTCTATAGCCTATCAGAACTGTCTAGTCATCTTTCAAGGGCCTATCCTAACTCTGTATATCTATCTTTCCAGGGCCCATCATAACTCTGGAGTCTCTGGGAAGCAGTGGGCCTCAGTCCAAACTGTCTAAGAGACACTGGCTGCGCCTCTTCAAGCAACCTGCTGTGTAGTGAGTTCCAAATCAAACACAATGTATTTGAGATTAGTTGTACACGGATGACAGATACGGAGACAGACAGACAGACAGACGAAAACATTATCTTCGCCTCCCTGGCGGAGGTAGAATGATGAGCCTTCCGTCCATAAATAGAAGCAGCTATTTGCATCAGACACTTTTGAATAGCAGTTCTTGTCTCTGGTCAGCTTGGCTGTCTCTCTGTTTATGCTCTGTCAGAGAATGAGTTCATTCATTTCCTCTCAGTCTGCATGTGTCCCTATGGCCTGGTTTATTTATAGAAGCTATTGGTCGCGCATGCATGCAATCTGGTTTGATGACAGCGGTCCTCTCTGTGGGTTTCATAGGTCACCCGTTACCTTCAGCCTGGATGTATACTTAAAGTTACACTTTACACTGTAGGGGTCATCCAGAGCGACTCACCAGTGTGAGATCAGAGTAAGTAGAGTAAGCGTGAACTCTAGTCTGGTCAACAAACAACAGAGAGAACAATGTGGTGCCTCCACATACCAGGTAAACATCTGTCCAAACAACATGCCATCTAAATCAGTTGTTCCCAAACTCCAAATGATCCTGGAGGGGGTCCCCCACATGATTAGCATAACGTGCAACATTTTCTTACTCAACAGTAAACAAACCGACATTTCTAAAGTGTCAATTAAATGGTCAAACATTGGCCAAATTGTCAAATATTACCTAAGAGTCTGAAGAGGTGAGTGTGAGGGGTTTAGGTGGAGCTTCAGCTTGACCTGAAGCTACATTTTATTAGTGTTCTTACCCCCTTCCCCCCCTACATACACACGCACACACATACTCACACGCACACTAAGAGGACCATGATGGAATAAGCTTTTAGCTTTCTAGGGGGTGAGGTGGAGTCTGAAGAGGTGAGTGCTATAGGGGGTGAGGTGGAGACTGAAGAGGTGAGTGCTAGGGGGTGAGGTGGAGTCTGAAGAGGTGAGTGCTATAGGGGGTGAGATGGAGACTGAAGAGGTGAGTCCTAGGGGGTGAGGTGGAGTCTGAAGAGGTGAGTGCTAGGGGGAAATCTCGCTCTTTCGAACGACCGTCATTTTGACAAAGGAGCGTCAGGAGGGTTAGCGACTCACCCCACGGAGGTTAGGGTAAGGGTTGGGGTTGGGTGTCGAAAAGATGACACGTAGTAACAGCGAAACGCTCCCAAGTGCTAGGGGGTGAGGTGGAGTCTGAATAGGTGAGTGCTAGGGGGTGAGGTGGAGTCTGGAGAGGTGAGTCTTCAGACTACAGTGGAAAATTTTGAACGAGTTTGCACTTCGGACTGCATTGGGGATTTCATTCCACAGTTTGGGAGCCAGATGGGAGAATGTAGGATGTGTCGAGGATTGTTCAGGGTGCGGTGTTTAGGGGGAATGCTACTTGATTGGACTTCCTTGTCGCGTGTCAAAAATAGCTGATCCACAAGCTCACAACATGATCCATTGTGTGACGTGTTGTTAGCTTATAGATCAGCTATTTCCGTAGAGTTTAAATCGAGCCCTACCTGGCAGCCTAAATAGCAATCAATGCCTTTTTCACTTGGCTGTCAGATCTAATCTAATTCATTGTACAACGAGCTTAATGCAAGTCTTATTGGTTTCACCCAGATACTATTTGCCTCAGCAATCACTGGCATTATCATTCACATAGATACGGTAGAAGTGACCTCAGTTACTACTCTGCTCATAGCTAAAGAGACTGTTCTTTCGGTAATCTCACCAAATAATGTCTAGTGATGATTAGGGATGGAACGATAATCGTTATTGTGATAAAAAGCACTCACGATAATCGTATCGTGGAGATTAAAGTTTATCGTGAAATTGTCCTCCGTCATGCACTGGGATCAATTCACCTTTTATCTGCCGAGCTGCATATTCGGCGGTACCATTTAAAGTTTAAATCCGTTTTACCAAAACGGACCTGGAAATAACATACTCTTTTTTTTCACTCTCGATCAAATCTCTTTGCCCAAAAAAAGCCGATCTACAAGCTCTATGTTTTGGAAAATGTTCCGTCCCAGGATTATGGATGTTGGGGATATTTTGATTATCGCGATAATATCATAAATCGCTATTTTTTTCAGTCACAATAATCGTGACATGACATTTTCATATCGTCCCATCCCTAGATGTAATGTTTATGTGGAAATAAAGGTGCAAGGTGTCATTTTGTTCTTTGTTCGTTTTTTCTCTCTCTCTCTCTCTCTCTCTCTCTCTCTCTCTCTCTCTCTCTCTCTCTCTCTCTCTCTCTCTCTCTCTCTCTCTCTCTCTCTCGTCCTTGGCTGATGACAGTGCTGTGATCATCACACACCTTTGCACTGCGAGCACCTTCTTCACGCTGTTGTCTTGGCTGCCAACGTTCTTCAAGGACACCTTCCCAGACGCCAAGGTAATTCCACTCCCCCCCGTCCCCAGGGCCCCTCACCACCACCACCCCACTGCGGAAGAGTAAAGTTACAATGAAGAAGGATGTACACAGATAATGACATTTAAAGGTGGTGTAAATGTTGTTTAAGTGTTAAATAGATCCTTATTCTGACAGCGATCATTACTGTAGAGTGTCAGTATCTCCAGCTCTTTAGTAAAGAGAAAATAAATGTTCGCTACGGGTTACCAATTTGATCCAATCCGGAGAGAGACCTCATGCAGGATACAGGACCAACGAGTGATGACAAAAAAAAAACCTGAGCAGACAAAATTGGAACTATAAAACATGCTGAGTTAGTTTTAGCAATATTTGAATGTGAATTCCTAAAAGTAGCAGTTTTGGACACAAGTTTCTACCCGACACCGATGATATATCAGTTACACCAGGGGTCTTCAACGTTTTCAGGCCAAGGACCCCTTAGTTGAGAGAGAGATGAAGCAGGGACCCCACAACCCGTTCATAGATTCCATATAGCTTCATCGTTTGACAGCACGATCATCAGTGTATTTTGGATTCATGTCCATTTGTGTTTTCAGATATTTAACCACTTGAGCCGTCACTACCTAATAAACTCACGGTCACAGTCGCCTCGGGCGACTATCCGGCTGAACAGTAGAACGATCTCTGCCTAGTGTTCCTACAGTAAACAAAACCTTGGTAAATTCCTAAGCTTACGTAACCTCAGTAATATGGTGCCAAAACCTAACCCTATTCCTAATTTTAACTTCAGACAAACTATGTCTAACCCTACCCCGGAAAGAATTAGGGCGAGTGTGAATTAGGTCGAGTCATCTGGTTACCGCTGAGGGCAACAAAACCAAACCCCTGGACTAATACAATACAAGTGAAAGAAGTAACCCCGGTCAGGCTGACAAATATGCTGTGTTCCCTTCAGGGTTGGGTGTTCAATGTCATTCCCTGGCTGGTGGCCATTCCATCGTCTCTGTTCAGCGGCTGTCTGTCCGACCACCTCATCAGCCAAGGTATGTCACACAGACACCTACGTCCCTTCTTTTCACTGGTCCTGCTATTATATAATGTGTAACGAAATGAAATGTAAGACATTTCTTTACTCATGTATGTAGTACATCTCTCTTGCTTGCAGCTAAGGTGTGTGTGTGTGTGTGTGTGTGTGTGTGTGTGTGTGTGTGTGTGTGTGTGTGTGTGTGTGTGTGTGTGTGTGTGTGTGTGTGTGTGTGTGTGTGTGTGTGTGTGTGTGTGTGTGTGTGTGTGTGTGTGTGTGTGTGTTTAAAGCCATTTCACAGTAGGGTGGCTGCAACCATAGAGGCTATGCTTATTTGAAGGTCCTTTGCATGGAATTGTTTGGAAACCCCTGCATTAGTTAATTTTGTATTAAGTTGGGAGATTGATTGTTGATAGCTACAGTACTGTATATACTCATATATATATATATAGATATATACCCACATGTCTTTATTTCTCTCTTCACCCCACCAGGATTTGATACAGCCTCTGTAAGGAAGTTGATGCAGGTATTTTGAATTTCATGGCTATTTAGTTTTCTGTTTGTAAAAGCTAAGTCCTCCCTATATCTTTTCATTTTAAGGTCTGAATAATGTATTCTCTCTCTCTGTTACTGAACACATTATGTGTTTGGGTTTATTATGGGTTTATGTTGGTTAAAAATGTATATACCTGTACCGTTGTTTTGGGTTGAGATTGGCACATTTACTGGGGCAATCTGCCCAGATTATGCATGTCACACGTGTCTTCTTCTTCTTTAGTTTTTACTCTAACAGTTTTTTAGGTCGAACAAAAAACGCCTGCAATGTAGTGCATTTGAAACTACATTGCAGTGCACATCATGGGGTGATCACTGCTTGCCTCCTGTGAATTGTTTTATTTTAATTTTTGTTTATTTTATTTTTATTTCATTGCTGAGTGAGGTCAGCAGACAAAGTGACATGAGTGAGAAGAAAAAACCTGAGCGAAATGTGCCAATGTCAACCAGAAACATCGGTATATCAAATATCTAAACATTGAATCAATCAAATAATTAAAAACACACACAAACTCCAAAGTAGATGTTAAAATGTCCCCTGAAGTATATATTTTAATTAAAGTGAAATACCCTTCTAACTGCTGTGCTGCCTCTGGTAATTTCCCCCGTGGCATCAATAGAGTTCTATCTCTTGTCTCTCTCCATCAGTTTTTCTCCATGGGAGTTTCCAGTGTGTTTACTCTCCTGCTATGTGGGACCCACACCTTCCCCTGGGCTGTAGCCTTTGTGTCGGCCACCATGGGCCTCACCACCTTCAGCCACAGGTTTGTATCATTCTATGAACCCATTTAGAACGGGTACACATTATTGTGTATCATTATTTTGTGCTTTAACTATTGAAAAATAGCAGATATACAAGCTCGCAGCGCGGCACCGAGTGCCGCGCTGCGAGCTTGTAGATCTGCCATTTTTGAGAAATCGTGAAAATCAGAATTTTGACCAGATTCTATAAGTGTCTTTTGAATCCTTCTAAGATTTTTTGAAAAACCTATGTTTCTATGTCAGCAATCTGGCCAGCCATTGTCAAAGAAAAGGTCCTTTTCACTTAACTGGAGCTCAGTTAATCTGTTCTTGAGAGATTATGTCAGTGGTTCTCAAACCTTTTCATGTGAAGGACCCCCAAAATGATATGTATTTGGCCACGGACCCCCATCTCAAAATATTTAGTTCAAAGATTTGCACACATTTTCATGACTTTTTCAAAAATAGCAGATCTACAAGCTAGCAGCGCGGCACTCGCGCTGTGAGCTTGTATATCTGCTATTTTTCACTGGTTAAAGCATTCAATAATCCCAGGCCTAAGAAAATCAATCCCTGTTTTGGTTATGGTCATTATAGGCTCCCAAACATGGTGAAAGCTCAACACATACAAGCTCAGAACGAGATGTGCTGTGAGCTCGCGAATTGGCTATTATCACTATTTGTGCACGACAGTATAATTGTGTCACAGCGTATAAAAAAGGACCTATGGTTAGTCAGTTTGATTTATAAATAAAATATATATAATATATTGTTTGTGACTTGTCAAGGTTAGAGTGTAGTTCGCCACAAAGTCATCGAGAAACATGAAAAGTTCTAAAATGGACCAGGAGGTAGCCTTGCAGAATAAAAAACAAAGCAAAAATGTACAACTGAAGAAAATTCAACTCAAAAATCAAACAACTGAAACGAATGGAGAGGCAAAGTATCAACCTCTCCCCAGGGCCCGGGGCTGGGACATCTGACGCTCTGGGCAATGTACCTATGATGCGCCCCCCCCCCCCCCCCCCCCCCCCCCACGGACCACACGCCCCCCCCCCTCCCCCCCCCCACGGACCACACGCCTCCCCAAGTGTTACCGACAAGGGTTTTCAGCTGGTTAATTATCAGTTGCCTTAATGGTCCACGTCACACTGTTAAAAACCAGCATGCGCACGCAGGTAGGCACCGAATGAACCCCACCGCTCATAGGATGCAATGGATGGCACTTGCGTTTAAAAATGCATTCCATCAAACTTTCAGATGCCGTTTTTCTCCCAGTGTGGAGGAAGAATGCTTAGGATTTTTACTGTAAATTCTCACACTTGAAATACATAATCCTTAGTTTCTGTTGATTGTAAACAATAATAGCGATTCAAAACAGTTGTCCTTCAAACCCCACCTCTATTCACCGTCATCAGAACAGAGGGAGCGCTCCTCTTGATCACCCACCCGATCCACTGGATCACCAGAGCGTCTACTGCTCGCCCAGCTGCAGTCCATGAAGCCTAATTATGCTCCGTCCTGCGACGGTGTCGCGCGCAGAGCCGCAGACCTCCAAGCTCAGAAGGGTTGCATTGGTGACGCGATGTGAGTTTGTATATCAGCTACTCTTGACGTGGAACACCGTTGCGCAATGAAGTATATATGTCTCGATAAGGGCGCTCCCATGGGAGCACCTCACTAGCACACAAGAGGAGGTTGAATAACCAGTGCTCCCCAAAACAACAGGTTTGGGGATCTGTTGGGAATTGATTACATGATACAGTCAGCTGTGCATTCAGTCTCAATGTTAGTAAACAAATAATTGGTCTATTATCTTGCATTGCGGCAAGGGGAAGAATGCATGCAGCGCTTCTCTCTCCTCTGGCGCCCCCTGGCGCCCCCTTGTGCCATTGCGCCCCTGGGCACTTGCCCACAATGCCCTGCGTAATCGCCGCTTCTGCCTCTCCCCATGGCAGCATACTCTCCTACTGAGCTGTTTCCCCTTATATACTCTGCAGGCTCCACCCTTTGATTTACAATCAACCAACCACAGTACAATAGCAATCCATCCAAGATGATCCCCATGTTCTAATCAATCAGCTAACAGGATTAACAGGCGCCTTCTTTATCAGATCTTCAGGCACCAGTCACACAACTACACAGCTAGCCTTCAATAGGCCGCTCCCCCGTAACAGCATCTTCCTGTGCATATTCACGTTATTCCTGGCCCCGCCCCCGGCTTCCTGTCCATATCCTGAAAGAGGCGGAGGCTGAAAAAGCAGGCCTGAAAAACATCATTTGGTTTCCTGTTGTCCTTGCATTAAAGTGTCAGTAGTTGGCGCTCTGGGCTCTGAATGTACCTGGGTTGCCATGTCTGCTTATAATAAACCATTTGTGTCTCTAAAAAAATAGTTGCTTATTGGGCTTACTTTCTAATATTTTTTAAACCAGTGGTTCCCAAATCTTTTCATATCAAGGACCCCAGATTACATATTTGTCCACAGTCGCAGACCCCCATCTGAAAATATGTGGTGCCAGGGACCTCCACACAGATTTATGTTGTTAAAAACTTTCAAAAATATTTAAAAAAAAATGTTTTCCCTCAATATTTTTTAAATAGCAAATATACAAACTCACAATGTGTCGCAATGTGACACATTGTGAGCTTGCTGATCTGCTAATTTCAAATGTGAATGTAAAGTAGTATAGCCTACTGTACAGTAGTTGCTTCTGTTGGGCTTATTTCTTTGGCAAAATCTGGCAACAGACAATTCCATGTCACTTCCTTACTTCAGTGAAAAGATGTTTATGAAGCAGCACACAAAGAAAAATGCTCCAGCGCCCTCTGTAAAAGGAAAATGGCAGCCTCCATAGAATGGTCAGGAATATGGTGAATAAACCAAAAGATATTAAAACCCATTCAGAACGGGTACACTATATTGTGTATCGTTATTTTATGCTTTAGCTATTGAAAAATAGCAGATATACATCTGCTATTTTTGAAAAATCTTGAAAATTAGAATTTTGACCCGATTCTATAAGTGTCTTTTGAATCCTTCTAAGGTTTTTTGAAAAACCTATGTTTCTATGTCAGCAATCTGGCTGGCCATCGTCAAAGAAAAGGTCCTTTTCACTTAACTGGAGCTCAGTTAGTCTGATCTTGAGAGACTACTACTGTATGTCAGTGGTTCTCAAACCTTTTCATGTGAAGGACCCCCAAAATGATATTTATTTGGCCACGGACCCCCATCTCAAAATATTTAGTTCCAGGGACCACCCAAAAGCAAAATTTGAGTTACAAACGTTCGCTTTGAAAATACATATATTCAAAGATGTGCACACATTTTCACGACTTTTTCAAAAATAGCAGATCTACAAGCTCGCAGCTTGTATATCTGCTATTTTTCAATAGTTAAAGCATTCAATAATTCTAGGCCTAAATGGGTTAAAGAGATTCCAGTTACAAGAATGTGCCCCTTCTGTGTAATTGGTCGTTTTACTTTTCATGTTTTTCACAGACTTTGTGCCGATCTAGCCTGGAATCAATACCATTTTTCTCGTTTCCGATCCGGTCTGGAGCCTGATAAGTTTACTTTACGTTATCAGGCGGCTGGAACACACTACCAAAATGTGCACTTCCAAAATGTTTTTATTTTGTTCTTCCCTAAACTGGTTCACAGTTTTAGAATAAATACCAGGCTTTCCTCCTTGGTGGAAAGCGTGGTGACGCGAGGTTAGTGACGATCTACTTCTGTGTCTCAGAAGACAGGCACAAAGACCTGGTGTAACGTTACATATCAACATACTACAGGTGCTTGACTCAACAAGTGCCTTAAAGCGCTGGGTTTCACCTTGCGGATGTAACTCTCATTGAATAGAAAGTGATCAAACGGAATAGTCTCCTCGGTTGCTTACATTGCATGGTGAAACAACTCACAAAGTAACTCTAGTAGTAACACTTAATATGAGGATTCGGTATATTAATCCATTATTATAATCACAATTCTAATGCATTATAATGAATTTATAAGGCACTTGTTTATTAATACCGGTACATGTTTATAATCATGTATGGCAATATAGTGACAGAAGTGATATCACAACACAAACAAAGCAGATTTTGGGAACCTACCGTATCACTAGTTCCAAGTGTTCTTTTGTTGTGTTTCTGAGTTGCACCACACAATTAGACAATTAGTTTAAACAGAGTTACAGTAACACTCGGGATGCTATAGTGTAGCTTTTAACCACTTAAACCCTATAATACTTTGTTGCTCGGGGTCCCCGATGGGTCTATCCTCGACCCACTCCTATACGTCTATACCACATCTCTTCACAAAGTACATACAGATCTACAAGTTCTAAGCTTGTAGATTTTCGCCACATCTTGGCCTATTATTACTTGGATTGGGACACTGTGGTTCAAGTGGTTAATGAGCCTGCTTCACAAACAGAAAATAGATTTGCAATTTGGGACTCAAAAGATTCCAAATGATTCCAAATATTGATCAGCAAACGACAACAGCGGGCTAAAAAGGCAGGTACATTTTCCTGGACACAGACCTTTTATTTTCCTCTGCTTCTGTGCTGTCATATTTAATCCTTGTATCAGTGTGGTTATTATTAACTTTACAGCAGGGCTGTAAAGATAAGATAAAGAAGCGTATTTCGCAGCATCTTATCAGATGAAATGATAAAGGCTGCGACAGACTGAAAGCGCCGGTGACGCGAGTGTCCCTGAGGCACGTCAAGTATTCACATCGGAAGTGCCAAGTCACCTCTGTATTCGGCTGTGTTGTGTACTGTATTGCTGCCTCGGGTTTTGCATTGAGCCTCCGTGCCTTGCTATCTGTAATGTCCATACAGTAAATGCTATCTAGCTGTCGCACTGTCAGAGCTGGCATACCGGTGGACCCCAAACTTAGAGACGTTCAACAGGTTTTTACACATTCCAATTGACGGCTCCAGTGTGACTGCAGCCGTTGTAAACGATGATATTGTGCTACGGCTGACGCGTGGCTGTGTGTCATAAGTCTTAAAGTGATGTGTGTCTCTTTGACAGCGGGGTGTCCGTGAATGTCCAGGACCTGGCTCCCTCCTGCGCTGGAGCGCTGTTCGGTACGTAAAAAAAAAAATTATAATAATAAGGATACTCACAAAGCATCCGTTCACTAAGCCAGTGGTTCTCAACCTTTTCAGGCGGCGATCCCCAAAATAATCATATTTTAACTGGAGACCCCCCACACTAAGAGTTGAAGCATTACATTTGGTATAACATGGTTCTATTGTGAAAATAGCAGATCACAACGCCTCGCAACGGCTATTTTCACAATTTCTGCTTCTAATATTTTATAATTTGACCAATGCTTAATTTGTCATTTCTGGAGGTATTAAAAAGTCCTTAAATTGTCACTTTAGAAATGTGCAGATACCTTCGATATACACTTAAACTTTATGTTGGTTTGTTTACTGTTGAGAGAGAAAACAAGGTTGCACATTAAGTTAAACATCTGGGGACCACCCAAAACAATTTGGGGACCCCCCCTGGGGGTCCCGACCCACAGGTTGAGAACCACAAGCAATTTTGAATGTTCATTTTGTTTTGACACACTACATTGTATTAGGCTCCTCACGGAACAATTTGATTTAGCTTGTTAGATTTAGCTCATTTAAAATTTCCCTTGAAATGTTCCAGCCTTCATCAAGCACAAAACTAAAATTTGCTGCTTTGGTCCCCCCCCTCTAGGTGTCATGAACACTTGTGGAGCGTTCTCGGGTGAGTATTGTGAGAAGCAAAACATCTGTGATCAATGTTTCACCGGCAACTTCTTGAAACTGTGGTGGTTTGTTTCTGGCCCTTTCATGATCCACGGAGTGAAATAATTCATCTGCTCCTCTGAACTCTGAGATGAACCGCAGCGTCTCCTGTCAGCAGGGGCGTCACACCAAATCCTGGGCCCTGGGTACAAGGATTCACTGCGGGCCCCCTCATGAATGTTAACTATTGAAAAATAGCAGATATATCACGAGCTTGTAGATCTACTATTTTTGAAAAATCGTGAAAATGTGTGCAAGAAACCTATGTCAAGGACCCCCAAGATGATATGTATTTGGCCACGGACCCCGATCTCAAAATATTTAGTTCCAGGGACCCCCAGAAGCAAAATTTGAGTTAGAAATGTTCGCTTAAAAAATACATATATATTCAAAGATTTTCACACATTTTCACAACTTTTCAAAAATAGCAGATCTACAAGCTTGCAGCGCGGCACTCGGTGCCGCGCTGTGAGCTTGTATATCTGCTATTTTTTAATAGATAAAGTTACTAGGGCCCCTCCTCCACCTTGGGCCCCAGTAACTCAGTCCCACTTTCCTACCCCTTGTGACACCCCTGCCTGTCAGTCAGCTTGGGCTCCTGTGAGCTGTGCATATTTCATCATGGAGTCACAATGGAGGTTGTTGTCAGATGACTGAAGTAACGGGAGAGAAAAGATGACAGTTAAGAGGTCTTGTGGGAGGGAGCGGGCGTTGACATTTAGCACTTGTTTGCACAGTTCAGTTCACATCTGGGAACGCTAGGCAGAACTTAAACATGATGCGCTGATATATGTCAATGGAACTTTATACACACGGTACGTAATACCCCGTGTGTTGATTTAACTCTCATACTCATCCTTGTGGGTCCATTTGTTTCCATTGGTACACATTCAGTTAAATTAACATTGAGGATTTAACAGTGTAGATACAATTATCCCATGTGGATAAGGCAATGTCATTTGTATAGCACATTCCAACAACAAGGCAATTCAAAGAAGTGAGAGTTGCAGCTGACCTGCAGTTTTCTGAAGCTGAACGCTGCTTGACGTACTGTGGCGTCCTCCTAACGGTGTGTTCCCGTCATGTGCAGGGGTCCTGATGGTGTACTTCTCTGGCTACCTGATCGAGACCACAGGCTCGTGGGCGTCGGTGTTCGCTCTCATCACGGTGGTCAACCTGCTGGGCCTCTGCACCTTCCTGGCCTTCGCCGAGGCCCGCCGCGTGGACATCGACTCTGCCAAGGCACGCTACCACAACATCCACATGATCTGAAGCGTCAAAAGAACTCCGGGGAATTGTCTTTGTGGAGTGAGGAGACCAGAGCAGTCTGCCAGCGGGGTGGGGTGAGGCCAAACCCACTACACCCCACACCAGAGTACTATCCGTGGGACCGGAGGTGCCACATAACAGCCTCTGTTGTGGTTGGTTGCAGTAGTACAATAATTAGCCTACCAACAGAGGCCGCAGCACAATGCTAGTGAAATGTCATAGAGCCGAAGCCTAGAAATCTGAAACCCGTAAAGCCCAGTCCAGACCAATGATTCGTAAACGTGACGGAACTGTCGCAGAGGCGGTTGCAGCGGTCTGAATTACCCCGGCGTCACAGGAACGGTGCATGCCGTCTCATTGCGTCGCAAGTGATTCTACACGTTCGGTCGGATGCTATCAAACATTTAACACAAAATAACCAGTCCAGACCAATGATTCGCAAACGTGACGGAACTGTCGAGGCGGTTGCAGCGGTCTGAATTACCCCATCGGAGCAGGATCGGAGCATGCCGTCTCTTCGCGTCGCAAGTGATTCTACACGTTCGGTCGGATGCTATCAAACATTTAACCAATCCAAGTGTGTGCGGCTCTGCCCGAGAACACTGACACGCACAGATATAAACAACCAGACAATGAGGTTTTTGGACGGAGGGGAAAGAAGACCTGCTTATTAACCTTTTGGCAGAGTTATCATGTTTGTATAACACCAGTTTAAAGAGATACTCCAACAAAGTCACTAAAACGAATGCCACACGCCAAACTTGCGGTACGTTCTCTCTCTCTTTTTCTCTCTCACACACACAGGCGCTGTGTGTGCATTTGTGTGTGTGTGAGTGTGACACAAACGCACAAATGCAGAAACAGCCCAAGTCTTTCTTTTAGGCATATACCTTGAGAAATAGAGCGTGTGAATGGGAGAAAGGAGGGCCATTTCAAAAAGAGTATCTACAAGTTTTACAATAAATATAACGGGTTGAAGTGCTATGCAAACGGTGACTGCCGCCGTCTGTCACCATCCAGTTTAGGGAGCCCGTCTGTTGTTTATCACGTTACTGTGGAAACGGCAGTCTGGGTGTGGACTGTCCCGGTGTTTTAGGATTGTGTTGTGAGAGGTTGCATGTTGCAACTAGTTGTGTTCGGATCATTGGCGTGGACTGGGCTTAAGAACCGAAATGACAGGATATTATGAACTGTTAGACTGTTAAGCCTCGATCAGAGTCGGCTCAGTCTTTTTGAGTCATGAAACTACAACGTTACGTCATTCCAACGTTACGTCATTCCTCGCGGTGAAGAGCTTTCCACCGCGAGTCCCGACACCTCTCTCTGTTTTTACTTTCAGACAGATAGGCTCTTCACCCCGTTCACTGATTGGTCGACCTGGACCAGTCAGTCACGGTGAATAGGACTTCACCGTGACTGACTATGATGTCCTTCACTTATTTTCTGACTTGAGGTGGAAAGCTTTCCACCTAAAATTTGCAGTGGATAGCTCTTCACTGCAGACTCTGATCGAGGCTTTAGGGGCTGTGGATTGGTCAAGAGGACAGGAAGTAGTCCTGCAGTGTTCTCGCGTAGCCAGACACATCCCAGATCTCCGCCACTGCCTACTGATACATCTGTTGACATCTTAACTGAAGTCAATGTAGGGACTAAAAGTCAGCGAAAACAATTCAGAGAAAAAAAAAAAACAATGCAAAGATTTTAGGTTGGTCCTTCATATTGGGATTAAATGGGGATTAGTGTAACCCCATTAAGACCTGAGGAAGATTCTACAAATACTTTCTAAAATCAGTAGTTCTCAAACGTATTTGTGCCAAGGACAACCAAAATTACATTGAATTTAGATTTCCACCAGATGTATCGGAAGGCGGAGAGTCTAGTCGAGTCTAGTCCTGCACTTCTCTTGTGTCTCTGTCTCACTCAACTCACGGCCTGCGTAGCAATTGGTCTGTATTTTATTTCTTTTTTCTTTTGTCACATCATGATTCTCCTTTGCTCGTCAAGCATGTCCTTTGTCGTTCTACTTCGGTGAGCGACCTTGGCAAATTATGAATCAGGCATCAAGGCTCGATTCGGATGTGTATATGGGTGTTTTGATTGAGAGATGATGGATGGTGTTTAGACTCGCCAGCTAGTTTATGACAGACCAAGATGGTGGCTTCCTACCCTTAGTGCTTTTTCAAGCCAAGGAAATATAACATTTTAACACA
Organism: Nannobrachium achirus; assembly: GCF_963921795.1. Classification (NCBI taxonomy): domain Eukaryota; kingdom Metazoa; phylum Chordata; class Actinopteri; order Myctophiformes; family Myctophidae; genus Nannobrachium; species Nannobrachium achirus. The sequence goes on from NC_137818.1 coordinate 18,312,718, forward strand.
AATATTTGATTCTGGGTGTCCCCGGCACACATATTTGCACTAATCTTCCCAAGATCTTTCAGAAAATAGCAGATTAGATCTAGAAGCTGGATAATACAGATATACATCCTTGTACAGTACATCTGCTATTCTTGAATAGCCAAAGTACAAATTATGTATGGTTAAAGTGATTTAAATGATTGTGACATTAAACCATTAAGACCTGGAATTATTACATACTTTAGCTATTGAAAAATAGCAGATATACAAGCTCTTGGTGCTGCGCTGCGAGCTTGTATATCTGCTATTTTTTTTTTATCTTGAAAGTTTTGGCAAATCTTTGAAAATATATCATTTATAAAGCAAACTTTTGTAACTCAAATCTCTGCTTCTGGGTGGTCCCTAGAACAACATATTTTTAGATGGGGGGTCCACGGCCAAATACATGTAATTGTGGGGGTCCTTGACATGAAAAAGTTTGAGAACCACTGATTCAGAAGAAGGATTTAAAAGACATTTATAGAATCGGGTCAAACTATTCAAAGACTTGCACCAATTTTCACAATCTTTTCAGAAATAGCAGATCTACAAGCTCGCAGTGCAGCACTCGGTGCCGCACTGTGAGCTTGTATATCTGCAATCTTAAAAAAATAAAAAAAATGGTTAAAGCGGTTCAAGTCTAACGCGAGGGACCCCTTGCTGAGACGGGGATGGGGAGAGGCTGTCACAGTAAGCTGCCCGTCATCTCCGAGTGACACCTCATTACCAGGTAGCTAATTAGTTGTCCCCATCTCCATGGTGACGAGCTCATCACCATGTCATCCTGCTTTTTCTATTTAATTTTTTCCCCACCCGAGGGGGGTGGAAAACGCGGCTTTCGCTGAGTATCAACTCGGTATCAATCAATGTTTTGTGGACAAAGGAGACCAAACAATTTGTTTCTTTTCTGTTCTTGTTTTGTTTTTCCCTTGACCAAATGACCGCATGAAATACAGATACCTCACTTAATTATTTTTGCTTATCGATTACATCTATATATTTATACAAGACGGCGAGAAATGTAACATATCGGGAGAGACGACTGTTTGCTTGGCGAGTCGAGTCAGAGGCTTAAGTCGAGCGTAACTGCGGTATGCTAAGGCCCAGTTCTAGTAAAAAAATATATATTTATATTGACAGTACATTCATAAATGTAATTATTGTTGCTTAGCTGAAAAGCAATGTCACTAAGACTGAAAGAACTCAAGTTACAAAGTGCTTTACAAAAGAAATTAAAAAATACCAGTAAATGAAATCCAAAACTTGATAAACCAAAAGTTGCCATAAACATACATGATAACCCCAACAATAGCATCAATTAAGAAAAAGCTGTTCTCACCGAGCAAGACCATTCACATTGACCGCTTAGTTCTGCGAGAAGAGTCCGAACCTATGCTGATTCCGTTTCAGGTTTTGCAGAGACCTCAGATATAAGTCATATCTGATAATATATGTTAGTAATATATTTATTTAACATACTAAAGCCCTGTTCAAAAATGTTCCAAAATAGCTGATCTACATGCTGCTCACAGTGCATTCACAACGTCGTGGGACCTGTTTTGAGCTTGTAGATCTGCTATTCATTGAAAAGGTTTGATTATTTTTTTTAAAGTATGAAACTTTTTCAAAATACGGACGCCAGGTTGAAAGTGGGCAAAGAAATTGTGACACATCCTGTGCATAATTGCCAATACTGAAGTCATAAACAAAAAAATATATCAAATAATCAAACCAATATAACTGGCTCTATCTACTAATTAAACTCAATCAAAATATTACAGTCCCTAAGTGTTGCCTATATGAAACACACTGATGCTATGCATATTGCAGGACAGTGTTATAACAATATCATATTGCATGAGACTTGTTCACGGGGACATTTTTATTATTGCTACTCTGAGCTACCACCAGAGGGGGCCGGAGGGGGACCTAGTTGCTTACTTGAGATGTCGATGGGCCTAATCTATGTATTTATTAATGTTGTGCCTAAATCCATGAAATGGGACGACTTGCACAAAAGGAACTGTTTACTGAAGGGGCGCGCGCACACGTTTGGGTTTATTTATAATTGTACTTTCCCATGTTATTTCTAAGCCTATGTTGTGAAAGTTTTGTGTTTCTTCAGTGTTGGATAGCAAACCTTTCTGTTACCAACTCGCTCTGACCACGTCTTGGATCGTTGTCCCAATAAACTGAGGTTTTAAAAAAAGTACAGGGTCGCACTCGATAATAAAACCTTGTTTTTTTATTCTTCCTTATGCCTCAAAGATCACTAAATGTGTGATCTGTGAGGCATATGGAAGAATAAAACCAGTGCTACCCTGTTAATTTTTTATTTGTTTCATTGTTCGATGTCATTAAGTGCAAAGAGCATTTAGGCAAAGCCATTTCCTGGATGTTTTCAATAGACAAATGCATTGTTTTTTATTTATTAATTCTTTTTTTACGACGGTGTACGAATATAGCAGATGTACAAGCTGACAATGTGCATTGTGAGCTTGTACACATCGTCGTTGTCGGGTGAAAACCTTGTATGTCCAAAACCGTTTCGCATTTATCATTTTAAAAATGATTTAAACTAGTGAAAACAGTGCGAGGCGTTGTGTGCTTGTAGATCTGCTGTTTTCACTACTTTTGTGCGACGGCCTTGTATGATGAAACAGGGCTTTACTTTGCGAAAGAACGTACAAATTTGAAACTTGGAGATACGAGGTTTCCACCCGACAACGATGATCTGCTATTTTCGATGGGGGACACCTTTGTACGACAAAGTATAAACTGTTTTTTATTTAGTCTTCACCGAGTAGAGATGTATAAAGACATACAAACTGTAAAGCACACCAGTTAAAGGTGCTGTAAGTGATGTTTCTTTTTTCTTTTTTTTATGTTAAAGCTCTATATTGCGATCAATCATTGCTATAATGTTTGTTCAGTAACCGGGGTCTCCCTGTCTCTCCAGGTCTTTAATAAGGAGAAAATAAATGTTCAGGTGGGTAACTTGCCAATTATAGCTAAATGGGGCGAAACCAATGGAGTAACCTCGCGCCACCACCAGGCTTTCTCGGGGGAAAGCCTTTATTCGTTTACAACGGGCAGCTCACTTTGTGTCATCACTTCCAATTTCACTTGTTGATCCTTAATGAGTTCTCTCTCATGATTGGATAGAATTGGTGTCCTGACCTGAACATGCTTTTTCTGATGTTTACTAGAGCTGGAGACATGGAGAGTCCTGTTACTTCATAAACCTTCCGTCTATTAAATGCAATCAGAATTTAGAGCTATTTAACTATTATTTTAACACAAAATAGCACTTGCATTATGGAAAGCTCTCTTCTGATATATGATATCAGATAATACAATGCTGTGGCTTTCACAAATCTGTTGGAATTACTCTTTCTAATGTACCACAAAGCTTTTTTTAAATGGAAACACAAAGCTGAACACTCTAATCATTCTGAAAATGTTTAACGGTGAGATACTGAAAAACCACTGAACAAAAAAAAAGAAAGTTTAATCCTCATCAGCTTTAAAGTCTTAAGGTTTGTTTTGTCATTTAAATCCCCAACATTCTTCAAATGTTTGGACTGCCTTAGCAGCTCTTGTATTGTTTAGAAGCGCCTTCATTGCTCGTCATTTATTGAGTCCCATGCTGTGGTGACATGCTCGCACAATAAGGTGTATTCTGTTATACACATGTTATAATGTAGGGGTCCTGAAAGCTTTTTCGATGAATAATTTTGATAACCTGTAAAATATGTATCATATGAAAAACAAAGTTAAGGAAAACAAATGCAGTATTCTATTGCTTCAAAGACATGTTCTATTTCTAAGCATATTTTATGGATATTTGAATAAAACATATCATTTTAGCTAGTGTGTCGGTTTCATTCTACGTTTTCTGGAACATTTACAAGAGTGTGACCAGTAATTACTAAATACATTTACACATTAACAAGTGCTGTTCTCAAACAATTGTGAGGTACTATTCCTTCAGTATTTCCATTTTTCAATACTTTACGCTTCTACTCCACTACATCTCAAAGGTAACTTTTTGACTCCACTACAATGACATGAAATCTTTAGTCCCAAGTTTCTTTGTAGGGTTGGATTATTAATACAAAACATCTGGTAACCAAATTAAGCTCTATTTTATACTTTGCTTTCCACAAGTTGTTATTGTGGGGAAAACGTATGCTGAAAATAGCCGATTGCTATGCGTTGTGAGCTTTTCTATTGTCTATTTTTAGCCAAAGCTTTTCACACAATATGGATGCTGGTGAGTTTTAAGTGGTTAGGAATTATACCACAGTCTTAATTCCATGTGCAGTTTGACTGGCCTTGTAATGTCTATGTACAGCCACAGAGTGGCAGCACAGTGCAGGAAATAAAGAGTATTGCATATTGGTCTAAACGCAGGCCTTTCACATAACTACAATAATGACTAACATTTGCCTCATAGCAAATTTACCCAAATTGTAATTAAATATATACACACACACACACACACACACACACACACACACACACACACACACACACACACACACACACACACACACACACACACACTCACACACTCTCTGACTGAGATGTTATGTTCAGTCAAAGAGTCGGACTGAGTTACTAGGGCCCAAGGTGGAGGGGCCTTCATTATTTTATACTTTAGCTATTGAAAAATAGCAGATATACAAGCTCACAGCGTGGCACCGAGTGCTGCGCTGCGAGCTTGTAGATCTGCTATTTTTTTAAAGTCGTGAAAATGTGTGCAAATCTTTGAATATATGTACTTTTTTAACATTTCTATCTCAAATTTTGCTTCTGGGGGGTCCCTGGAACTAAATATTTTGAGATCGGGGTCCGTGGCCAAATACATATAATTTTGGGGGTCCTTCACATAAAAGGTTTGAGAACCACTGACATATAAACATTTCAAAAAACCTTAGAAGGATTTGAAATATTCAAAGTCTATTTTCATGATTTTTCAAAAATAGCAGATCTACAAGCTCTCAGCGCGGCACTCTGTGCTGCGCTGTGAGCTTTTATATCTGCTATTTTTCAATGGTTAAAGTACCCAGGGCCCAGTTTTTGGTGCGACACACCTGGAGGCAATATAGGAGGCAAGACAATATTGTAGGTGGTGATGGCTATGGTTTAATGCAGTGGTTCACAACCTGTGGGTCGGGACCCCTAGGGGGGGTCCCCAGATGATGAACTTAATGTGCAACATTGTTTTCTCATTCAACAGTAAACAAACCGACATACAGATTAAGCGTATAGAGGGTATCTTCACGTTTCTAAAGTGACAATTTAAGGACTTTCAAGATCTTTTTTATTACCTCTAAAATGAAAAATTAAATATTGGCGAAATTGTCAAATATTAGAGACAGAAATTGTGAAAATAGCCGATCTACATGCATGTAGATCTGCTAGTTTCACATTTCACAGTGTTATACAAAATATAATGCCTCAACTCGTGCTCGTCACAATATAATTGTGTCACAATATAATTGTTTTGGGGGTCGCGCCCTGAAAAGCACTGCTCTAATATAAATGATACCATGGGGAAAAGTACCATAACACTCATGAAGTTCTGCCAAGGAGCACATGGACCAGACAATAGTTGTACTGTCGCTGCTTCAAGGACAAGCTGAACCATAAAAAGACAGACTGTGACCAAAACAATATCAGAACTAGTGGAGACATCTAGGCTCCTAAAGGTTAATATATATTATACATATGTATTAAAACCTCCGCCTCATGTCACGCTGCATACTGTATATGGCCATTCATTTATTAGTTAATACATTTCCCCCTTTGACTTGAATGGGAAAATTCAAATGGTAAGACAGAATTAATTTGCAAGTGTGACTAGCTTCACGGCAACCATACTTGCAAATTAATTCTGTCCTTGTCCCTTTTATGCCCATGTAGAGATCCCTGATGTCATCAATATTACGCCCATATCTGGGAATGCCCGTATATGGACATATTGTGTCGGTCTCATGATAACCAGTGTGGTTGCCGCGACGCAAGTCACACTTGCAAATGAATTCCGTCCTTGTCCCTTTTATGCCATGCATAGGGAGCTTTTATGCCCATATATGGAGATCGCAACTTAGGGCGAGGTCGCTTCTCGCCCTTAGGGAGTCTTTCTGGTATGAGTTCTGTAAGTGATGGTAACATATAAAGGTTAGCTGCAGTATATGCAAACATAATAACAATGAACAATTCTGCTGCAGTGCCCACATTGTTTAGGTCAGTGGTTCTCAACCTGTGGGTCGGGACCCAGCCCAGTCCCTCTCACTCTCTCTCTCTCGCTCACTCTCGTCCCAAATTTATTTTGAGGGGTCCCCAGATGATTAACTTAATGTGAAACATTGTTTTCTCACTCAACAGTAAACAAACCAACATACAGTATAAGTGTATAGAGGGTATCTGCACATTTCTAAAGCGACAATTTAAGGACTTTTTAATACCTCTAAAATGACAAATTAAACATTGGCCAAATTGTCAAATATTTGTTTCAGAATTTGTGAAATAATAGCCGATCTACATTCTCACAACGCCTCGAGCATGCAGATCGTCTATTTTCCCAATAGAACCGTGTTATACAAAATGTAACGCCTCAACTCAGTGCTGGTCAGGGTGGGGGCGGGTCCCCAGTTAAAATATGATTATTTTGGGGGGTCGCAGCCTGAAAAGGTTGAGAACCACTGGTTTAGGTAGCCCACTCTTCCTTGTATCCGTGTGGATCAGCTGTTGAATGAGTTCTCCTTCTTAAAGAGGTCTGGTCCTGTTCACACTTCGAGGCCCAGCTCAGGGCCAGCAGGACGTATGGGGCGGCACCATATGGCAGGATGCTGAGTGCCATGTTGGCTAGCTGGCACTGCCCACGTGTGAACGGCCAGACGCCAGTCCACACAACCCAACCCAGCCCAGTCCCTCTCTCTCTCACTCTCTCTCTCTCTCTCTCTCTCTCTCTCTCTCTCTCTCTCACTCTCACTCTCACTCTCTCTCTCTCTCTCACTCTCTCTCTCTCTCTCTCTCTCTCTCTCTCATCTCATGGGACAGAATTGTGCTCAGGTTACCATGGCGACCGGTGGCTTGTAGCCGCGCCGGCACACACACCACACACCACACACACACACACCACACCACACACCACACACCACACACCACACACCACACCACAGCAGCGACGAGGAAGAGGGAAGAGGAGGGAGGCGGGGAGGGGAGGGGTCATCGTGAGTGGATAACACTAATCTAGTCCTAAGAGGTGGGGGTGGTGGAGACCCCAGCATGTCACATAATAAGAATGGTAAATTCTGGACCGCATTTATATACAACGCTTTTCTCCAAATCGCTTTACAATGTAGGCCTACTGTCATATTCACCCACTCACACACTTATAGCGAAGGAAACACTTTCACACCAACTCTGGGGGAGCCCGGGATCGAACTGGGAACCTGAACCGGTTGCTCCACCTCCTGAACCACTGCCGCCCGCCCTGATTAAGGGTACTGTCATATATTATAAGCCAATCAAATTAATTGACTGTACTTAGACTATTTACTGTACTGGTCAGCTGTTGTTGGGGGGCGAGGGACAGATTACACTGTGACATGAGTTTCAGACTATTTCAGAGCATTTTCAGAGAGACCACGTGACCTACTGTATCATACTATTATAATTTTGGGGCGTGTCAGCAGGCCTTTAACTACTTTATTGTTTGTTGCACGATGTTATCCTGTCGAGTCAAGCTTGTAGATCGGTTATTTCCCAACTAATATAGATCTTTGTTTTTGTTACTTATTAGAAACTTTTCACCTATAAATGACATGGCCCATAACCCGGATGGATTATTAATCAATTATTATTTTCCTAATGATCGATTAAAAACGATCATTTTGATCAACTGTCGCACCACTCCCACATGTCAGATTGGTTCCAAACAGCCATAAGGATAAAGGAGGGAGGCGGCTGGTCGGTCACTCACTGGAGTGGCTGACAGGGAATGGTGTTGTAAAATACCAAGACCACATAATCATGATGAGCAGCCCCAGGGGCGTCACAAGGGGTAGGAAAGTGGGACTGAGTTACTAGGGCCCAAGGTGGTGGAGGGGCCTTAATTATTTTATACTTTAGCAATTGAAAAATAGCAGATATACAAGCTCACAGCGCGGCACCGAGTGCCGCGCTGCGAGCTTGTAGATCTGCTATTTTTGAAAAGTCGTGAAAATGTGTGCAAATCTTTGAATATATGTATTTTTTAAGCGAACATTTGTAACTCAAATTTTGCTTCTGGGGGGGTCCCTGGAACTAAATATTTTGAGATGGGGTCCGTGGCCAAATACATATCATCTTGGGGGTCCTTCCCTTGAAAAGGTTTGAGCTCCACTGAAATATTCAAAGATTTTCATGATTTTTCAAAAATAGCAGATCTACAAGCTCGCAGTGCAGCACTCGGTGCCGCGCTGTGAGCTTGTATATCTGCTATTTTCCAATAGTTAAAGCACAGGGGCCCCACAGTGAATCCATGTACCCGGGGCCCAGAATTTGGTGCGACACCCCTGAGCAGCCCACTATTTAATTAGTAGAGACGAAAAACTTTGAGGAGGAGAGGAGAGGAGAGGAGAGGAGGATGTTGCCGTGTTTGCTTAGTATAAGCCACTTTGGCTTGTTTTTCTGTAAATTAGCTTGTTAAATATTGGTGGTTTTTTTGGGGGGTCTCATTTCTAAAGTGTGGTTGCTTGTTTGGACTTGCTTCTTACGTGTTGTTTAAACCAGTGCTTCTCAAACATTTTCATATCAAGGACCCCACTAAATGATTTTGTAATTGTCTGCTAATCGCCTATCTGAAAACATGTTGTGCCACGGACCCCCATTACCATACCTGATTTGTGTTGTTAAAGGTTTTCAACAAATATTTCAAATCTTTCACCTTTTTCCCAAAGATCTTTTTTGGAAAATACCACAGTCGTGAGCTTGTAGATCGGGCTATTTTCAAATAGCCGATGAATATAGCTTTAAAGTGCTATTGTGTTCTTCATTTGGGCTGGTTTTTCATAGACCTGGTTGCTTATTTCATTGGTTCTCAAAGCTGGGTCCCCAGCAACATGTGTTAATACAGCATCCCAATGATTTTATATGTTATAAATATATTTCTCTCTGAAAACCTGGCAACACTGCCCGGGGAGAGCGCCTCCCCCATCTTGGTGGGCTGGTTCATGGCTGGCTGGCAGAGTATAACCCAGTAAAGGCATTAGAGAGAGCCAGAGATACATGTAAATGAAATAGCCCCATTAATTAGTAATTAACATCAAGTTAATGACATTTCACTGTGTCGCCATCTCATCCCATGTCCTTCCTCTGTGGCAGAGGGGCTTGTCTCCCCCCCCCCCCTCCTTGTCCCCGAGCCGAATGCTAATTATCTACTAGACCAAAGGAAGGACTGCCTTGTAGGGCCACCTAATGATATAAAGACTGCACTTTAAGGTTGGCCATTGTGTGCGGAAGGATTAATCACTCACTGTGGTAATAGATCAGGAGGTTTTATAAGTCCTACAGTTCCTTTGAGGGCCTTTGTATCGAGGCCCCATTGACAGGCTTTATGTGCTAATTGCGTTGCGCCTGTTAGCCTAATGTCGGATTGTCCCTTATGATTCACAACTAATTTTAAACATTATCCTAGTTCACAAGGAGGGAAAATGTATTTTTTTCTCCTTTCTCAACAGTATCGAAAGCGATATTCTTTAACCACACAAACCATAATGCCCCTATACTCCGGGGGGCGGGGGGACATTTGGCCAGAAATAGTCGATTGGCAAGCTCGCAAACCATCACGAGCAGGGATGGATTTATCAAGTTTGCTTAAGTTTGCGAGCCCCCTACACCAGTGGTTCTCAAACAGTTTGACTCAGGTCACCCTGCACCTTTGCATCCACGGCAACCCTGAATTACATTGTTACTTTCAGTAGCCTGCCTTACATTTATGTCAAAATATGTAAATCTTTCCCCCTAAGATACAGTATGACACAAGGAAAACTCGAGAGGATATCTGTTTGAATCATAGATGGACAGATCGAAAACAACTTTACTTCATGGTGTTTAAACACTTGAAGTGATATTGATAAAAAAATCCAAATATTATCAAAGCATTCTGAGGCACCCCTGGACTTGCGTCAAGGCACCTAGGGTGCCACGTCACCCACTTTGAGAAACCCTGCACTACACACACGCACGCACGCACGCACGTCACGCACGCACAAACCTACAATACTTTGTATCAAAAACATTTTATAAAAGACTGAATGAGAGAGAGACAATGGACAGTGCAGAGTACAGTGTAAAAGTTGGATCACTTGAACTTAATTTCACCATAAAGTCTAAACTATCTTGACTTGTGAGCTATAGGCGGACCTAGTGCAGAACCCTGGAACTATCTTGACTTGTGAGCTATAGGCGGACCTAGTGCAGAGCCCTGGGGGACCCCACCCCGGTCAACTACAATACTGTAAGTAGCCTATATACAGTATAGGGTTTAAATGGTTAAGTAAACATGAAATCCAGGTTTACTTTCCATCAAATCATTTTAATCTAATGTTTTCAAAAATACAATCTCATATAGGTTGGTTGTCTTGGGTTGTGCCTAATCTGAAGATTTCTTTTTGGGCCCAAATGATGTATGGGGGGTCCCTGGCACAAAACATTTTCATTTGGGGGTCTGCGGCCAAATACGTTGACATGAAAAAAGTTTGAAAACCACAAGCTGTACTAAAGCGCTGTCTGCTGTTTCGGGGCTCCCTACTGTGCATGAATCAGTTCCATGCCAGTGGTGATTTGTAGGATTTTGACTGCAGTCAGCGACGCTGTTTAAAGTTCTCTGTGAAGGCAGATGAAACATGATACTTTACACTCTGAACACAGCGGTGTTCCTAGAAGGGACAAGAATGACAAAACCTCCAAAATGAAGCACTTATACGGTATATCCTCATATTCATCATGCATCATTATGTCCTGCTACACTTTCAGCCTGGTGTTGTTAAAGGACAACTTTGTTTTATTAACAAGAACTGTTCATATTTTAGATTGTAATTAGAGAAAAGAAAAGATGAGTGTTAAAATGTTTTCATTTACTTCTTTCAGCTATTTTAACGATTTTGATTTCGGTGGGTGGGGGCATGCGTGCAAGTGGCTAAATATGTATTTTTAGACACAATAAGCCGGTGATTTCTTTACTGCTATTTAGAGTAACGCTGCTAGCCCCCATAAGTCACATCTGCCCATGAAAGATTGCGGTGCATCTTGGGAATGGGCTTATTGTGTCTAAAAAGACATATTTAGCCACTTGTACGCATGCCCACACCCACTGAAATCAAAGTAATTTAAATCACTAAAACGATAGAAAGGAGTAAATGAAAGCATTTTAACACTGTTGTTAAAAAAAGTTGTCCTTTAAGGTTTGTGTCTAGTTGGACCCAAATTCAAAGGAAGACACAATCTTGATGTGACAACATCTTGTCGCAGGTGAGCAAAACCAGCAAACAAGAACTGACTTAGAAGCAGGTTTCAAAGACAAACAATCCAGCAAACATTTAAGGAAACAGACAGGTAGAACTAGCAAGACACAGATAAAGACAATCAACACAGGGATTGGCTGCTGGGCAAACTGTACACGGTTGACATAAAAATGAACCATAATCACGGGGCAAGAGAAACAAGACTGGTAACAACTATAATGGAAGACAGGAAACGCAAGACCATTATTTCAAAATGACACACTTCCAAATATGGCACAGAAATGCAGATCATGACAGGAGTACTTGTCTTGTTATTAGCTAAGCTGTCGCGCCGCAGGTAGGTGGTGCGCTTCTTGGCTTTCCTGGCTTTGCCCTGGGTTGGCTCCCACAGTGTCAGTTTGCTTGCCACTATAGTTCCGGGTGCCCTGCCAGCCTCATCCTTCTCTCTCCTTGACTTTATCTGTGACCCGCGGTATGGCCCCGTAGAGGACCCCGTAGCGGTCCGTCCGTGTGACACCTAGTGCCATTCGTAGCATTCTTGTGTAGACTCCATCCCGGCCTTTTCCTGTTATGCTGTTGCAGGGGTGGCTCCAGGGGGGCTAGAGGGGGCTTTAGCCCCCCTGGTGAAGGCCTGGCATCCCCTAAACCCCCCCACCCCACAAATCAAGACAATTGACTGACTTCTATGTAAACCATACTATGAAACTGTACATTTTATCCTGGAAAGCATCTTCAGCCTCACAAAAACCCTATTCGATCACCTACAGTACTCAGATTTGGAGCTGTAAACTGCCAATGATCTGGTCTGTACAGTTATCCATACCCTAAGCGAGAGAGAATCTCGTTTGTCATATTAATACTATTCATTATTGTTTGTTGCCAGCTCCCCCATAGCCCCGCCACGCTGTGCTGTTGATCATCCATGTCTCAGCCCCATACAGCAGCACTGTAGCTACGAACAGCCACCTCTTGAGGTCTTCTCCCATGTCCGATTCCCACACTCTTCTCATCCCATGCAGGGCATTCCTGGCAAGCTTGCACTCAGGCCCTTTTCTGTTGAAGCAGTCTCGGCCCCCGAGAAAGAAAGAAGAAATGAACGCGTGACCGTGAGGACTGTTTACATCGTCATCGCACCGTGTGTTTTCCGTGAGTCGTCAAAATAAGGTAAAAACAATGAAAAACGCTGGCAGTGGCAGATGAATGAATTAGAGTAATTAATACCTGCCAGTGAATGTGTGAAGTAATGCCATAATGTCTATGACAATTTCCATCATTAGTGTTTGGAACTATGGTGGTTCGACGGCGTAACTTCGGCATTCTTGTTTTTATCTCTGAGCGTAATGAATTCGAATTATCTTTTTAGTTACTTTTGGCAATAAATGATTGAACATTGATTATTATATGAATATTCCTAATTTACAAGATGCGCCATTGCTGTAAAATTGTTACCGATGGACTGAACAATGGTTCTGGTCCAAAGGGTCTCTCAATTTCTTTCGCTCTACTTTTGATTTGTCTCTCCGTCTCCATAACTATATTTTCTTTTAGTCCAAAGCTTGTTTTGTAATGTAATAATTGACCACTCGAAGGGATTCCCTGTTGCCTAAACAAACTAAACACACACGCACACACAACGCGCGCACACACACACACACACACACACACACACACACACACACACACACACACACACACACACACACACACACACACACACACACACACACACACACACACACACACACACAAAATATGTTGATTTCTGCCAATTAAACTCCATCATCTGTTTAGCTCCTGCTCCACATATGGCCTCTGTTATGTCTAAAGAGCAAACAGAGCAGGCAATGAGAGGGGCTCCATTTTAATGGAACCCTGCGGGACAGGACCTACACCTGCGCATTAATAATATTAAATCATCCACAACCCCACTGCAGGCCAGATGAGGGCCAGATGAGGGCCGTGTGTGTGTGTGTGTGTGTGTGTGTGTGTGTGTGTGTGTGTGTGTGTGTGTGTGTGTGTGTGTGTGTGTGTGTGTGTGTGTGTGTGTGTGTGTGTGTGTGTGTGTGCGCGCGCGCGCGCGCGCGTGTGTGTACACTTGTTTTACTATACAGTACTTGTGAGGGCCAAATGTATAGTAGAATTTGATACTTTTCCCTGGACCTTCCAAGAATTTGCTTAGTATTTATTTTTATGCTTAAAACTGATTTTTATATTAGGAAAATATTCAGGTTGGGGTAACCCATTAAGACCTGAAAAATACCTAAAAATGTCTTATAAATCCTAATGGTTTTCTGACAAACGCATGTTTCTTTATCTGTATTGCTCAAAGTATTTAGTGTCAAAGACCCCTAGTATTATATGTATTTGGCCATGGACCCCCATCTCAAAATATTTTGTTCCAGGGACCCCCCAGAAGCAAAGAGAAAATAGCAGAAATAGCAGATCAACAAGAAAGCTCATAGCACTGCACTCTAGACCACGAGGTTGCAGTCAGAGGAAAGTTATAGTTAGTCTAGTCTTGTGCCTGATGTATGATGTGTGACTGTTATAAGTGCTGTAAATAGAACTTGTATAATATTCAATCCTGAGTCTAAGGTGTTCTGATCTTTTGGGAGTTAACATTTTTCATTATTAGACCTGGAGGGCAAATTATTAGCAATTATCTCTTTCAGTTCAGTTAGACACCAGCTCAGGATGGACCATTTACCATTTATTGCAATGTTAATTCATTCAGTTTGGCGGTGTGGCTCTCCTCCTACTGCAGATGACACAGAATCTGAGATCACAATCCCCCAGAAGCAGAGTAGAGTTATTAAGCATAAGATAGAGTTATTAGTATTACATGAATATAACATTGAACCTTTCAATGACATACATTAGGACACACGTATCATTCAACAGTACACTCCACAGAATCATCCCATTAACACACGTAAAAACATAAGGGCTGGGGAGGTGGGGGGAGTTTGTTCACTGACAACTGCAGAACGTAGCTGAGACAATAATGCTGTGCATGTAGAATGAACAGAAATGTTGGTCTGCTTAAAATAAACTGTAGGGACTGTAGAGTGTGAGAATTAAGGGAGACTCGAACCTTGCCCGTGGGGTATGCGCAGTCACAGTATGTGAGGGATTGAATGTAGGAGTCTCAGAAGTAATGTTGGAGAACCCAGACGTATCAGTGATGTCAGTCATCTCCAAACTTGGGCGTGGTTTCAGCATGCAGATGTTACGATGGCGGAGACGCATGCGCAGTACAGGCGGAGGTATCAGTGATGTCAGAAATCTGGGCACTGTTTCACCCGATTATGCCCATATATAAATGAGTGAGGTTGAATGTTGTGGGGGTATAGCCTATACTTGTTAGCGAAGGGCATTCATTTACAAAAAAAGAAAAAAGACATGAACAAATTTAGTATTAAATGGAAATACAAGGTTTCTGCCTCAAAGCAACAATATGAACTATAAGGTCAGTCTTATGTAGTGTGCCATGTTTTTACCCTGCTGTAGTTTCTAACATAAACTGGAAAACAAACAACAAAATTAGCCTGTAGGCTTTCATCCCCCCTTTAAAATTTGCCAAATGAATAATTACGGAGTTCACCAGACCTTAGTCAGATGCAAAGAAACATTCCTCTGAACAAATGCTAGGAATGTAATTTTAGAAAACAATATGGTCCTCTGCCCGTGGCAATGAATCATCATATGCTCATGTTTTAAAGCAACATGGGAATATCTGAAGCATTCTTACAACTGTGTAAACACAGTGAAATGTGTCCATTGCTTAATACCACACTGAACTAAGCATAATCAAGTCAATACTGGAGTTGGCATGGATTTCTACACACAGAGGGCAGTTCTTTCTACATAAGATGCAGGAGAGTTTGGACAAGGCAATTCTCTTGAATGCTGCCTTTCAGGTATGGCATGGAAAGAGGGCCTTTGCCTTTCTTTCACCATAGTAAAAACTGCATTCATGGTCTGGAGTTGGCACTTTTTACAGACGGATAAAAGGGCATGGGCTCAAGCCCCCTTTGATGTCTATTTGTGCACATGCCTGCCTCCACACATGGTCTAAATATATTCAATTGGTTGAATAATATATAAGCTCAGTATTGTGTTATTCCACATTGCGTTTTGGCAGACATGCGTGTTGAAAGATACTCATTTTAAAAAGCTAACCCTTGTTGACTGGTAGTGCGACCTCCCAGGTTAGGAACTGATAAACACATAACGGACAATAACGGAGAGATGAAACGTTGGTTGTCAGTTGTACTTTGCTTAGTTTTACTGTTGTATAATATGGGCTAGTTGCTGTCAGAAAGACATTATTGCAAATTATGACAGTGGCAAACAGAACTCTCGCATTGTCAGCTTGAAGATCTATTTTTGCTATGAGTGTAAGTGGTTCTGTCTGTCTGTCTGTGGGTATTGTAAATATATACTTTATATATACAGTATATTCTTTTTAAATTACAAGAGCTTGTGAATAACAACCTTAGATCCGTCGACCATCGGAACACATTCTTTTTTTCCATTTCCTGAAAACTATAAGAGATACCAGGGACATGCAGAGAATGTTAGAGAGGCAGGGGCTGAAATTTCTAAAAGGGCCTTTTGGTTAAAAATATTGAAAATAGCAGACCTCCAAGCTAACAACGCGTCGCACTGTGACGCGTTGTAACGGCATGGATCTCTAAACAGAGAGGGCAATTCTTTCAACATAAGCTGCTGCATTCAAGTTCAGGAGTGTTTGGACACGGCAATTCTCTTGAATGCTGCCTTCAGGTATGGCATGGAAGAGAGGGCATTTGCATTTCTTTCACCATAGTAAAAACTGCATTCATGGTCTGGAGAGGGCACTTTTTACAGACGGGTAAAAGGGCAGGGGCTCAAGCCCCCTTTGATGTCTGTGTGTGCACGTGCCTGACAGAGACAATGTAAGGTCTCTGCTGAGTGGAATGTCCACGTTAGCTTTCAGGATTCAAATTCAAAAACAGCAAATGTTTTGACTTTCCAGCTTGTTGATCTGCTACTACTACCCTGTATTATGATCAAGTATAGACCAAAAAAAAACACAAAAAGTTAAAATATGGAGATAAGAGACTTCTGCCACGACAGCGACAATATAAGGTACGTCATTGTGTGTTTGTGAACGCACACGAGGAGGTTAATATCCACTCCACACACCACCACCACCACCGCACCACCCGCCTTTCATGTTCCCCTCCAACCCTCCACTCGTCTGTTCCAGGCCTGCCTGGCTTCACACCACTTTGCATCTCCATCACCAGAACCCCCTCAACCCCCTCAACCCCCTCAACCCCTCCACCTCCGTCCCTCCCTCCCCCCCCTCTCTCTCTTTACTAAAGTTTGGCTGTCAATCAGCCCGGCGTGGCCTCGGGCAACAGGCACACTGATGAAAAGGGCCCCCGAGAGGCAAAGGAGACCCAAATTAGATTTCAATAAGAGGCCCGATGAATATTCATATCGACGGAGGACAAACATCTAAAGGTAAAAAAAGCCTTTTGATCTCGGGCTAAGCGCACAAATATCACTTCACTGTGTGTGTGTGTGTGTGTGTTTGTGTGTGTGTGTGTGTGTGTGTGTGTGTGTGTGTGTGTGTGTGTGTGTGTGTGTTGTTCCCTGGGTTCCTGCGTGGCATGGCACTCTCTGGATGCAACGCATTTTTCTTTTCTTTTTTTTTTTACCCATGGTCCGGCATCTATAGCCCTGGTCTTTTTCTCTCTCTCTCTCTCTCTCTCTCTCTCTCTCTCTCTCTCTCTCTCTCCCTCCCTCTCTCTCTCCCTCCCTCCCTCCTCGGGGGGATGTTGGAGGAATAATGATGATGGAGCTACAAAGACGGAAAAAAGGAGCCATAATGAATGTTTATACTAAAGGGACCCAACAGAAAGGGCATCTGCACTAAGTATTCAGTAATTAGTATTTAGCAGAAGTTAATCGCAGAGTGCAACGCGCACACATGTGTGCCCTCGCGCAAACGGGCACTCACAGGCACACACAGGCACACACAGGCACACACACACACACACACACACACACACACACACACACACACACACACACACACACACACACACACACACACACACACACACACACACACACACAAACTCACTTTTAGGAAATAATAATTTTACGATGGCAATTTTATGAATGTAATTTTTACCATTTTTAACCCAAATCTGCCAACCCCGAGTTATCCTCTGTCGCACACCATGCGTCACACAGGAAATTGCAGATCTACAATGCTTCACAGCACAATATGGCCATTGGGCTTGTACGGTAGATCAGTATAACTATGTCTAAACCAGGCACAACTCTAACCCTGCGTCAGGGGGGAAGTTCACAGATTGACCCAAACGCAGGGAAAGACTCCGGCTCAAACTTGAAGCAGCAACAGTGTTGTATGTCTTATATTCACGTAAAAAGACAAGCAACAAGCACGCACACATAATAATAACTAAACTGGTGTATACTAGGCTACAGCAGCCAATCTACAAGCTGTGAGCTTGTATCTTGTAGACCTGCTATTTTCAAGCATTTTGTACAAAGGTACATTTTGAATTCCGGACTTTTACTTGTAACGGACTATTTCAATATTGCAATATTGATACTTTTACTTAAGTAAAATGTAATACTTTTTCCACCGCACTGCTCAAAGAATGATAGTGCACACACACACACACACACACACACACACACACACACACACACACACACACACACACACACACACACACACACACACACGCAGAGGCATCATTTAGTGAGTAAACTTAAGCAGGCCGGGGGAGAGAGGCAACTTCCCCTGACAGCCGCAGTCACAACACAGTTTCATTTCTGCCGTCAACATGTTTACTTCATTTTTATAATTGATTGCCGTTTACTTTGTTCTTCCGGTTGAAATGCCGGCTGAATACACAATGTGACTGACTGTTAACAAGCACACCAGTCCTCTGCCTCTCCTTAGACTGCCATGGAAGAACTAGAAGAGCAAAGTACCAGCGGGGTTAGAAGTACTGAAATTCTTCGCTCAAATGAGAGTGTCGATACTGCAATGTAGAAATATGCTGTTACAAGTAAAAGTCCAGAATTCATTCAGTACAAAAAGTCTCAAATGTATTAAATGTATAAAAAATATTTTAAATAGGGCTGATGTGGTTAATGTATGTTGTTGCGACCGTAGGTCGCACTTACTATCAAAACCTGCACAAACTGTGAGTCAGTCCGTCAGTCAGTCCGTCTGTCTGTCACACCTCACACGTCACACTATTGCCCTGCTCATATCTCCGCAACCGTTGCCCCGATCCGACCCCCGGAGCTCCAGGGACCCCCAGGTCCCTGGGGGACCCCCAGATGTAAAAAAAGACCAAATGTGCAAAAATGACCAAATGACCACTCCAACATGGCTGCTCACGGGGAATTCCCGGGGACCACCGACTCCTGGTGCTCCAGAACGGATGCCAAAGTGGTGGCGCCCCCAGTGGAGGACCCCCTCCACTGCAGCTCACATAAAAGGCCGTAACTCGGGCTAGGAGCGTCCGGGAGAGCCGGGGCCGGTACCTATTCGTCCGCCAAGGCAACGCGGAGACCCCACCCCTCATTTCTCACATGGCCCTCTTCTAGCGCCACCATGAGGCCGATTCTTGCAAAACACATTTTTGGACACTGCTCCTACAGATTTTGCCCTAAAATCACGCACATCGGTACACAGTATGTCTACACATTGCCCACACAACTAGGAACCAATGGCAGTTACAGCCCTCTTTGTGTGTACATGTGACCTACGGTCGCTTATCTCCCGATTAGGGAGTCTTACTGGTAATAATAATCCAAATCCAAGTTTTCACATTTAAAACGTACAATATTGGCCCTGAGATGTAGTGGAGTAAACTTCAAAGGACATTATCCATCTGCATTATCGTCTCTGTTCGGGTGGAATCCTCACATGTCTAAAACTGTCCCTTTTCATAACTAGCAAGTAGCAGATCTACAAGCTCAAAAGCATTTCGAGTTGGCGAAATCTGCCACTTTTGATGCTTTTGTGGGATGCTGTAGTCAGTGTAGTTTGATCAAGTAGGACGTTATAACTTGAAAAAAAAACAAAAAAACAAAAACACAAAAAGTTAGAATATGGAGAATTGGAGATACAATGTTTCTGCCCTGACAGCTACAATATACACCTGGTTTCATGATACGTGAAGTCATTACAATACGTAAACAGGCCGGCGGCCTCAAAAGGCTCCTGGATCCTCCCCAAAGACACCGCGCATGGCCGTCTCTTCCATCTTAGCAGAGATGTAAATGTGTGCTGATGGAGCAGGGGGCTGTGCCTGAGGCGCTGTCCCCGCCGATGGTCCACCGTGCCTGGGCAACACGCTGTGATGCCAGTCCCTCGATGACAGCACGGCACCAGAGCACCGCTCTCTTCATGTGAAGCAGTAGAGCTAATTCTAAAGAGAAAAAAAATATCATGTCAGAAGGACCCATACGTTGATATCTATTGGAAATGCCCAGATCTATACGAGCTCACAATCACAACGTGTCACATCGCGACGCGCTGATGTGAACTTTTAGATCAGATATTTTTCAATAGATTGTATAATTTGTAGATTTGTGCAAAACTTCAAATATATATACATTATAGGCCTACTGTAGGCTATACATTTTAAAAGTGAATATCTTTAACTCAAATATTTGCTTCTGTTGGTCCTTGGCACAACAGATTTTTTAGTTGGGGGTCCGCAGCCAAACACAAATCATTTTGGGGGTCCTTGACATGAAATAATTTAAGAACCAGTGTTTTGAGGAGCACCATCTTTTACAGCTCATTATACTGTCTCCCTTTTTTTCTTTTAGCATTTTCACATATTTTTCCCCCTCGCACACACACATCCCCGACTCCCACCTTCCTTACAAGAGGATGGTCACTATTTGCCAGACAATCTGGTGGTCCGTGATGTTGCTTCACACACATCACTTCAGCCAAAAAAAGAAGAAAAAAAAAGAAAAGAGAAAGAAAAGGACACAAATATTTGACAAGATCTAATGATGTGCCCAGGTGCTGTGTTTCAATGATTGCCTGGCCTTGCGGGTGAAGGTGGCCAACCAAGGTGCGTGTGTGTGCGTGTGTGTGAGTGTGCATGCGTGCGTGCATTCGTGAGTGCGTGAGTGTGTGTGTGTGTGTGCGTGCACCATACTTGTGAGGGCCAAATCATGTCCCTGCAGGTATATTCAAATTTGAGAAAGACTTTGGCTGTGGTTACATGGACAATATTTATTCATTCAGAATGAACTCATTCCCAACAGAGATTCATACCTATAGGGACGTGCTGGGCCCCTGATTCAGCCCGGGAAAAATAGTTGGAGAGGCCCTCATTGCGCGCTGCTGCTACTCAAAGATTTGCCATTTCAGATCATGATCATGACCTTGTATGTCCAAAACCGTTTGTTTTGTATTTATCATTTTAAAAATGAATTAAACTAGTGAAAACAGCCGATCTACAAGCACACAACGCTTCGCACTTTTCTGCAACAGCCTTGTGTGATGAAGCAGGGCTTTGCTTTGCGAAAAAATGTATACATTTGGAACTTGGAAATACAAGGTTTCTGCCCGATTTACTTTGTTGGCCGAAGGCCGACATTTTATTTTTTAATTATTTCCTAATGGCCGGCCTGGACCGGCCGGGAATGAACCGGTCGTTCGGGAGTTTTCCCGCTTTTCCCAATGGCCAGCACGTCCCAACTGTTTACATGGAACCTGAATAAAGGTACCACCCCTCCAAACCCCAATGAAAATGTATTTTGGAATGGAATGGAATTCTGAGGCGTGAAATCTTTATTCTGAATGAGCAATCATTCTGAATACCAGTGGAATATACCTGCCTGTGTTAACAACACAGCCACTGTAAGTATTACATATTATTGCTGTTTAGTTTTGGATATGAGCTGACCACCCAGGTTTCTCAAGTTAAAGAGGTTTGTGACACCAAAGTATAGAGCATAGATTTATTTGTCCTTCACAATGCCATGGTTTAATAGTCATGGACACATGGCTGTTGGCTGGAGAAGTGAGTGCTGTGGACCAAGCGACTGCAGTGCACTGAGTGAGAGCTATGGAATGAGTGTCTGCTTATATAGTGGCACACCCGGACTGTCATTGGTTAATGATTGGTTAATGAGTCAAGTGGTGATGGCAGACACCTATCTGCCATAGAGTAGTGAAGTGTGACGTAATTTACACATCCTACCTGGTTCGCGGTTTTCATCCCCCATTCTGAATTCCCATAGACGTTTTTCATATCGCGTCATATAAGAACTGTGTTCCAATTATAAACAAATGATCTCAGCGGTTTGACTCATATGGATATGAAGAATCAACTGATGGTGAAAAAACGCTAATGTTACTGTCGCCGAATTAGTTACATTTTCGCTAGAAACAGGCTTTATCACTTATGAGTGACTGACTATCATAAACCATACAGAGCCACCTCCCCGACAATATCGCAAAGACCGTTTGTTTATTTTTGGACCACAATGCTTATATGAGACGATTTAAGATGACCCAATGTTATTCTCCATAGAGAAATTACTTCCGCGGAACCGGGGGATGAGCGAGTCACGTCATGACTTGTTCTATTAGCAAGGGGGAGTGAACTGTCCATCAGAGGTCAGACAGCACAAAGGAAATTCTTAACAGTAAGAAGAATACAATTTCAAAGGTCCTCACTGGAGGCAGTGAGGTTTACAATTAAGACTGGGGTTAGGATTGTGCATTTAGAGGTTAGATTTAGGGGGTTAGGGTTGGAGACTTGGCGTTATATACCCGTTTTATACTTATAAGTGTGGTGTTGTGAGCTTGTAGATCCGCTATTTTTATCTTCATAGAGTTGAAAGAAAAATGCCTTTCATGAAATTGCTGCTCTGAAATGTTATGTCCTCACAAGCATAGTAATGCAAACCTGCATGTATGTGCGTGCCCATGAGTTTTGTGTGTGCGTGTGCGTGTGCGCGCGCGGTGTGTGTGTGTGTATACCCCAGGCCCTGGGCAGTGTGATACAGTGATAGTGAGTGTCATCCAGCCAGTGGTCTGAGCCCCCCAAGCTGCAGAGAACCAGCTGTGGAATTGACAGGTAGGTGTACTCTGCATCTCACCTACCACACACACGCACACACACACACACACACACACACACACACACACACACACACACACACACACACACACACACACACACACACACACACACACACACACACACACACACACACACACATACACACACACACGCACATACACAGTACATGAATATCGTCCACACACAATCTCTCATCTCCGTATTTCAAACTTTGTTTTTGTAAATGAATGCCTTGATCACATTACAGCCTCACACAAAAGCATCAAAAGAAGCAGATCTGCTACTTTTACTGTTTTTTTGAGAGACGAGACGATATAAGTACGTATATCATCACTGTCCGGGCAGAAACCTCGTATCTCCAAGTTTCAAATTTGCATGTTTTTTTTCTCCGTAAAAAAGACCTGCCTCATCATATAGGCTAAGACTGTTGCACAAAACTAGTGAAATAGCATATCTACAAGCACACAACCGTTTGTAGATCGGCTATTTTCACTAGTTTAAAATAATTGTAAATAGAAAACAAAGGGTTTTGGACATACAAGGTTTCCGCTCGACAACGACAATATATATCTACATGTCTGTGTACTACAACCCCCCCACACACACACACTTTCATGGCCCGGGGTTTAAATACACATGCGCCCCCACCCCCTCACCCACAGACCCTCATACAGGCTGCAGGCGGTGTGTTTTCTTGTACCATGGCATGCAGCTACACACAACCGCAGACTGAAAAGGAAAGTGTTCACACACAACTATACCACATTCGGTCGGGATCCATGTTTAGATTATGGACATATCTTTTGTGGGTCAAGTCAATAATGTTTGTTTAATAAACAATTGTGTAAAAAAAGAAATAATAACAATTATGATCATTTCAAAGAAAGTCTATAAAATAAGTAGTGAAAATAGCAGATCTACTAGCACACATGCGACACATTGTGACCTTGTAGATCGGCTATTTTCACTAATTTGGGGGCTGGCTACTGGGGACTGGGGAGACATCAATTTCTCTAAAACGTTTGGGACATCATCAATGTTCATTTAACCCTGATGGGTCCGTTTGGTTGCCTTTTCACACTCAAAGTTAATGTCCTCTCAAATCGTGATCACATATTTTATCCAAGACAGACGATTGCAGGCTCTTGGCAACCAACGGCCCTGTTTAAAACTGGAATAAGAAAACTTGGTGACACCTTCTGTGAAGCCCATGTCTTTATTGCATAATAAACATAATACGTCATTATCTTCTAAGCAATCATCTGTTTTTACGTCCCGAGACTCCCGTGCAGGGACAGGCTTCAGACGCGCCTCCTCAGGTGACTCGGCTCAAATCTGAACCCATTTGATTTTAGCCTGGAACCAGACCAATCGAATATGGCCAAAATTTGGGGGACCAATCACGGCCCAGCATTGGTCTGGTCTAACCAATCGTGTCCAGAGCCATTTTTTTAACCCACCCCTTGGAAATGAAAATTCGGCTCGCGAGTCCAGACTAATATCCGATACGCAGTGAGGAAGGCCAGGGTAATTTGATTTGGCATTGGGAACCCTGTTGCCACCTCATGCAGGCAGGATTCGAATCCACAACCTTCTGTGCGTATGCTCTAACCACCAAACCATAACAATTATAAGCAAATTAAGCACTACAATTTATTTTTGCAACTTATATTAGTGTAGTGTCGTCTGGGTCATGGGCTTTCGGAGCGGGTCGATTGCTCTGCACTTATTACCACTTGCAGCGTCGTTGGGGAACGGGCCCATTCAAAGCAGGTCCATTGTCAGTCCCAGGAATCTTTGTTGACATCCGCCATGGTAGGGCTGCTTGCAACATTCAATGGACTTACTTCACAGTCGACACTGCCCTCCCATGAGTCCTCAGTAATGCACCTGCCAAGAGTTTCAAGTGCAGATTTCTTGTGACGATTGGCGGTAAAAGACAGCGTCTGTGGGAAGTGCATTCAACGGAAGTCCCGTCCTATAGATACTTTCTGCCATGGTTCTTATTATAGATTATTTTGGATAATGGACTAAATACGTTAGCATGATTGTGTTGTTTAAACACGTACAACTGGAGGACCTCTGCACAGTGTCAGAGAGGACAAAACAACAAGAGCCACAAGCTGTTGAACTTATGGTTCATCCAGGAAAAGCTGATGAGACACCCTGAGGAAATGTCTTCTGCCATAACCCCCCTCCACACACACACACACACACACACACACACACACACACACACACACACACACACACACACACACACACACACACACACACACACACACACACACACACAGAGCGGTGGACAATGCCATGTGCGTCCAGGTGTCTGGCCGTGCGGTGTAGCACCCTTCAGATGTCACCATGGCAGAAATCACAGACCTGACCAGGAGGGCTGCGGGCAGCATGGGTGTGCTAAGGCACCATGTGCACGCCTTTGCGCGCGCGCGTGTGTGTGTTACTATACTTTTCAGGGCCAAATGTCCCCAGATGTATAGTAGAATTTGATATATAGATATTGTGAAGTCCACATGTCACAAGAGAAATGGTTGTGTGTTTTTTATTTTATTTAGCGGTGCTTTAATGTCATGTGTGCATCTCGCAAACCTTGGCCAGTGAGCCAAGTGTGGGACAATGAAATGGCATTTATAAAACCACTGTGCTAAAATGCAGATGTCCTCACAAGTTTAGTAACCTGTGTGTGTGCGTGCGTGCGTGCGTGCGTGTGCGCGTGCGTGCGTGTGTGTGCGCTTCTACTCGTGTTTGCGGTTTGCGTCTTCCTGGAGGGCGAGAGGGTGAGAAAAAAACAAGCGAGAACAAAGCAAAACAACTTAAGAGACCATGAAGACAAAGATACTGGCACCTGTTTCCCCCCCGGTGTTGAGGAGTACAACAGTACCATCACGCCATCCCACGGCCCGGAGGAGGGCATCGGCCCACATTCTCCACGTCAACCTTAGGAATGTCTCTGACCGCGTCCCGACCACTTTGAACCTTATCTACATATCGTCACTGTCAGATATTTTGGCTTATGGCACCGTTCTACACCGAAGTATCATTCTGACTTAGTTGAGTCTTTTAGTCGCGAAATCTTCGGCTTCTAACCCTCCCAAACCAACATAATGGATTTGATTGATTATGAAAATGATCGATAATCAATAATTTTATAGAATTATCGATTATTAATCGTCCTTATTATGCCATAGGTGTTGTCGTGGCACGAGTCACGACAACACGTGTTGTCAACTAAGTCATTCTGACTTAGTTGAGTCTTTTAGTCGCGAATCTTCGGCTTCTAACCCTTCCAAACCAACAAAATGGATTTGATTGATTATGAAAATGATCGATAATCAATAATTTTATAGAATTATCATTCTTAATCGTCATTATTACGCCATAGGTGTTGTCGTGGCACGAGTCACACATGCAAATGAATTCCGTGATTCCGTCTTACCATTTTCATTTTCCACATTCAAGACAATGGGGAAAATTATTTCACTAATACATTATCTCTGTGTCAGTCCTTGTCCCTTTTATTCCCATATATGGAGATCCCTGACGGTCATCAATATTAAGCCCATATCTTGGTCTTGGAATTCCCATATATGGACATATACGGTACTGTGTCAGTCTCATGTGGTCTGTGACGACGGAATCTATATGATGTCAGTCATCTTCATATTTGGGAAAAGTTACATTTTTGCATTTACCCCATTCAAGTCATGGGAGAAAATGGATTCACTAATAATACATTTATTTATATAAATTAAAATATAATATAACGTATCTCTTAGCAAAATGTGCCCAGTCGTGTCCCAATGAAGGCGGTCGATTTGACATAATGGCCCAAGTACCTCCAAAACTGTGGGAGGAGTAGCGTGGAAAGATGGAAAGATGGAAGGAATAAAGTCGGCAGGGACGTGCAGAGAATGTTAGAGACATTTCTAAAAGGGCCTTTTGGTGGAAATATTGAAAATAGCAGATCTCCAACAACACGTCGCAGCATGATGCGTTCTGAGCTTGGAGGTCGGCTTGATACCACACTAAACTAAGCATAATCATGTGAACACTGGATATATTTTATGGCATGGATTTCTACACAGAGAGGCCAATTCTTTTAACATAAGATGCTGCTTTCAAGATCAGGAGAGTTTGGAGAATAAGGCAATTCTCCTGAATGTTGCCTTCAGGTATGACATGGAATGAAAAGAGGGCATTTGCATTTCTTTCACCACAGTAAAAACTGCATTCATGGTCTGCAGAGGGCACTTTTACAGACAAGTAAAAGGGCAGGGGCTCAAGCCCCTTTTGATGTCTATGTGTGCATGTGCCTGAAAGTCAGACAAGTATCCACAAGTTTCCCCGGGAGTTTACTGGAGACTATCAGGACCAAACTTCCGGGTTTAACAGCAGACATACAAGCTCACGTCGCGTCGCAGATGCAACCCGTTGTGAGCTTGTAAATCGGCGGCGGAAGCTCGGTGCAGACGTCTGCGCAATGCACTATGGGCGTTGGAAACTCGTGGATATAGTCTGGTTGCCCTGAGAGGGCAACCACAATAAAAACACGCTTCTCAATTAATTCAAAAACGTATATATCGACAGAACAATCGCTATGAGTAAACCATCGATAGTTGGCAGATAGATAGCAGCCCAACACAACACCTTTATAATTTTTCAGAAGAGAGAGAGAGAGTGGGGTGGTGGTGGTGGTGGTGGTGGTGGGGGGGGGGTCAGTCATATGGCCAGATGTCCACGTTGACACAGCGCTCAAGGCGTTTTGACGGGATGAAACGCTAGGCCTGGCTGCGGGTAAAGGGGGATTAAAACAGGCCCCGAGGCGCTTGGGTCATATTGAAAACATCCTGGGCTGCTTTGTACGGAGATTTGCATACATTGGTGTGTGTGTGAAGGGACAGCCCATCTGCTTGAGTGCATTGTCCCCCCCCCCCACCCCCCCCCCCCCCCCCCGAACAACAAAGTGTGTTTGTCTAAATATTTCACACATCTCCCCATCTATCGGGACAGAGATACACAGCAGTCAGTGGAGAGAGAAAGAGAGAGAGAGAGAGAGAGAGAGAGAGAGAGAGAGAGAGAGAGAGAGAGAGAAGCCAGATTTATACTTATAGGAAAAAGAAAATGGCAGATCTTCAAGCTCACAAGACCTTGCGCTATGACTTGTGCGCGCGCGCGTGTGTGTGTGTGTGTCTGTGTCTGTGTGTGTGTGTGTGTGTGTGTGTGTGTGTGTGTGTGTGTGTGTGTGTGTGTGTTTGTATGTGTGGTGGGTGGGTGGGTGGGGAGGGTAGGGGCTGGAACAACCAAAAAAAGGAAAGTGGATTGGCATGACTTGGAATTTGAGCAATGTGCCGACCAAATGTGCCTCAGTCCAATCCACAGTAAATAACACACTATTGCCAGCCAGGTTTCTGGAAAATAATTAATAATATAATACATGGTAAATCTGGATTCTGGTGGAAAACATTAGGAATCGAAGGGGGGTGGAATTGTACATTGTACACAGTATATGTTTATTAATTACACTGCTTATGTGGTATCTAAGACATTCTCTAAGCTGGCTCAATATTCTGTCTCTAAGACAGGATGCGAGTAGCATCCAATACAAGAACACATCAGCATACGGAAGGATTGTGAGCCCAGACAGACATGCCCTGCGAGCTGGACCACTGCATATACGTGCATATGTTTGTAGACAACCCTCCGTCTCAGAGGGGGAGCTGCTTTGACCTTGCCCGGAAACCAGAAGAATCTGCGCGAGTGGAGGACGAACAAATAGCTCTATGCAGATTGTTAGTGATATATAGTCTGGCCATGCCAGGCTAGGTTTAGACCTGAAGCCAGCTCTGTACTCGTATCTTCAACTTTCAGTCTTTCACCACTAAAGGCCCTGGCACACTGAAAGCATCAAGTGGGTGTGTAGCAACTCATAATGTAATGACCTACAGTAAATGTAATAAAAGCTCATAATAAATGTCAGTATCATGGTCAGCATCATGGTCAGTATGGTCATTATCATGTCAGTATCATGGTCAGTATCATCGTGGTCAGTATCATGGCCAGTATCTTCATGGTCAGTATCATGGCCAGTATCATGGCCAGTATCATGGCCAGTATCATGGCCAGTATCATGGTCAGTATCATGGCCAGTACCAAGGCCCGTATCATGGTCAGTATCATGTCAGTATCAAGCACATAAGGAGGAGCGCACACCTAAGTGAGTGAGGTGCTGACCACGCAGATAATAATGAATGAGAGGAAAGAGGCCGCACACTCTTCAGCCACGATGCAAATAATTTATTTACCAACGTTTCGACTGTTACCAGTCTTCATCAGGGTTTAACAGAATGACAGAACAAACATCACTTTTATAGGGGGCTGGGAACAAAGGTGGAGTCATCTCAGGGAGGTGTCCTCAATCTCCCCATCAACATGGGAGGGGTGGGTAATTGCTAATCACTGGCAAGTGAAGTGACTGAAAACCTGCTGTGTGCCCAAGTGACTTATACATCTGTTCATTTCATTATTCAATTGTGAATATTAAAAGACAACAACAATATATATATATATGGAAAAACATTTCTAGAACACTCTGAGAGATGTATAAATATAAATACATACACAATAGAATAGAGTAAGGATACAACAGTAAATGACACAGTATCAAAAAACTCATTTTGTGAAGAACTCATGACTGGGAGACTACACTAGATAAAGGGACATCAACCTGTTTCATCTGTCTGTTTGACTCGTATTGGTCTGTGGAAAATAGGACAAAGTATCAATACACACATAAATAACTTAGAAACAGGAGTGAAAAACAACTTGAGGAAACATAGAAAAAAGGTTTTTAGACTATTCGCAATAATATTTTTCTACAGAAAATGTATATGATTCAAGCCTAGAGTTTGCAAAGAGAACAAGTTTAGGGAAAGGGAGTAGAGGGAGATAAGTCCTGGTTGGAATAACCAATGATGGACATTTTAGCTCTACTCACTCTCAAAGAAAAGGTCTCAAATCAAAATCAACATTTAGGCCATTTGGGGTTAAAGTATTCAAAAAGTTTATCCAAAAGGCTTCTCTCTTGAGTAATGTGTTGTCCAGATCGCCTCCTCTTCTAGGGACAGGTACCTTCTCAATACCTATATAGCGGAGAGCAGAAATAGGATGGTCAGCCTCCAGAAAGTGCTCAGCAACAGGATAGATTAACTTTTGGCACCTGATGGAGCTGCGGTGCTCTGCTATGCGCGTTTTAAGAGCGCGCATGGTCTTGCCCACATAGTATTTGCCACATGGGCAGTAAATTACATAAATTACGCCCTTAGTATTGCAGGAAATAATACCCTTAATGGGAATCTTTTTACCCGAATGGGGATGCTGGAATGTATTACATCTAAAGGTACTATTGCATTGTGCACATGCACCACATTTGTAGTTCCCATCTGGGATTGGACTTAGGGTCTGTTGCAGGCTTTTGACTGGAGGGGGGAGGTCAGAATGAACCAAAGAGTCCCTTAAATTTCTGCCTCTTGAGAAAACCACTCTGGGGGGAGTTGAAAAAACAGTGTGGAGCGCTGGATCTGACTGGAGCAAATGCCAGTGTTCTTGCAAAATAGGTTTAAAGAGTTCAGCAGCTCTGGAATATTTGGTGATAAACAGTGGTGTTAAAGTATTGTCTTTCGGGACCTCCTTTAAGAAGTCGGCCCTCGGTTTGTGGATTATTCTATCCACAGCAGTGTGAAGTTGCTTTTCAGTATAACCCCGATCCCTAAATTTGTTAACCATTGCATGTGCATGGTAAAATCATCTGGGTTTTTACAAATGCGTTTTATCCTGCACAGCTGGCTATATGGTAAACTGTTCTTTAGTGGGAGCGGGTGACAACTGTCTGCTTTTAGAAGACTATTGCGATCGGTGGGCTTGGTATAAAGATCAGTATACAAAGAACCATCCTTGTGAATGATCCAGGTGTCCAAGAAGCTAACTCTTTCCGAATCATAGTTCAAAGTGAACTTAAGATGTTCGGAGGCAGCATTTAAAAAGGAACTAAAGGCATGCAACATATCAACGGAGCCCCTAAATAGGCAAAAAATGTCATCGACATACCTCTTGTAGATCAACAGATTCGGAAAAAAGGGGTTTGTTATATTATTAAGGATTTTTGTTTTCTCCAGGTATCCCACATATAAGCTGGCAAAATTACAGGACATATTGGAGCCCATAGCCATGCCTTTCTGTTGTAGGAAGAACTCATCCTGGAACATAAAGAAATTGTGGGTCAGAACCAATTCAGCAAGGGTAATGATGCACTGGTTTGTAGGTGTGGAATCTGTTCTGTGTGACTCTAAAAAATGTTCAAGGGCTTGGATGCCATCAACATGTGGAACATTCGTGTACAATGCTTCTACATCAAATGTCACTAACAAACAGTCTGAAGGTAAGGTGGCCATGGACTCCAAAATAGAGATTAAATGGCCTGTGTCCTTAACAAAAGACGGGAGCTGTTCAGCCATGGGTCTGATGAAATAATCTACAAAGGTGGAAATGTTGGAGGTTAAAGAACCAATGCCTGAAACTATAGGGCGGCCAGGAGGTTTAGTAGGGTTTTTGTGAACCTTGGGGATGGTGTAAAAAACTGGAATTCTAGGGTGTTCTACTGATAAGAATTCATATTCCTTTTTCGTGATTTCTCCTGAACGAATAAAACGTTCTAGAACACCAGTAATGACCATTTTAAACTTTGTTGTAGGGTCACCTGATATGCGGCTGTAAAACTGTGTATCTTCTAGTTGTCTAGCACACTCAGAAATATAATCAACCTTGTCCATAATGACCAATGCCCCACCTTTATCGGCTGAGCGGATAATAATTGAAGGGTCATCCTGAAGGTCAGACAAAGCCTCTTTCTCTGCTTTGCTGAGATTACTAAACATTTTGAAATCATGCTTTTTGTTCATTACTTGTTCAACATCCCTCTCCACCACTCTACAAAAAGTTTCAATAGAGGCATTACGGTTAGGAGGAGGGACAAAATAACTTTTGCCTCTAAAAGGTGTTTTAGAGACATTTAAATCCTGTTCTGAATCCATATTGACATTTAAAGGGGTGCTCTCATTATGGCCCGTGGAAAAAAATTCCCTCAGTCTAATACTCCTAAAAAAACGAAATAAATCAACCTTGACATTAAAATCACTAGATTGGTTTGTGGGGACAAAATTTAGTCCTTTGTTTAACAGGGTTACATGATTAGGAGTGAGCACCTTACTTTCTGGAGGCTGACCATCCTATTTCTGCTCTCCGCTATATAGGTATTGAGAAGGTACCTGTCCCTAGAAGAGGAGGCGATCTGGACAACACATTACTCAAGAGAGAAGCCTTTTGGATAAACTTTTTGAATACTTTAACCCCAAATGGCCTAAATGTTGATTTTGATTTGAGACCTTTTCTTTGAGAGTGAGTAGAGCTAAAATGTCCATCATTGGTTATTCCAACCAGGACTTATCTCCCTCTACTCCCTTTCCCTAAACTTGTTCTCTTTGCAAACTCTAGGCTTGAATCATATACATTTTCTGTAGAAAAATATTATTGCGAATAGTCTAAAAACCTTTTTTCTATGTTTCCTCAAGTTGTTTTTCACTCCTGTTTCTAAGTTATTTGTGTGTATTGATACTTTGTCCTATTTTCCACAGACCAATACGAGTCAAACAGACAGATGAAACAGGTTGATGTCCCTTTATCTAGTGTAGTCTCCCAGTCATGAGTTCTTCACAATATGAGTTCTGTTGATTGCCCCCTCCTACTGGAGAGTTTTTTGATACTGTGTCATTTACTGTTGTATCCTTACTCTATTCTATTGTGTATGTATTTATATTTATACATCTCTCAGAGTGTTCTAGAAATGTTTTTCCATATATATATATTGTCGTTGTCTTTTAATATTCACAATTGAATAATGAAATGAACAGATGTATAAGTCACTTGGGCACACAGCAGGTTTTCAGTCACTTCACTTGCCAGTGATTAGCAATTACCCACCCCTCCCATGTTGATGGGGAGATTGAGGACACCTCCCTGAGATTACTCCACCTTTGTTCCCAGCCCCCTATAAAAGTGATGTTTGTTCTGTCATTCTGTTAAACCCTGATGAAGACTGGTAACAGTCGAAACGTTGGTAAATAAATTATTTGCATCGTGGCTGAAGAGTGTGCGGCCTCTTTCCTCTCATTCAGTATCATGTCAGTATCATGGTCAGTATCATGTCAGTATCATGTCAGTATCATGGTCAGTATCATGTCAGTATCATGGTCAGTATCATGCCAGTATCATGTCAGTATCATATCAGTATCATGGTCAGTATCATGGCCAGTATCATGGCCAGTATCATGTCAGTATCATGGCCAGTATCATGTCAGTATCATGGTCAGTATCATATCAGTATCATGGTCAGTATCATGCCAGTATCATGTCAGTATCATATCAGTATCATGGCCAGTATCATGGCCAGTATCATGTCAGTATCATGGTCAGTATCATGGCCAGTATCATGGCCAGTATCATGTCAGTATCATGGCCAGTATCATGTCAGTATCATGGTCAGTATCATGTCAGTATCATGGACAGCATCATGGCCAGCATGAACACCACGGTTTGAACACCATTAGGAAGTAAGCCCAAATAAGCAAATACACTTAAGAAGCAAACCCAAAAATAACGCAACCCGCAACTATCAATATTTACAGGCGACTTTACAGAAAATTAACCCCAAAGTATAATAAGCGGACATGGTAACACGTACAGTGTTGAAGCTTATGGCTGCAGCAAGAGAACCAACAAGAGGAATTGCAACAATTGCAGAGGAAGCATCTGCAATGTTAAACCATTTTAAAGTAGAAAATGAAGAGGCTGCTCTTTTAGAGAAAAAACTCTGTAGGAGCCAAAAAAGGAGTAAAGGGGGCTTGAGCATTTTTGGAGGAGCTGAAAAAGCTGAATGCAGCGAGCCAGAGCAATGCTTCAAGTCTCTGACTGAAAGGAGTTCCTCCAGATGAAGGACTCATATCACAGAACCCTGCAGTGTGTCAGCACCAGGGGCGTCACAAGGGGGGGAAAAGTGGGACTGAGTTAGTAGGGCCCAAGGTGGAGGGAGGGGCCTTAATTATTTTATGCTTTAGCTATTGAAAAATAGCAGATATACAAGCTCACAGTGCGGCACCGAGTGCCATGATGTGAGCTTGTAGATCTGCTATTTTTGAAAAGTCGTGAAAATGTGTGCAAATCTTTTGAATATATGTATCTTTTAAGAAAACATTTTTAACTCAAACTTTGCTTCTGGGGGGTCCCTGGAACTAAATATTCCAGGTTTTTCAGAAAACCTTAGAAGGATTTGAAATATTCAAAGACTTTAACAACTTTTCAATTTTATTTCAAAAATAGCAGATCTACAAGCTCGCAGCGTGGCACTCGGTGCCACGCTGTGGGCTTGTATATCTGCTATTTTTCAATAGTTAAAGCACAAAATGTGAGTGAATCATTGTACCAAGGCCCCAGATTTGGTGCGACACCCCTGATCAGCACACACCACAGCTAAAAGCTGTGACTCCAAGCGTGCTTGAAGATGACACAGGAAAAGCTTGTGAAGGTCTTGGCTTAACGGCAAGCATGCTACTCATTCCAGAGCCTATAGATTTGAGTGGGCATCCACTGAAGTTTTAATCCTCCTTTCAGACACTAATTGAGAGGGAAAAATTCTGACTACAGAGAAAATGTCCTTCCTTCAGAAATCAGAAATGTGAGAGGAACTTCAGCACGCCAAAAAGTAACCAAATTCATTAGCTCGTCGTGAGCTTATAGATCTGCTATTTTCTGTCCGCGAAACCATTGCAGGGGACGATGGAGCATAAATTAGGCATTCAAATGTTATTTTTTGATTGATATGGCCAGCTGCTTGTAATGGCCAAAGCCATGCATCCAAGACAAATGACATGCCTGGCCAAAAATAACCTCAAGGGACAGTATTGAGGAAATCTGTGGACTTTATGCAGTTGTGAATCTGCCATGGCTGACCACGAGAATTTAAATGTTAATGATGGAACATTAATAGACTGAGAAGGGTATCGGCAGGCTGAGAGAGAAAGTGTTTAAATGTTTGTACGAATGAAAGGTTTTGTATTTTATGTTTTATGTTTGAGCCCCCTTTAGCAAGCTCGTAAAGGAGTAGTTCACCCCCAACATGACTTGGGGGACTTGAATTCACAGATATTCATATTCAATAATTTGACGATAATAATAAAGAACCTAATGTATCAAGTAGGAGGCACAAAGGAGACTCTTTGTGTATCCATAGGAAACCACTGGAGGTAATGAAATTATTGTCTTAGGAATGCAACAATGCATACAAGTCTCTGCGGGGTGAGTAAACGGAAAACGAAAAAGATGTGTTTCATGAGCCATTGGTTGAGAGCCGCTATTGAGAGACTAAATGAAACATTTTGTGTAAAGCTGGATGAGTGGAAAAGTGGACCAAGAAGGAGGATTCTTTCTTTGGTGTGATGGACAAAAATCCACTGAAATCTAAAACATGAAAATGCTACAAATGAATGCAGATGGAGAATTCTCTCTTTCGTTTGATGGAGAAAATTCTCTCAAACCTCAGAAATAGCCACATAGGCCTACAAATAGATATGGGTGGCACGTTGTACCGGGGTGTTAGGGTTAATGTCTTCTGACTGGTGTCTGAAATTCTGGTTGCTTCCAAGATGATCAGACTCCCTACAGTACACCCACACTTTCTAATATGAACAATATGTCCATCACATGCTTAGCACTTACAACAACAAATTACACTGATCATCCCCTGCATCGCTACTTCGAGTTCGAACTCATGCCGTCTGGACAAAGATCAGAACCTTGAAGTGGAAAAGGTTAGTTTTAGAAAGGAGTTTTGTCCCCTCAGCCACTTTACATAGGTAAAGTACTACTGTATGTTCTATCCGTCTGTCTTTCAATGTTATATGAGATACTTAAAGTGGTTCCTGTGTAAATAAGCCGCAAGGCTTTCTAGGATCTCCTTTCAGTTGACCTTGTACCAGTGATTTGTGCTGTCATGAAACTCTACTTTTCTCTATTGCAAACTGCTATAAACTCTTCAAATGCATTGCAGCATTAAACAAACTGCCTCGCCCATAGGATTTGAAGTGACACGATGTGATCTTCTTTACTTTCTTACTCATGGAAATGTATTCGATTGTTGGATTTCATTCATTGAAAAACTTGGAATGATGTTGGAATTGTTTTTAATTGATGAAAAGTTCTGTTTTTTAATATTATTTCTTTTTATGTAGGAAATGGAAAAACATGGGTCCTGGCCCACTGTTTGGGAGACAGAGTTGTAGCATAGCTGACATTTAGTATTAGAAACTACTTGTTTTATGGTGCGAGAATCTGGTGATAAGAGTCTGGAACAAGACATGCACTGTACTGTATTTGTCACATCAACAACAATATTTATGGAGTTGTTCATATATAACCAATGAACACATTTAACTTTATTGTGCAAGAGCGGTTGGGTTTACCTTCAGAAGCACATTGGCGATAACGATGTATTATGACTTAGATCATGTCCATGGCAGACTTTTTCTTTTTTTTTTACAGTCTAGTTCCAGTATTAAGTTATCATCCCTCTGGCCCAAACCCTCTTTATTGTATTAATGCCATAACTTTGGGTCTTAGTGACATTTAAAGGCACTGTAAAATTAGATAATTACTGTAATATATCTGTGTACTCATCCTCCTCTCCGAGGTCAGAAACATAAAATTTAATAAGGAACGAGTGGGATTAAAAAAGGTTGGGGGGGGGGGGGGGGGGGGGGCGGAGAGAGAGAGAGAGAGAGAGAGATAGAGAGAGAGAGAGAGAGAGAGAGGGAGGGGGTGAGAGAGAGCGACAGTGAGGGACATAGAGAGAGGCCGAGCGAGTGGGAGAGGGAAATAGAGAGAAGGAGGGAGAGAGGGGGAGATAGAGGGGGAGAGACAGAGAGAGAGAAAGAGAGAGAGGGAGATAGATAGACGGAGAGATAGATCGGGAGAAATAAGGGGAGAAAAAGTTTTATTTGTGAATCCTGTTCCCCATAACAAAGTTAAGCCTGATTTCTACTTTGCCGTACATCAATGGCGCACACCTATGATAGCAGATCTACAAGCTCACAACATGTCGCGGTGTGACATGTTGTGAGCTTGTAGATCTACTATTTTAGATTTGCACACCACCGTACACCAAAATCGTACGAGACAGTACAGTATAAATTCAAGCTGCAATCCACAACATTAGTGAATAAACTGTTATTTTAAGCAATCTGTAGACTATAGCCCCATTTCCACTGTAGGGCCGACCCAGAACTAGAACCAGAACTTTCCAGAACCAAGAACTTTCAAGAACCTGTTAAGTTCCGGGACCAAGTTCTGCTTACGTTTCCATATAAACAGAACTAACTGGGAAGGTCCCCAAAAAAAGACCAGCTGTGCTGCTGGTCCCTCCCATATGTTCCCAGAACTAAAGTTTAGTTCTACCTCAAGAGCAGGACCTAAAAAAGCAATGGAAACAAAACCAGATAGAACCAAAAAAAAAAAAATAGATTCAGGTTCCTGAAAGTTCTGGTTCCACCTTGCAGTGGAAAAGGGGCTTATGTTAATAATACAAAATAACACAACTGCGGTCTACAAGTACAGTCTACTTTAACATATCTCTTATCTTCAGTATACTTTCATATCTCTTAGTTATATCTACAGTTAAGTACAATATACTTTCATATCTCTTATACAGTATCTACAGTACTGTCTACTTTCATATCTCTTATATCTATAGTTAAGTACAGAACACTTTAATATCTATTATATCTACAGTACAGTACATTTTCATATCTCTTATATCTACAGTTAAATACAGTACACTTTATATCTCTTCTCCTCTGCCCATCTGTCCTCTGTTTGTGTTAAAACAGACATCCAACAGAGACGTGGTGGGGTTTGGATGGATGGATGGAGCTGTGAGAGCTGTGTGAGGTGCTGTAAGTGTGTGAGTAGGACGGACAGGCTGCTGCAGCCTCCGTCCGTCTTCATCAGCCACGTGCGCACGCACACATTCCATCGGCCAAAAAGAAAACTCTTATCTCCATTTCTTTTCCCCATAAATGAACGCCCTACTTCAGTGGGTTTCAACCCTTTTCATATCAAGGTCCATTGTTTATTCTGCATTTGCTGCGGACCACCATTTGATGAGATTTTAGCCTCTCAGACCCAAGACTTATTTCGTTATCGTTGGATAAGATTTTGTCCACAATTCTGTCCATGCTGTATTGATGTTGGTATGGAAGAGATAAAAGGCAAACAATTCTGCTACTTGTGCACTTGTACTAATTGTGCAGACTTCTTGTAAATTAAGTAATGCTGATGTTTAACAATAATTTTACTCTCTCAAAGAGTTAAAGAGCTAATAAGGGTCCATTTGGTTACCAACTCTCCATTTAGCTGGGGACCACCTGGAACCCACTCGAGGACCACGGGTGGTCCCCCGGACTGCTGGTCGAGGATCACTGCCCATGATCATACTATAGCATCACACAAAGCGGATGCTACTTTTGATGCTTTTGAATTTGAATCCTCAAATTCCTTCAAACACGACACACACGCATATCTCCTTGTATGGGCCGTTCTGTTCGTGACGTCAGTTATCTCCATACATGGAGTTATGGGCTCATGATATGGACACTCATACGGACACTCATGTCTGTGACGTCAGTTCTCCATATATGGAGTTCCTTGCTCGTACGGACACTCACATGGACACTCATAGTCATACATGCACACAAAGCCAGACATAGGAGCGGTTAGTTAGCACCGCTCAAAAGTAACAGTTTTTGAACATAATGAGGTTTCCACCCGACACAGGGAGGACACCAACATTTTAGTTTCTGCGGTTATGAATACCATTTTCTTTTATTTTTGCCATAACCTCCGAAGCCGAAAATAGTTAGATCTCCTTGATCCTCACTCTTGTGAGGATCAAGGTTTTCCTCACAATGTCCACAATTGTTCAAATTCTAGCGTTGATGTCGGGTGGAAACCTTCTATGTCCAAAACCGTTCGTTTTGTATTCATCATTTTAAAAATTATTTAAAATAGTGAAAATAGCCGATCTACAAGCACACCAAGCCTGGCACCGCGAGGTGTGGTGTGCTTGTAGATCGGCTATTTTCACTAGTCTTGTGCGACGGTCTTGTATGATGAAGCAGTGCTTTACTTTACGAAAAAAAACATACAAATTTGAGACTTGGAGATACAAGGTTTCTGCCGGACAGTGACTATAGGCTACTTATCAATGGGATACTTAGCCCTCACAAGTATAGTAACACAAGCACACACACGTACCCACGCACACACACACACGCACAGACGCACACACACTCACACACACTGACACCCAATAGCTGATAGAACGGCCAAGGCGGACGCGAGGAACATGTTGGGTGCACGGGGGAGGATTTTTGGAATGGTGCGTGCATGTGGTCAATCTGTTTGTTTCACTGCCACATCCAAGAACAGTGATAATTTCATTTAATTTCATTATATTGTCCCTGTCCCCCCCACCCCCACACATTTATATCTAATTGATTTTTAAGCCAACACTTCAGACTTGTTCAAGTAAACATCAAATCAAATCAAATCTTATTGTTTTTTAGATAATATATAACACCATTACTCACTTCAGAGTTTGTGAAAGGCAACGTGTGAAGTCTGAGCCGTGGGTCGGTTTCAAACTGACAACAATAATACGGAGAACCATATTGATATTGATTTGTGAGCTTGCACATAGCATATTTTCGCTACTACTGCCTTTTCACTATACAACGAAGTAGGGAATTTATTCACAAACTAAGTATTGAACTACTGCTCTAATAACTGGATAACAAAAATGACTTTTTAAGACTTTTTGACCTAAAAGTGAATAACCATTCATTCTTATGGGGAGAACAAACACAGTCAACTTTTATATTTATTTGTATTTTGTGGGGTTTTCTCTTATAAGGATCTCTGGGGGTTCCCGTACCCCGACTGTCAGGGTGCGGTTCAGAGGACCCAATATGCAGTACGACAAACGCACAAGAGCATGATTCAAAGTTAAATACGTTTAATTCCACAACTGAGAATATAACTTAGCCCACACTCATACAGAACACACTGACAATAAGCAGCGACCTGACAAGGGACTGATGACACAGGGGCAAATATATAGACAATGACAAACAAGACACAGGTGGACTCAAATCAACACTGGGATAGGCTAACAGGCAAACAAGCAATACAGAGGGTGTGACAAGGAAGGTAAAGGCCACTTTTAACCGCACAGATTCGGCGACGATTCGGCGGCGGAAGGCGGCGGAAAGCGTCTGTTGCCGAACGGGAGCTCATCGTCAGGTTTTCGGCAGCGGGTCGGGAACCTTATCGACCGAAAACTGGAAAACTGGACTTGCTCAGTTTTGTTCAGTCGCCCCTCGCCGTCGGTAAGATTGAGGGAGTTGTAGAATAGTTTACTACTGCTCCAAAACCAAGCCAAAACAAGCCAGAGACATTTTCCCGTCGCATATTTTTACTAAATACCATATTCTCAATCTCAACTCTCAATTCCTATTCCAATCGGATCCAAAGCAAAGCTAGTAGTAGGCTAGTAATAGTCCATCAAGTGCCCGTGTTGTTGTTTTCTTTTTTTTCCTCCTCTGCACGGAGAACAGAGCTGCCTCCGGCCGGGTTAGGGTTGCCAGATTCTGTGAGTGAAATACGCGACCAGGTCTATGAAAATAAGCCCAAAAGCGCGACCAGTTTCACCTCTGAACTCTATTACATTAGTTATTTTATAAAATAATGTTGAAAGCAAGGCCAAATAAGCAACTACACTTCAGAAACAAGCCCAAACAAAAGCAACCCACACAACTAGCAACATTATAGGAAAACAGGATCAACGTTGCTTATAAGGAGCAGACCTGGCACCACTGCCATACAGTAACTACAGTCGGCGTCGTCTGAAAAAGTGCTTAGTTTTTTGCAGTTCTTTGCAGTCTGTGTACAGTCAGAAGGAGTCTCCTGTAGGCTGTTTGGTGTGTAGACACCTTTACAGTAAACACGGCAGACAGGAAACAAAGGGAACAATACTACAAAACAAGATATAGAATAACAAAGGCGCAACAGTACAAGACCAAATACAAAACAGTCCTGAGACACAAGTCAGACAATACAGAATAAGAACATCCTAAATAAACCTAAATATGACAGTCAATGATAATGCGATAACTCCAGAAAATACTGAATTACAGAAATGCATCATAATAGGTCCAAAGCATAATACAGACGGTCAATTGTCCAAAGGCCGCGGTGCGGACTGTGACATCAATGACTCCCACCCTGTCACTAGGAACAAGAGATCAGGAAAAGACACCAACGTAATTTTCTCTACCCCGCAATCCTTGCCCGGCAGATTCATCGCACTCGGTGGCAAATTCACACCGGAAGTTCGGTGAATAACATTAGAGTCTATGAGAGCCGACTGGAAAGCTCATGAAAAAAAAACTGAATGATAGAGACTTTTATAAAATACTCGGCTCAGGAATATAAAAGAAAAAATCAAACCTTGGTTCGAAGTGGAGCGGTGAATCTGTGTGTGTGTGTGTGTGTGTGTGTGTGTGTGTGTGTGTGTGTGTGTGTGTGTGTGTGTGTGTGTGTGTGTGTGTGTGTGTGTGTGTGTTTGTGCCTGCACAACAGCGCCCCTCCTTTAACTTGTGTGGCCACTCAAGGTATTGCCAGGCTACAGACATACCCAGCCAGCCAGCCAGCCAGCCAGCCACAGACATACCTGTCTATTGGGAGCGCTTTCACCGCTCCAAAAATGTCACACATTATTTTCTGCTGTGTTGCTTTTCGGTGTGTACGCTGTATAACTTTATAGAGGTATCTAAAGAGCACAAAGTACGTTTCTGAACTACAGTAGCTAGTATCGCAAGACTCTCCACCATTTCCTGGAAAACCAAATCTCGCCATAGCTCCGAGACAGAAACTATACCTTCCGTTGTTTAACTACCTCAATAAAATGATGTACTATGCAAATCGAAAAGCAAGTGATTGTAAAAATATCTTTGATATGTCTTCTTTTATATTCCTGAACCGATTATATGACAAATGTCTCAGTCGTTCATAAATAGTTTTTGTTCATGTAACTTCATGAGCTGATCCAGGCGGCTCCATTCACTGCCATGCATTTCATCCTAATTCCAGTGTGAGTTTGCCACCCAGTGCGACGAATCTGCCGGCTGGAATCGACTGGTAGAGAGAATCGTCATTTCCGTCTGTTTCTAGCCCTGTCGGTAAGTAAATTGGATGGCCACAGTACCTGGGCTGAATCTTTGATGGTGCAACGCAGGTATACAACATCTTTGAGGGTTCAACTTGTGTTCGACATACGTTAAAGGAGAAGTTCTATTGATTACTCACGTCATGGAGACTTGAGTTCAATAATATATATATATCTTTTTGTATTTGTCCCATTCCTAAGACAAAAAATTAGATTATAGTAAATGTACCCCAATTGATTTTGGATGCCCCATCCGGAATCAGTGGGGGTACATGTATTGAATGCGACAAAAAACAAAAAGATATTATTGAACTCAAGTCTCCATGGCTTGAATAATCAATAAAAATAAAAATAAGTCATTTTGGGGGTGAACCTTTAAGTATACCTACTCCTCTGTTTTTATGACTTTAGCCTTCTGATGGTGATAGAAGTTCTGGGTTTTTTGTTCAAGTTTTGTTTCAATAAACTTGATTTTGTCTCTGCACCTGAGCTTACACCCTTTTACAAACCTGCGGGTTCCCGCCCCTGACAGTTCCACATGCCTTCTTGTCAATGTGAACTTGTTATAAACTAGTTTTCAATGTGTTTAACTACTTTTAAACTTGTTTTCAATGTGTTTGGCTTGTTTTAAACTTTCCAATGTTTTAATGGCAACATTGCTTCAATTTGAGGGTGCTTGACATGAAAATGTTTGAGAGCCTGGAAGACCTAGAACTAACAGTTTCAACCCATGAAGATCATCAACTCTCTCTCTCTCTCTCTTTCCTTCTCCTTCTGTCGTTCTCTTTCTCTCACACTCCACAGAACAACCAATAACCAACAGATCACACAAAAGAGCAGTGCATGCTGCACTCCCACAAGCACTGGCACACACCGCACACGGCATGCAGTGTGCACACACACTCGAACACACACGCACGCGC
This sequence comes from Nannobrachium achirus, assembly GCF_963921795.1. Taxonomy (NCBI): domain Eukaryota; kingdom Metazoa; phylum Chordata; class Actinopteri; order Myctophiformes; family Myctophidae; genus Nannobrachium; species Nannobrachium achirus. Next base: position 18,355,742 of record NC_137818.1, read on the forward strand.
ACACACACACACACACGCATACACACATGCACATGCTAGAGTGAAACAAAAATCTCTGCTCTTACTTCGCTCTGTTCCTGTCACAAAAAAATAACATGTCTGTGGAGGAACAAACATGCAAGCTTGTGCGTTCTACTTGGCCAATTATACCAACTTTTCACAACATTTCATGATCTTAATAAACAGATTCCATGATGAACCCCCTTTTTTTCCTCCCCAATTCAGTCGTTATGCCAATCGATTCCTCCCCACACACATTTCTGTGTTGTCACTGCAGTTGTATCCTATAGTGCAGGGTTCCCCAATAGGCGGCCCGTGGGCCATTTGCGGCCCGCGGGGGGCTACTGTCTGGCCCACACCAACCCCAGTAATAATGGTGGTATAAGAGCAGCAACAACACTAGTATATCATCGTTGTCGGGTGGAAATCTCGTATCTCCAAATATGTACGTTCTTTCGCAAATCATACAAGGCCGTCGCACAAAAGTAGTGAAAACAGCAGATCTACAAGCACACAACGCCTCGCACCGCGAGGCGTTGTGTGCTTGTAGATCGGCTGTTTTCACTAGTTTAATTAATTCTTTAAATGATATTTTCAAAACGAACGGTTTTGGACATATACAAGATTTTCACCCGACAGCGACGAAAACTGTCGCTGGAGTAGTGGGAACGCCACCGTCGCCCCCTGCAATGTTGTGGCCCTCGGCTTGGTACCCTAGACATAATTCGGCCCTTGGGGAAAACTAATTGGGGAACCCTGCTATAGTGACTCACCTGCCAGTGAGTGCCAGGAGCCCCCACCGGGAGGACGCGGAGACTTTGTACTTCTCCTCCCACCCAACACTCCCCATAGTCCATGGGCCATACGAGATGTCGCTCTCTCTGCTTTAAGTAGCATATGAGGGGTCAAACAAGGGGTTTTTCATGATTCTGAATCCATTGCAAGCGTGTTTTGCCAGAAAAACATTCCTTGTTCCTTGACAAAGCCGGTTGCACCGCGGTCCGCGGTGGATATGAAACCACAACCTCCGTGGTACCGGGCACTTTACTGCACTGTGAAAGATTTGGATTTTTTTTTTTTTACATTTTCTTTTTCATTTGGGGGTCCTCGATGTTTGAAAACCATTGCTTTAACCTGTTAGGCGCTCCACTTAGTGCCACCCCTTGCCCTCTTTCAAGTTGGGTGTAACATGTAGAGCAGGGGTTCTCAAACGTTTTCATATTGTCAAGGACCCCCAAATTGATATGTATTTGACTATGTATAGATTTCTGTTGAAAAATTCAAAATTATTCAACATTTTCCAATTTTCTAATATATTAAGTGGTGGTCACACCGTCTCCTATGCGTGACTGCGCGCGCGTGTGTGTGTGTGTGTGTGTGTATGTATGTATGTATGTACTGTAACTGTTACTATGTATGTAGCATGAGCTGCAATACATGTACATGCGCATGGGCACACTCACACAGGCGACCCTGAAATGAACTGCTACACACACACACACACACACACACACACACACACACACACACACACACACACACACACACACACACACACACACACACACACACACACACACACACACACACACATTCCTCTCTCTCTCTCTCTCTCTCACACACACACAC
>NC_137818.1:18362370-18449870 GCF_963921795.1 Nannobrachium achirus
CTATCAAACCCTGCACAAAGTGTAAGTCCGTCAGTCAGTCAGTCAGTCAGTCAGTCAGTCAGTCAGTCAGTCAGTCTGTCTGTCACACCTCACACGTCACACTCTTGCCCTGCTCATATCTCCGCAACCGTTGCCCCGATCCATGCCAAATTTTGCACACACACTCCTTACCTGCCAAACTACCCCCGGAGCTCCAGGGACCTGGACCCCCAGATGTAAAAAATGACCAAATGTGCTAAACTGACCAAATGACCACCCCAACGGGGCTGCTCACGGGGAATTCCCGGGGACCACCGACTCCTGGTGCTCCAGAACGGATGCAAAAGTGGTGGCGCCCCCAGTGGAGGACCCCCTACACTGCAGCTCACATAAAATGCCGTAACTCCGGCTAGGAGCGACCGGGACAGCCGGGGCCGGTACCTATTCGTCCGCCTTGCCGGCGCGGAGACCCCACCCCTCATTTCTCACATGGCCCTCTTCTAGCGCCACCATGAGGCCGATTCTTGCAAAACACATTTTTGGACACTGCTCCTACAATTTTTGCCCTAAAATCACGCAAATCGGTACACAGTATGTCTACACTCATCCCATCAACATGAATCTCTCCCATATAGCGACACCTCCAGGCCGACTTTTCAAAACACATTTTTGGACACTGCTCCTACAGATTTTGCCCTAAAATCACGAAAATCACTACACAGTATGTCTACACTCATGTCATCAACATGGATCAGGAAGATTTTGGCAAAACACATTTTTGCCCTATTTGTGGAGATAAGTGACCTACGGTCGCTTATCTCCCGATTAGGGAGTCTTACTGGTATTACTAGCCCAGCCAGAAGAGCAGAATCTTACATACCGTGTGCATGTGTATACAATAAGTTAGCATGTTATTGTTTGGGCAACATGTCTGTATATTGTACAGTGTCAGAGCGTATGTCTGCAAGCCTTTGTCTGGTACAGTATGATGATTACACTTCGTGCAAGGTTAGGTCACCCCCTCCCCTCCCCACCCTCCCCTCCCCTCCCCTCAGAAAGAAAGAAAGAGAAAATAAAACGACAAAGACAAAAAGCATTATCAGCAGCAGCTCTCCATCTCCTTTGTCCCCTGCCTGTCCATCTCCACATCTCCCGTCACCCCAGTGCCCTAAAACTGTCCTAAATGACTTAATCTGCCGGGCGACAGTCAGTCCCCTGAGCGCTCTGGCTGACTGAGGACTCTCTCTCTCTCTCTCTCTCTCTCTCTCTCTCTCTCTCTCTCTCTCTGTGTGTGTGTGTGTGTGTGTGTGTGTGTGTGTGTGTGTGTGCGCTGTAAGGGGATTGCTGTAATTACTGGGATCTGTGTACCGTATTTATCTTTTCAAGGGATGGGTGATCCTGCACATAAAAAAAAGAAGAAATCTCAACATTTGGCAGTTAACTAATGCACACCATTAGATTGATTGTGTTGAGTTTTATGCGCTGTGTACAGTGAGTGGGTGCATGTGTGTGTGTGCGTGTGTGTGTGTGTGCGTGTGTGTGTGTGTGTGCGTGCGTGTGTGTGTGTGTGCGTGCGTGTGTGTGTGTGTGCGTGTGCGTGTGCGTGTGTGTGTGTGTGTGTGTGTGTGTGCGCGAGCCTGCGTGCGCGTGTGATTGTGTGTGCAAGTGCGTGTCCCATATTTCCCTCACGGCTGCTGTCCAGTGTGTTAAATAATGCTGGGTTGTTTGCTGTAATCCTGATTATATGGGGGTTAATGTGTTTCTGTTATACTTTTTTTTTCACAGACTCTATCATCCGTGACCTTCTGTGACAACGGGGCTTACATAAATGAACTGGCTTATGAAACGTGATTAGACAATGGGAGAAAGCTGTGAGGGAGAGGAGTCGAGGCGAGGGAGGCTCAAGGTACACAATCTGGGAACCCATCGGCAAAAAGAGACATTTATTAGGGTACCGGGGTCCGCTTCCACTTGCAGAGACCCAGGCACATGCACACATAGACATCAAAGGGGGCTTGAGCCCCTGCCCGTTTATCCGTCTGTAAGAAGTTCCCTCTCCAGACCATGAATGCAGTTTTTACTATGGTGAAAGAAATGCAAATGCCCGCTTTCCTTGCCATACCTGAAGGCAGCATTCAAGATGCTCTCATGAACTTGAATGCAGCATCTTATGTTGAAAGAATTGCCCTCTCAACTATCAAGTACCGAAAATAGCGCGACGCGTTGTGAGCTTGGAGGTCTGCTATTTTCACCAAAGGCCCTTTCTTTTCAGAAATGACAGCCCCTGCCTCTAACATTCTCTGCACGTCCCTGCAGAGACCGGATGTTGGCCGTGCACTCTCCTTTAGCGCTCCACTTCTGGTCGCACGTGTCTTTGTTTACACTCCTAACATTCCTAACTCTACCCGTGGTAACGGGAGTTGCCGACAGATTCAGCTGCAGAGAGAGAGAAGGTACAAGACACACGGTTCATCCAAATGCTCTTATCTGCGCTTATGTCCCACAATGGCTACTTTTCAGAAAATGTAAAGAAAATAACCTATTATGTTCCAGTGGATCCAATACATAGCGTTATACATGAACTAGAGTGGTGACCAGTAGAGGTGTAACGATATAGTAACTGAATCATTTGCAATGATCTACTATATCGATATGCAAAAGCATATATGGTATCGCTTTGGCTTTGTATCGTATCGGTATTGTTTTGCAGTGCAAATAATTGATTGTATGGAAACTAAGTATTTGTGCCTTGTATTTAGTAATTTTAAGAAGGAAAATTAAAAAGAGGGGTTTAATTACTCTTGGTATATCGATAAATGCGTGTCATCTCTGTGTTCATGTCAAGGTGCGGGTTTGTGTTGAAATATAATGTCCATGTATTTGCTAGAGAATCACAGTGTTTACTTATTTATATCCATAATAATATATTTTCCCCTTAAAAACATGCACTATTGACACTTTTCACACAGATTAAATTTCTTTGCTAAATAGTTAATATATCGATTTTAAATCATTTAATCAAATCATATCGTATCGCCATGAATGAACCAATATCGTCCATGTATCATCAACCATGTATTGTGATGCTTATCATATCGTTGTATGTATCGTTACACCACCAGTGACCAGTGAAGGCCAGACTTTCGAGAGGTCAAAGCAACCAGGTCAATGAAAAGGAGCAAGTCGAGTGACTATATTAGGCCACACAAGCACTTTAAACCTGTATAGTTTTGCACACCGAGCTGGAGTCAAACCCCGGACTCCAACTCGGCAGACCGCCAGGTAACAAGCAACGCCAAGAGAGCTATAGCTCCCTTGGAGGAGGAGCAAGTTACGGCCGGGTCTTTTGCGGGGTACCCCGCTACTGACCATATAGCACAGTATACCTACTGAACTCACCATGAGCATTCACTAAGCTGGATTTCCAACTATATTTGAGTGTAACGTTTGGTATATTTTCTTAATAAAGCTGTTTATTAACGGGAGTGAAGTGCTTTGATTTGTGCTGATCACAGGTTTATCTCATGATGAGTCCAAGGGTGCTGGATTGTCATTTCTCCTGGATTTGGTATCAAACTCCCAAAAACACAGGAAATTACATCTACTACTGTATGTAGATGACCTGTGGTCACGCTTGCATGCATGCATGCACACACACACGCAAGCGGCTGGGCAGTGAATGAATTTCATATAGAGGTATCCACTTAAGTAATGGTTGTTATTAAAGATGGGTCTTGCATCGCTTTCATGCAGTTATCAAATCAATTTCTGTATATTGCCTTTTAATGGCTGTAAATGTACCCGTCACTTTAAAAGCATGCCTGAGTTAAGTATCAAACTCGCAAATACATTTTCTCTGTTCAAAAGTTTAGGGGGGCCTCGCTCGCTGCAAAGTATTTAGATAAAAAAAAGAAAAAAGAAAACAGCACTGGGAGAGGTAATCGGTCCCACGGCCACAAGTGAGGCGCTGGGATTTGAAGTCTAATGCAGGGGTCTTCAACCGGGGGTCCGGGACCCCTAGGGGGTCCTCAGAGTTCCTACAGGGCTTCCTCCAAATCTTTGAGTGATAGAAACTTTTTTTCTCCTTTTTTATATTAACCACTTGAACCCTATTAGCGCCCATATTCTGAGAACTTTAGCCAAAAATATTTTCGGCAAAAAGGTTTAGTGTAGAGGGGAAAAAGAGCAGACTAAATACAGAGTGAAAGGTCAACCTTATTAAGTATTGACGGTTCAAGTGGTTAAATATCTGAAAACACAAATTTACATGATATCCAACATACACAGTACACTGATGATTATGCTGTCAAACAATGAAACGATATGGAATCTATGAAAAGGTTGTGGGGGTCCCTGCTTCATCTCTCTCTCAACTACGGGGTCCTTGGACTGAAAACGTTGAAGACTCCTGCTATAGAACAAAGTTGGTTTGGTGGAAAAGGTGCCTCTGTGTCTTCTTCTGTAACTCCAAAACCCCAAAAGTCCATTGAGTTCAATGGAGGTGCGAGCTTGAACAGTTGCTGTGCTTACTCTCTCTTATTCTCTTGAGGAGGGATGTATACATTTTCAGGGACCCCCTCTACATATTGTATAAATGTGTGTTTCAAATTTTCATCAATTTCATAGATAGACTAGTTTGACAGCACTGTCATCAGTCCATGTTGGATTCATGTTAATGCGTTTTTTCAGACTTTTAACCACTTAAATCGTTGATAACTTGACCTTTCACTCTGTACTTGGTCAGCTCTTTTTACCCCTACAGCAAAGCTATTTGCCGAAAATAGCCAATGGCCGATCTCAACGCGTTGAGAGCTTGTAGGTCGGCCATTTTTGGCAAAAGTTCCCCTCAGGATTCAAGTTGTTGTTACCTCTAATTATCCTACTGTATCACACAAAGATTTGGCGGCCCCCCTGTAGTAATTCTGAGGACTCCCTAGGGGTCCCGGACCCCCTGTTGAAGACCCCTACAGTACATAATATACTTTGTGCGTGTTGTCAGCGAGCCCACGCAGTTTCCATCAAGCGTCCTCCTGCGAAGTTTGGCCAATGTGACCCTGGGCATACATACTTCACATGGTATCAAACATGACACATGTGCAAATCTCCTTGCATAGGCTGTTCTGTCTGTGACGTTAGTTATCTCCATACATGGAGTTCCATGCTCGTATGGACATACACTCATACAAACACACACAGCCAGACGTAGGAGTGGTTAGCACTGCTTAAAAACCTTGTTTAAAAAAAAGGGAAAACAACCCTGCTTAATGATGATGTCACTGGTAGGCGGGTCTCTGAAGTGTCCACAGCCCTGAGACGAGTAGAAAGAAACAAATGGTACCATTTTATCATGATCATTAGTGAGGATAAACTACATGAACATAGGTTGATAAACGGCAACCGGAACTATGCAAATGTAGGAGGAAAATAACAGATCTGCAAACCTTACAATGTATCATGTCGCATCATATATGATGAATATCTCTTTATCTGTCCGTCCTTTCCCCTTTTGAACCCATGTACGGAGGTCCCTGATGTCATCAGCATATGCCCATATATGGGTATGTGACCACTTAAATAGTCCATTTGTTTTTGAGTGGTGCTAACCGCTAATACGTCTGGCTTTGTGTGTATGGGCACGAAAACGAGCACGGATCTCCACGTATGGAGATAACTGATGTCACGGACAGAACGGCCCATACAAGGAGATAAGCACATGTGTCGTGTTTTATATAGCATTGGTGCGATCTTTCTTCAGCAAGCTTTGGTGTCTCTTTAGTTTACACTACCTCTAGCTCTTGGCTTTGTCCGTTCACGACAAACTCTTCTTGAGTGTGGAGGCGCTGATGTGACTTCAGGTGAGATAATTGCCTGAAACATTTGTCGCACTGCTTACAGTGGTAAGGTTTTTCCCCGGTGTGAATGCGCTGATGTGCCTTCAGATTACATGACACATTGAAACTCTTCTCACACTGGTTGCAGGCAAAGGTTCTTTCTCTGGTGATCCGCTGATGTTTAGTCTGGTTACCTCTGGTGTGGAGCCTCTGATGCGTCTTCATGTGACCTATTTGACTGAAACTCTTGTTACACTGTTTACAGTGGAAAGGTCTCTCTCCAGTGTGGAGGCGCAGGTGTGTCGTAAGACTACTCGACACGTTGAAACGCTTGTCACACTGTGTACAATGGAAAGGTTTTTCCACAGTGTGGCGACGCTGGTGAGACTTCAGGTGGCCTGATTGACTGAAACGCTTCTCACACTGTTTACAAGGGAAGGGTTTCTCTCCAGTGTGAATACGCTGGTGTCTCTTCAGAGTGCCTAGGCGACTGAAACTCTTCCTGCACTGTGTACAATCGTAGGGTTTTTCTCCGGTGTGAATACGGTGGTGTCTCTTTAGAGTGCTTTGACGACTGAAACCATTGTCACACTGTTCACAATGGAAGGGCTTTTCTCTGGTGAGTCCAATGTCTGCCTGTTTCTGGCTGGTTGCGGAGCTGTTGATTTGCTCACAGTCAGCTGAGGAGACGTGTGCTTTCTTCAACACATGCGACTCTTCTTCAGTGAGTCCAATGTCTGCCTGTTTCTGGCAGGTTGCGGAGCTGTTGAATTTCTCACATTCAGTTGAGATCAACACGTACAACTCTTCTTCAGTGAGTCCAATGTCTGCCTGTTTCTGGCCGGTTGCGGAGCTGTTGATTTGCTCACAGTTAGTTGAGACTTGTCCCTTCTTCAACACGTACGACTCTTCTTCAGTGAGTCCAATGTCTGCTTGTTCCTGGCGGGTTGCGGAGCTGTTGATTCGCTCACATTCAGCTGGTGAGATCTGTTCTTTCTCCAACATCTGGAGGTCGTTATTGGAGAGTCTTGAAAGTAGAACAATAGCAGGTGACTAGTGATGATCGCAGTGTGAATCTATACTCTCTCATTGAGAATGCAGTGGCTTATGAATAATCCCGCTTGTGACACCCTCATCATCCCAATGAGGTCATGATGAGTTGGCCATATATGGAATTCCAGGTTAGACATGCCCTAATAGGGGTAACATGAAGTCACACTGGCATCTAATGTCGCTTTACCATAGCACAGTACCTACTGTCTCAACCCAATAAGAGCCTCATTCACAAAGCTGAATTTCCTATTTGAGTGTAAGGTTTGGTGTATACTATATTTGCTATATGTAAATTTGGACGCACGATTCATGAACAGGAGTGTAGAGCTTTGATTTGTGCAGATCACACATGTGTATCTCATGATGAATCCCAGCTGTTTGTATACCTCAAGTGGGTTCCCTTGTAGATTGTTCCATACCCCATTTAACACCAAATGGCAACTGAATAAAGTATAATCGGGGAAAGAACAGATCTGCAAGCTTACAGCGCGGTGCACCGCCTTGACAATTACCTCAGTTTTTTCTGGAAGTGAGTACTTGATCGCACAATGGATCAGCTGAACATTGATAAAGTTTCTCTAATGTGTAATGACAACAAGACGTTTTCAAAGTTTAACTCCACAATAGGCTAATAAAATGTGGAAAGGATATTATATAGGCTAAGCCTTTTCTACTGGAAAATGCTCACCTTTTCTGAGGTAAAATGACACTGGAATCCAGGTAAAAACACTCTTGTCACCCCAATGAGGTCAAGAGGAGTCGGCCATACAGTATATGGCCAAGTCATCATGCCAAACAGGGCTAAGGCACCAAACTGGTAGCCTGGCGGGGCCCGACATCATCTGCGTTCACTTGAAGTATATCTGATCAGACAATAACGCATAATAATTCAGCATAATATCAACTATTGTAATGAAGTGTGGGATTTGAGCAAATGCTGTTTAGACAGCCTCCAAACCTCCTCAAGGTAAGACGAGACCAGATTAGGCTTGTTTGTGTTTCAAATGAGTTATAAATCCTGCTCTTTGTTTTAAGGATCACCTAGCGACCTAAATAGTTGACCACAGATAAGGAAGCCATAAAGACAGCAAAGTACAGACCCCCGGGGCGTGCATGCGGAGCAGCTGTTGATCTTGTCTTATCTTCCTATGGAGACATTCTAAAATACAGTGGCTAAATAATCAATAAGTTGGTGAAATGTGGAGTTAAACAGATGCAAACACATGTTTTAAGGGTTTAGGTTTATATAAGTGAGACATACAGTATATGCATTGCACATTTCGTGGACATTAAGGGTGAGTTAATTCTTAGGTTTAGGTCATACATGAGATCTTGACATGAGACAAATGGTAACCTATTTCCGTAGCGAAACCAGAGGTCACAGGCAGGGCCTACAGGGCACCGACGCCCCATTCTATTTGTAAGCAGAGAGACGGAGACAGTTGTCTGTGTTTCAGATTAGCTGATGACCTGCTATGACATAGGGGTTTATGACCCCTCCTCTGTGTTTGATCTGAATTGTACTTAAAGTGACTAAATGTTTTAGTTAGTGAGAGAGAGAAGCCCGCGTACGGCGGAGGACTGTCAGGAAAGCTGGTAGCTCCGGCTTCAGCAGGAATGCATTGACTCATGGAATCGATCTATACTCTGTCAATAAAGGAACAGCGCTATGGAACAACAACTCTGCTGCTTTCATTCATCATCTCTCAAGTCCCTCCTGGACCTTTAGGTATTTCAGTCTAATCAAGAAGTCTAATTTAGGAGCTATTCCAGAAACTACATAATGGTACCCAAACCCTGGTATACAACACACTCACTCATTCCTTCCACAGTATAACGTCTGGACTTCCGGGGATTGGCAGCGAGTATACTGATTATTCTCTGATCGGGGCCAATCAGTGACTGCTTCCGCACAACAAACGTAGTCTTTCCTGACAACAAGTGAAAAGCTTTCCCTTATTGGTCCATGTGTAGACGGTGACGTAGATGCATGCTGCAGCATTTTCAAAACAACAATGGCTGCCCTCGCGATGCAACAAGTGTAACAGTTAATGCTCTAACAATAGAACAAGCAATAAGTGCAGTTATTTCAGAGTTGGAATCAATTACAACAATTAAAAAGTAATAACACGGGGGAAGCGCTAGCGGAGTTCATCGACCGAAAAAACGTGTTTGTTTGCCGTTCTTCCGACTGGCTGAGAGATGTTTTGCTACGCTGATTGGTTAGAGGAGTCTGTCTGTCAAGGCAAGTACCCCCGCCCACTTTTCAAGCTGCCAATAGGCCGAAGGCCAGCCGCGCCAGGCTACCAAACTGGTGGTGTGTAGCGCTACTGACTATACTGATTGGTCTGAGAATCCCCTCCCACATAGTTTTAAGACAATTACAGGGAAACATAATGGAGAATCAAAACCATCACCATCACATGATGACTCACAAGACTATTTGTACCTGTCTCCCACTGCACCGGGAGGCAAACTGCAGCCATGGAATATATTGGAGTCAATGAAGGCCAGCCGGTGGACCAGCTTAGAACAAACACTATTACTGAATGACCTTTTTGAAATACTCTGCCCAGGAAAATAAAAGAAGACATCACACAGTGTTGTCTGCTGTGTTGTTTTACGGTGTGTACACTGTTTATTTTAATTTTTTTGTTGTTATCTACAAGAGCACAAAGTAAGCTTCTGAATATGCCCAAAGTATCATTGACAGCCCAATCTTACGATACTGCAGAGCCAGAAAGAGAATTACACACGTGTGCACATAAAAAGGTTATTGGAAAACAACCTGTGATATGTCTTCTTTTATATTCCTGAACCAATTAACTGAAAAAGGTCCCAATCATTCAGAAATAGTGTTTGTTGGGACTGCATGCCCTCATGGATCGGTGAGGCTTACTTACTTCTGCATCATTGGACCTTCTCTCAGTGTAGTCCATTTAATTTTCTTTGAGTGACCTCCTCTCTCCTCCTCTCCGGAGTAGGGAAGGAGTTAGTTGGTGTCCCAATGATGCGGCACGGCAGCACCTTCTCTGCAGACATTCCAGATGCTGGATCAATGTTTTGGGAGGCCAGCCCTGGAGACACGTGAAGCATGAGTGGTAATGAAAGTTGTTCATTCAACGTGTTGTATGGCATTATAATATTTGAACATAGAATAGAACATAGAACTTAGAACATTTGTGCAAGTCTTTGAATATTTCAAATCCTTCTAGGTTTTTTGAAAAATCAATGTTTCTATGTCAGTGGTGCTCAAACTTTTTCATGTGAAGGACCCCCAAAATGATATTTGGCCACAGATTCCAATCTCAAAATATTTCGTTCCAGGGACCCCCCAGAAGCTAGATTTGAGTTACAAATGTTTGCTTAAAAAATACATATATTCAAAGATTTGCACACATTTTCATGACTTTAAAAAAATTGCAGATCTACAAGCTCCCTATGTGAGCTTGTATATCTGCTATTTTTCAATAGCTAAAGTATTAAATAATTAAAGCCCCTCCACCTTGGGCCCTAGTAACTCAGTCCCACTATTTTTAGCTGGGGGACCCCCAAGGACCCCACTTGGGGGAACCACTGCAGTAGATAATGAGACAGGGAAGCGGCTACAGATACATGGTTTTGTGGTGTAACTGTAAGCACTACAGCCTACATTTATAATCCTCATGTCAATGTGGCCTCTGTATCACACACACACACACACACACACACACACACACACACACACACACACACACACACACACACACACACACACACACACACAGGTTTTGTGTGATTAAATTCTCTGTGGCTCATGATCCGCCTCTAAATCTTTGCAATTTTCATTTGATGCAGCTTTAATATGGATCATAGTTTGTGTCAGAGTGCACCATCATCTCCTAATCTGGAGCAATCTGAGTTGAGCCTGGCTGACTGGCTGGCTGGCTGACTGGCTGGCTGGCTGGCTGGCTGGATGGCTGACTGGCTGGCTGGCTGGCTGGCTGGCTGGCTGGATGGCTGACTGGCTGGCTGGCTGGCTGGATGGCTGGATGGATGGATGGATGGATGGATGGATGGCTGACTGACTGGCTGGCTGGATGGCTGACTGACTGGCTGGCTGGCTGGCTGGCTGGCTGGCTGGCTGACTGGCTGACAGACTGACTTGCTGGCTGGCTGACTGACTGACTGACAGACTGACTCTATATTCAGAAGGTAATTATTGCTCTAGAGCGGGTGTTCTCAAAGCGTTTAATTTTCAGGGCCTCTCATAACTCAGAGTGTACACATGGAACCAAATGGACCATTTTGGGCTTTCGTGGAGGGATACCAATGTCTTCCAATCAGGAGAGAGAACTCATGCAGGATATATCAGGATAAGCAAGTGAAATTGGAAGTGATGAGACGAAGGAATGAGCGGACAAAGTTGGAACTGTATCAATATAGAGCTTTGACCTTTCAACAAAACAAACAAACAAAAACATCTAGAATGTCCTTATCCTGGATGAGTTCTCTCTCCTGATCGGCTACAACTGGTATTCAGTTTATAATAAAGAGCATGGTGAAACACTATAGCAATGATTGCTATCCGAATATAGAGCTATTCAGCTCTTATTTTCACACAACAATATCACCTTTAAAACTTGAACAAAACACTCCAGATTTGACTGTGTACTGTGCCACTGCCCTGTTGTTGTATTGCACTGTATTGTACTGTACTGTCTTGCAGGAAGGTACTGTTCGGTGATGGTGCTATGGTGTGTTTGGATGGGGTACCAGCCACCTCAGCTAAACATGTTTTATGCATATGGCATGCAAAAGTCCACACATGCACATGCACATGCACACACATGCAGACACAGACACGCACACATACACATGCACACAGACGCACGCACACGCACACACACACACACACACACACACACCACACACACACACACACACACACACACACACACACACACACACACACACACACACACCACGCATGATGGCCCCATTTTTTTCGGAGGGCATTGGAGGGGATGTAAGAGGATTAAGTCATTAAGGATGCTCCGGTTAAAATAAATGTACAGCACCATTGATATGTAACACATCCAGAGATCCAGGAAATCTAGATTTTCGTGATTTGTCATAATAACCATAATGGACCAGACTAGGGCTGTCACAATTATGACATTTTACATGACGATTAATTGTCACTCAAATAATTGCGATTAACGATTTAATTGTGTTTTCGTCGTTGACAATTATATTTCTGTTCGGCTTTTAGGCTTTGAAGTTGCACATCGCAAATATGACACATGGCCTAAATATACATAGAAATGACTGACATTTGACAACTTTATACTTTAAAAATAACATTGATTGTGGAATAGCCGATCTACAAGCTACAAGCGATTATGACGATTATGACTAAATAATTGCGATTATGTCAAATGATTGCGATTAGACGATTATGTCATAATTGTGACAGGCCAAGACCAAACATACATGTTGTACATGCATGAGGACTTTCAAATTGATGCGTTTGGCCGTGGACCCCCATCTGAAAAGATTTTGTGCCAGGGAACTCTGTCAAAGAAGATTTGTGTTGTCAAATTGTCTGCGCAATTATTCAAAATCTGTCAAGATTTTTCACCCCCCAACACCCCCTCCCCCTCATTATTGTCAATATGATTCTTGAGAGATTCTACTGTGGGGACCCCCTGGAACCCCGTCAAGGACCCCACTTTGAGAACTGTAACTGTGTTAGAGGGAGTTGTCTATACTCGCCATATGTCACATACTCGCCTGCACATCCGTCACGATACACCGGCGTGCTGAAACTAATGTAAATTATACTTATGTTGATGGATAGAATGTGTGTGTGTGTGTGTGTGTGTGTGTGTGTGTGTGTGTGTGTGTGTGTGTGTGTGTGTGTGTGTGTGTGTGTGTGTGTGTGTGTGTGTGTGTGTTTGTTTCTTCTATCCCACTCTCCCTCTCCCTCTGTCTATCTCTCTCTCTCTCTGTCTCTCTCTCTCTCTCTCTTACACACACAAAATCAAAGCACATAATTCAATTCATTGGCACATTAGTATTTCTCCAGCCATAATATTTGCATGAGATTGACCCCGGAATGTCGTCGGCTCCTATGAGCTATAAGATAATTACTGGAAACACTTTAGAGGGGGTGAGGGAGAGAGAGAGAGAGAGAAAGAGAGAGAGAGAGGGAGAGAGAGAGAGAAAGAGAGAGAGAGAGAGAGAGAGAGAGTGAACATCAGGGGAAGGATGTAGCCTCTGTCGCCTATATCCCCCCTGCCTGGTTAATCCTCGTGATGGCAGACTGCTCCACGGCACACCCACCCAGGCCAGATCTACAGCGCTTTACACATGCTTATGAATATTGCTCTATACCAGGGCCAACACTTTATACCCCATGAACCGCCCGATGTCAGCATTGGTAAAAACCAAACCTATCCTAGCCTTGCCCTCCCCCTGACCCTTCTATTGTAAACATCTATATATTTTTTGCACTGTCTTTTTGTTTTGTTTTTCTGACGATATCTACTGCATAGTACTGTGTTCTATCCGTCTCATTTTATAAGAGATACATAGAGGTCTCCTGTGTAAATAAGCTGGAAAGCTTTCTAGGATTTATTTGACCTTGTACCAGTGAACTGTACTGTCATGAAACTGTGCCTTTTCCTATGCAAACTTCTAATAAAGTCTTGAATCAATAAAAATGATTTGACTGTGGAAAAGTACAAATGCTGAGACCATATAGTGTTCATTTGGGGGCAAATGTTCAAAACATTTCAATGCATACGTTGAATGTGACACAAATAAATTGCAAAACACAGCCCATCTACAAGCTCACAACGCGTTGCATTGTGACGCAAAAGCAAATACAATCACCCAGCCGCAATCTGTGTGTAAAGTGTGAGAACTATACTGATTTAGAAGGCATTTGTGGAATGGACGACCCGGGGTCTTAACCCTTGTCTCTCGGTTCTACAGAGACATTTTGACCTCTGACTCGTGTTCCCGTTGTTTCCCACAGGTTTACCTCAGAGAACATGATTAAACCACAGCATATTTATCCCCATCCCCCGTTTATCAAATCCTCTTAACCGGGCTGCATTACATATTTGACAAACAAAGGCATCTCAATCAGGACAATCAAACCAAACCTCTGCCCCCACGCCAGGCCATCCCTGCACCTAGTGATGGAAAGTAACTATACATTTACGCAAGTACTTTGGTCAATTTGAGGTATATTTTTATCCTACTCCACTATATCTCAGAGGTTAAATTTGCGCTATGCGACCCTCACACCTACAGTATATGTTGCACTGCCGATCTGACTGATACTGTATGTCTGAGTCATAGAGTTGGGGGCTCTGTCACTGAGCTTTTGTAACTGTTGTACCTGTTTGCCTGTCCGTCTGAGTCCCTTTTGTGCCCATTTATGGAGATCTCCAATAATACAAAATATAGATTATTACCAAACACAACATCAACCAGTTAATCCCTATTTTAATAGTTTGTCTATAGACAAATGTTGAAACCTTTTACCGGTAGTACAAAATAGACTTTTCAAGTCTATTTTGATGCCACTGCCAATACTTCTGGACTTTTACTGAAGTAAAATGTTGAACATATACAGGCCTTAGGCCTTTTACTTCATAGTTTTGCTACTTTTACCTAAGTAAAAAAATCTGAGTACGCTGTGCGTAACGGCCTGTCTGACCTCACTGATGTGATTAATATGAGAATGGAGGCGGCACATGTACATGAAATCCTGCATGTTCACTTGTAGATCTGCTATTTACGGGAGTGCGATGCCATCGCACGACGAAAAATGAATCAGGCTTTATGAGGATGATCATAAGTCTGTGTGTGTGTGTGTGTGTGTGTGTGTGTGTGTGTGTGTGTGTGTGTGTGTGTGTGTGTGTGTGTGTGTGCAAACAGGGGGATGATATAGGCTAAATGTAATTCCCTTGGTTAATAAAATGCTGATTTATTGTTTGCAATATGAAAATAAAAAAGTTAATCTATAATGTCATTTAAGGATTTGGCTCAGTATAATATTCAGCATTTTCATTCTCAAAAAAGCAATGAATTGATTTGTTTACGAGTTGAGGGTTATGAAAATAACATGTTTTGATCGTATATTATACTGTATATAAACACCATCTATTTTGCCCTTATCCCTTATGTATAATCTTGTTAGGCATTTTTTATTATTGTGAAAGAATATCGTCATGGTCGGGTGGAAACCTTGTATGTCCAAAACCGTTCGTTTTGTATTCATCATTTTAAAAATGATTTAAAATAGTGAATATAGCTGATCTACAAGCACACAAAGCCTCACTTGTAGATCTGCTATTTTCACTAGTTTTGTGCGACAGTCTTGTAGGATGAAGCAGGGCTTTACTTTACGAAAAAACTAATTTGAAACTTGGACATGCGAGGTATATAATAATAAATTGAAAAATTGCCGATCTACATCGAAGCGTTGTCAATTTTCAACACGATGAAAAATGACCAAAGGTCAGGAATAAGATCAGGTTAAGGCGCCGCCCCTCAAGACTGGGCCATAAAATATGTTCATGAAATGAATCAGTTATGTAGGATTATGGAAAACATGAATACAGTACTGATATATGTTTAATATAAACATATAAAAAATCTAAGATTAAACTGGTTTTGATTTGAACTGGATTCAGTCAAACTGGTCAAAACTATACAGGTGCCTGTTTATCTGTGTGTGTGTGTGTGTGTGTGTGTGTGTGTGTGTGTGTGTGTGTGTGTGTGTGTGTGTGTGTGTGTGTGTGTGTGTGTGCGTGCGTGCGTGCGTGCTTGTGTGTGTGTCTTATAGTAAAAGAGTGGCTCCACATTAGTGTTGCTCCACTTCACTTCCTGGGATAATCCTTAACACAACAGAGAGAAGCCACAGGCGACCTGGACCAACCAGCATACAGTATGGACCCCCATTCACACACACACACACACACACACACACACACACACACACACACACACACACACACACACACACACACACACTCACGCACACGTGCAGTGCAGTACAGTACAGTACAGTACAGTACAGTACAGTACAATAAACACCCAAACAAATGCATGCACGCACGCACGCACGCACGCACGCACGCACACACAACCATCCATTCATACATAATGCCATTAATATGACCCTCCCTTCACCCAAACCATCAGTCCTCCTCCCTTCTGTTTTACCTCTGTTTCCTCTCTTATACTCCCCATCATTGTCCCCCCCACCCTCACCCTCTTCTGTGAAACAACACCCACCCACCTACCGCCATGGATGGGTGTCATTCATCCATGGCACCAAAGTCATCCCCTCCATTAACAGCAGAGTCTAATTAGACTTAACTAAATGACAGACACACACACACTACAGCGCACGCACGCACACGCGGCATCGTACGTGTGCGTGTGCTAATGGCAGCAGAGGGAGACTGATGGGCAGCTGTCTGCTGTCCATCGAGTGTTGTGATCAACCTTGGAGGTCTAAGGTCGTCGGAGCGGTTCTCATACATTTTACTGTCAAGGACCCCCCCACCCCCAAATTGATATGCAGCCCCAGGAACAATCCCCAACCCCCCCTTCCCATATTTGTCAACATTTAAAACAGCCAATCTACAATTGGCTATATTTCAAGTAGCTTGAAAGATAAAATGGTTTACTTTGGGGGCTACGGGAGCTCCCTCAAGAGCCATTGGGGGTCTTTGAGAAATACGTATGAAAGATTTGCGGTGTGCACATTGTCAAGAATTAAAATAAAAAATGGGACGCTGTCATGCTGGGGACCCGCTGGTAACCCCCGAAGGACCTCTGGTGGTCCCCGGACCCCATTTAGAGAACCATTGGTTTACACAGGTATTAGACCTCAGGAGATAATACAGGACTTACCGGTAGGTGAGGAGATTATCGCTCAACAATGGTTTATATGGCTGCCAGATAAGCTATTTGACACATTCATTCATTCTTATCCTCTTTGTTTTTGTTCAGAAACAACAGGGGTCACATTGGAAACAAACGTGAGGTATTTTCCTGTTGTTTATCACATAATATACTTTCAAGTTTAAACTATCCATCTCTGTTTCTATGAAAAAACAACAACAAGTATGGCTTATCCTGAACCACTGTGTTGACTTACATGGTCTTGGCATTAGCAGCCTAAAGCAAACTTTACCACATAACTTATATTGTATGCTGTGTAACTTGTGTTGTGTTCAGGATGCGTTTCAGAGGACCCAAATGCAGTACGACAAAATTCAAGATATTTATTAAACTTCCCATAAAATGGGGCAGGCAAAACAAGGACTTCTTCAGAATGGCCAGTAGCCAAAAAAAAGTACATAAACACACTGACACTAAGTGACAATCTGACAAAGGAACTGCACACACTGGGGCATATATAGACAGGAACTAACTAGACACAGGTGAACTTGAACATAATCAACACAGGGATAGGTTAACAGGCAAATAGAACACAGGTGGAGAACATCACTAAATCTAAGCGAGGTGAGACAAGGCAGGTAACACTAGGCTGACAGGAAACACTGGGAAACACTGGGAGCAATACTACAAAATAAAAGGTACACAGGTGTAAAGTCAAACTCAAACTGCAACTAGGAAACAGGAACACAATACTAAAAACAAAATACAGTACACACTATACAGAACTAGAAGTCTAAAGAACTAGAAGTAAAATCTCCAAACTAAATAACACTGTTACACAAGACGAAGTGCTTGAGGAGCGAACCATGACAGTTGTGTTGTGTTGTGTTGTGTTGTGTTGTGTTGTGTTGTGTTGTGTTGTGTTGTGCTGTGTTGTATGTGTTGTGTGTGTGATAAGCATGAAACCCACTGTTGTATTGTATGGTATCTTTTGGAGTCATAAGCCTTTTTTATCAGAGACCAGGAAGTATAGCTATTATTGCTCTAGCTTGTGTGTGTTGAGCTAATTTGTACTGGGTGTTGTATCCGATAAACATCTCTGTGAAGGACCAACATAACTGTTCAATAACACAAGATAAGAGTTAGTAGTAATATTATCTATTGCGAAAGGTTAGAAAAATCCAATCTAGGAAATTGGATTGAAAATAGGAAACTATAGGTTACGGACGTAATCACTGTTATTGGAAAACTCATTGACTTAGCAACATGATGACCAAGCAGTCTATAGGGCAGAGAAGGAGGTTAGGGATGGGTCCCTGCCTTTTGCTTTGGACTGCGCCAACAAGTGGGCACTTTGTGTCACCAGGCACTAACGGTAGAGATATCTGGTTAGAGGTACAGGGATGGCTAAGGGTTCTCGCCAACACCAGGTTTTGACAAGATGCCCATTTTGGGGTTCGCCCTGCGCCTGAAAAGTCTCTGACACCTAATCAGAAGTGTGTTGCATTTGCACCTCCCTCGGAGGAGAAGTAAATCAAACCTGATGGCTGGGTAGAAGACTGAAAATGGAGGCTTCTGGCGTAAAGCCCGAGTTGCCTTTGGTAAGGGTAAAAAGGATTAGAAATTGTCCTTAAAATGTCCTCACCGTGACCCTAATCCCCACAGGTCTCCAGTGGTGACAAGGGGAGGGGGTGTGCTGTGAGGACTGACCTTACCAGTGAGGGGGATGATGGACTGAGTGACCTAGCCCTCCAAACCGGGTCCTCCAGAGACCCCCTGCTAAAATTAGTATTATACAAGTAGTTGCTTAACTGGTAGTCAAAGTTACACTCACGGCTATGGCCCTGGTGATAATCTTTGGCTTCAGTAGAGTCCTGTTGTATCCCCAGACATGAGTGCAATGGGAGTACCTACCACCTGTTCTGAAGATCAGAGAGGGGGACGGGGGTACTAGGACAGTTTACAACAGTTAGCCCTTTGCCATGTGTGAGACAGAACAACATTCAGAAACACTGGAAACAATGGAAGGCATTCCAACTTGACTTTCTGGATGAAAGGAAACAGCTCCCTCGCCCGGGAGCTAGGGCCTCCACGGCATGCTCAACCAACCTGGGTGCTAGG
Source organism: Nannobrachium achirus (assembly GCF_963921795.1). NCBI lineage: Eukaryota > Metazoa > Chordata > Actinopteri > Myctophiformes > Myctophidae > Nannobrachium > Nannobrachium achirus. Next base: position 18,381,267 of record NC_137818.1, read on the forward strand.
GCCTCCACCCCAGGGTGACCTTAGAAGTGACGATGTTGATTGTCTGTCAAGCCATGAGTTTGTATATGTGGTAAATCCTGAACCCGCCAGAATGGTGACTACTGTGACAAAGTGGCCCATTAGCGAGGAACGAGAGCTGGATGCTTTCTTAGAACTCATCATGGCAGTCGAGGTCTCCATTAGCCCTCGAAAGGAATTACCCTGGGCGATTTCTCTGACCGCCCCGCCACTGGAAACACCAGTGTTGGAACTATTGACCCAGGAGAGGCAGGCTGCATTCTTCCCTCATTCCCTGGTCAATAAATGGTTCCCCTGGATACTGGCTAATGAAAAGCTAAGACCTGGTGGATACCGGGCGTACCCGCCTGGCCTGCCATGGATTCCCAATGAAACCCTGGCAGGCGGCCACACTTTGTGCACATTTGAGGTCCCTGTAGTAGACCCAGAACAAGTAGGCAAAGTCACTGGCTCCTTTGAGACCCAGGTGATGGAAGCTCTCTTGTACGATTTCCTTATCAAACTCTGTGGAAGGGCCCCCTCTGCTTATCTGATTGATGGTGGCTCTCTCACAGCACCAGGTGAGGGTTGGACGATGAGAAAAATACTACCTTGAGAGCGTCTGGCCGTTCTCACAGGACCTAACTCCCTCCCTTAGGTGTTATGATAATGATGTTACACTCTCCCTGTTTGTTTTCGTAGCCCCACCTGATGCCGCTAACGAGGCATGTGGGAGACTATTCAGACCGCATGGACAACAGTGGCTGTTGCTCTCAAATGGGCAGTACCGCTATGATGGCCTTGGGTCTGATAGCGCTTATCTCTTCGCTCTCCCTCGTCCAGAGAAGGGAAGACAATTATGTTGCAAGCCTTATGAACGGGCACCCTATAGGAGAGCTTGTTACATCTGACCTGTACAGCTGGCAGACCGACACTCTTGCTCTGCCGAGAGCACTCCTTAACCTAGGGTCAGCATGTCTTCTCCGCTTGACTCGCCCTTCCGCGTGTCTACAACGCCTCCCCTATCGTCCTTCTTCAACCAGGAAGAATTGGACATGATAGCGGAAGCAGCAATGAATTCGTCCTCTACTACTCTTACTGAAGCCGAAATCACTCAAATATTGGGAGACGAGGGCGATGTAGTGGTACCGGTCCAACCCATACCTACTGTCGCACCTATAGAGGTCCCCCGGGCTCCTTTGCCTCCAAGGGAGGAGGCTCCGGAAACCTCTAAGTCAACCAAATGTTCCCGGTTGTCCTCTACCCGGACGACGTATGCCTATATGCCGGAAGTATGACTACAGGATGACCTCGACCTGGAAGAAGGTGACGGAGACTAGGAGTGCTGCCAGCCGCCAAACCAGGCTTAAACTGCTCGACCACAAGGGCCACCACATGTCCGTCACCGACCTGCGCAATCCAAAGAAATGGGTCAACATAATTAGCATCCATTCTGCGGTGAGGCCTACCAAGGAGCCCTACCGCCCTATCACCCGATGGGGTGGATCCATGCGTGACTTCAAGGGTTAACGGATCACAGAGAAGAGACAAGAGGACGAGGGAAATGGGGGCCTCACTGTTATTATAGTACTGTATGTCACTATAATAACGTTTTCTAGGGATAGTATCTTTCTGTGACGGTCTGGGATCAGGGGGCACTGAGAATACATTCTCACATGATGGGCTGAACTGACAGTAACAGTCATGTGATCAAAATGGATCTGTCCGATTTTCCATATTCCATCCTAATTGGCTACAATTGGCTTCCAAAGTTTGCAGGATTTCTCAATTTTGAACAAAATGCCTCAAATCATGAACACAGCATGCAATCTTCGTGAAATTCGGCGCGCATGTTCCCACTGGGCCGAGGAAGAAGTGCCAATTTGAATTTCTCAAATCAGCCTCATGGTGGCACTATAAGAGGGCAATTTGTGTTTTTACCTTTAACTCCACCGATAAGTGGAAAACGTATGCGCAATACCTAGAGGCTAAGGATAAACCTTTGCCCTGCATTTTTCCCCATTTGCCTTTTATAGCGCCACCAGGAGGACAACTTATGTAAAACACATTCTTTGCTATTACTCCATCAGATTTTTTCCAACAATCGTGCAAATCAGTACACAGTATCTCTATAGTCATGTGAAGTCCAATCTTTCTGATATTTCCCAGAGCTTGAAGGGTTAACAGGTTAGCTATTAGGGCTCAGATTCCTCTAACAAAAATGTATAGAATAACATCATTTTATGTTATTTCATGAAATTTGCTGGAATAATTAACCATTCCTCTTTCCATAATGTGCCACGTATACCTTTGCTCTCTCTCTCTCTCTCTCTCTCTCTCTCTCTCTCTCTCTCTCTCTCTCTCTGCGTCGTATCCTCAAGAAACCTCTGCACACAAAAATGAAATCCATTTTCCATATTAGAATTAAAACATTTGAATATTTCAATGGCATTATCCTTCCACCCCCAAACCCCCCTCTCTCATCTCATCCCCGCTAATCCCTCCAACACTCAGATATTACACAGTATACCTGATAGGATAGTGTACAGTGTGAATGCTATCAACAAAGTTGAGCCAACCTAATATAAGCTGGTCCCCATTGTCCGGATTAGAACGAGCCTTTGGAAAAAGAAAAAAAAAAGAAAAAAAATAGAACAAAAGAGGAGGAACATGCACACGCAAAACCCAGAGTTGGGCAGGTGGTGATCAAAAAACAAAAGAAACACACTGTTGGGCTCCAATTATTGCACCTAAGTGACATCAGTCTGATGTCAACAGCTGCAATGCCTTCTATGTGACCATGTTGCCTGTATGAGGGTGGCGTACAACTCTCTGGTTTCTCTTCTATGTGACCATGTTGACTGTATGAGGGTAGCGTACAACTCTCTGGTTTCTCTTCTATGTGACCATGTTGACTGTATGACGGTGGCGTACAACTCTATGGTTTCTCTTCTATGTGACCATGTTGGGTACGTTGCGCGTTGCTGATGGGCTCTCACATGGGTCTGACTCACATTAGAGCTGGGATCGGCCGAACGTTACCAACAGCTTTCTGTCCGACCGGAATCGACGTCCGACCATTCATTATTAATATGCGTCACGGCCCGACACCGACGCTTTTATTGTGAAGGCAAACATTTCTGAACGTCTTTACATCCTGCAAGTTTCCGCGTCTGGATAATAGAGGATCTCACAACGCGCCGAATCTGCGACGCGTTGTGAGCTTGTAGATCAGCCACTTTTGGCACGCAACACGCCGTAAGACAAATATGTCACTAATGTCAGGCTTTACTTGGGTGTGTGTGTTGGACTTGGAGGCTTGCACAGTGCCCACAACAGCGCTACAAAATAAACATCCAATTGGACAGTAGTGGGGAACACGGCACCAACAAGCCACAAGCTCCCTTCAGCGGAACCTCCAATCAGACCACAACAACACATTTACCGCAGCGTTAGGGACATGCTCCGTGCTTAGAGTTACAGTATGTCTCCGTGCCTGCAGCATTAGCGCGGGCACACACAGTGCCACACACAGCAGGAGTTGTGTCTTAGGTAGGCTATACCAACAATATAATTGACCCGAATCGAAGCCCAACCACCTACAGTATTAAGCAAATGAGTCCGTACCGAGCCGAGTACAAGCCGCGGGTTTTCGGTCGGGTATCCCAGCTCTAACTCATATGGGTCTGTGGCACTTTGCTGATTGGCTGTCACATGAAATCCTGCTTCTGTTTGTGTGCGTCTCTGTGTGTCCGTCTCTGCGCGGTGCCAGAAGCTCTGTTGTTTCAGAGCGAGCTGATGGTCGCTTCTCGCCGCTAGGGCATGTTACTTATATATCCCCCTTCCAGTCACATGTTGACGCTTGGTCAAATTTCTCACAATCTCTCAAAAGTCTCACTCTGCCTTTTGGGGGTGAGACAGCGTTGATTAAATACATGCTTTTCCATTTGGGAAATCTGATACAGTATGTCAGTTTGATAATATCACAATGTAACTAGAAAAATATTGTTCCTTCGAAACAATTGTGGGCTCGCTTCAAGCCAGAAAACAATGGCTATAAAAGCACAAAATGTCAAGATCGCAGGCAGTGCTCTCTTTGACGTTACTGACGTCAAAGATTGGTCCATTTTGTTCCAAAAATGTGTTGTGCAAAAGTTGACCCGCTGGTGGCGCTATAACAGGCCAATGTGAGAAGGTTGGTATCTGTTCCTTGACCTATTGGGAATGTGCTTGCAAGATTTCACGCACATCCCAGGCTGTGTTCATGATTTGAGGTGTTTTTGGCTTTGGACACTTTATCGCTGCTTGCAGCTATATTTATTATTATTATTTTATAATTTTTTTGTGTGCACTTCATAGGCATGTTAGATAAAGGTCCTTAGATTGCGTGTAGAATGTTTCATGCAAATTGCAAAACAAATCCTAGAATAAAAACGGGTTTAAGCGTTTTACAAACTGCTCAAAATTATATAGCGCCCCCCTTTGGCCATTTGGGGTAAGATTGGTTTCAGTGATATTTGAACTAACCCTCTACACTATTTTGTCATGAAAATGTGACTTTGCTTGTATGTTTTAGAGGCAGAAGAATAATTTGCATAAAAATGCAATATTGTTTGAATTATTTAAAAAAGCATGTTTCAATGTTAAAGAAATCCGATCTGACAGATCTTTAGATATCGGTCCAAAGTTCACGTAAAAAAAGTTTTGTGCACGTGACGCGAAAATTCCAGAATAAAAGCGGGTTTACGCGTTTTACAAACTGCTCAAAGTGGCGGAAAATCGAAGGGCGGAGCTTACTTAACAACGACACAGATGTCTTCCGCTTGAGTCAAAGCACGCGTGTAACAAGTTGCATGTCTTCAAACGAAACGAGTCATGACTTATGCCCGTTTGAAGTTTGAATTTTCAGACGCTTCGTATAGCGCCCCCCTTTGGCCGATTGGAATAAAATTGGTTTCAGTGATACTTTGACTAACCCTCCACATCTTTGCCAAATGCCATGAACGTGTAACTTTGCATGTATGATTTAGAGGCCGAAGAATAATTTGCATAAAACCGCAATATATATTGAATTATTAAAAAATCATTATTTAACGTACAAACTTCTCACCACATAGCCTGTGTAGATATAGGTTCAAAGTTCATGTGAAAAAAGTTTTGTGCACTTGACGCGAAAATCCCAGGAGGAGATAGATTTTTACTGTTTTTCATATAATTCCGAATTGTGGGAGACCTAAAGGTCAGAGGTCAAAAGTTAGAGGGTAAAAGTTGTTCGGCATGAGGAGACGCATAAGTGTATACAGGTTTCATGGCTGTATGTATAACACAGCATGAGCTATACCTGTTCAAAGATCGCACTTTCGAAGGCTTCCTACAGCGCCACCATTTGGCCGATTGCTATTAAAAATAATAGCACACTTCGCCACTGTAAACTGAACACATTGATGTTTTTATTTTCATTTTCTCACTAAGTATGTAGGAGTAGAAAGGAACCGAAAATCCCGTCTACTTACTAGATAAATAAATAAATAAATAATGACAATATCTAAAGTGTGCTCGCCAGGTACTGGCGAGCCCACAATTAATAATCTCGGTTAACCGCATTAACTGTTGTGTGGGCACATTTTCAAAGCTCACAACGCATCACAATGTGATGCGTTGTGACCCCTTAGCTGAGAGAGGGATAAAGCAGGGACCCCCACTACACATTGTATGAAATTGTGTTGCAGATTAAAAATGTTCATGGATTTAGACAGCGTAGACTTGTTTGACAGTATTATCATCAGTGTAGGTTGTTGGTTTAATGTGTATTTTTAGACATTGAACCACTAGAACTGTCAATAGTTATTCTCCTCTTCTTTTCCCTCTACACCAAACCTCTTTGCCAAGAATAGCAGATCTACATAACCCATGAATAGCAGGTTACTGATGAGGAGTAAGAGAGGGCAGGTCCAATCCATGGGGATAGGGGGAAGGTTGCTGACTAGATCTTTTCTACAAAATGTATACGATAAATTCTGACTATCTTTGGAGATAGGTGTTATGCAAACAATAACAACAACCTAAATCATGGGACTTTTAAAAGTGATATAGCACATGATCCGATTCCTATTTCATATACAAATTACATTTCGGCAGAAAGAGAAGAATTATTAGCATGCCACTATTAGTAACAACATCAAAACTGTCTATTGACTGATCAAGCTGTAGGGAGAACCACACATTTAATGTCCTTTTTTCAGCTGAGGCCGCAATTCCTGTGAAATGCCCTCAGATCCAGGGGCGTCACAAGGGGGGGGGGGAAAGTGGGACTGAGTTATAGGGCCCAAGGTGGAGGGGCCTTAATTATTTTATACTTTAGCTATGGAAAAAATAGCAGATATACAAGCTCACAGCGCGGCACTGAGTGCCGCACTGTGAGCTTGTATATCTGCTATTTTTTTGAAGTCGTGAAAATGTGTGCAAATCTTTGAATATTATGTATTTTTCAAGAGAACATTTGTAACTCAAATTTTGCTTCTGGGGGGTCCCTGGAACTAAATATTTTGAGATGGGGGTCCGTGGCCAAATACATATCATTTTGGGGGTCCATCACATGAAAAAGTTTGAGCACCACTGACACAGAAACATGTGTTTTTCAAAAAACCTTAGAAGGATTTGAAATATTCAAAGACTTGCACAATTTTCACAATAAAAAAAAAATTGCAGATCTACAAGCTTGCAGCGCTGCTTGTAGATCTGCTATTTAATAGTTTTAACTGCTATTTTATAGTTAAAGCACAAAATAATGCGTAATAATGTGTTCCCATGCAGTCTAAATGGGATAAACCCCACTATAAAGAACATTCATGGGGGGCCCAGAGTGAATCCTTGTACCCAGGGCCCAGAATTTGGTGCGACACCGCTGATGACATCCATGATTTCAGTCCTTCAAATGGCCAAACAAATCCTCGCCAGCTGAGAGCATCACCTCCTTGGATATCCTGCCATGCCCAAATGGCTTCTTGCGTTTTGGCGAGAATGTGGCACACACGCACGATGAGAAGCTGCAGTGGTCGCATAAAATGTGCCAATCGGCTTCGCTGGCAACATTTATACATTTCTTATGGATACATTTATAATAACTATATTTGATTAACATCTACGTTCCTGGTATCTACTTTCCTGGTTTCTCAAAGTGGATTCCAGGGACTCTGTGGGTTCCTTCATGGGGGTCTAAATTGACCCATACAGGTCTGTAACTCTGACAGTGTACAAAGGGAACCAAATGAACCCGGTAGGGAGACCTTGAAATGAGAAAGTTTGAGAAACACTGGTATAGGGGATTGTAAAATAAAGGGTTACAGTACCTACCGTATTTCCGTTTGCTTGTTTGTTTACTACGGTACACATGGCGGAAACAAATCAGGGTACACCTGGAACACCTCATCAGATGGGTTTGGCTTGTCTACAACCTCTTGTACTGGCACTACTTTGACTCCTGCAATGTCACCAGACCAGGGGTCTTCAACGTTTTCAGGCCAGGGACCCCTTAGCTGAGCAGTGCGAGGCGTTGTGAGCATGTAGTTTGGCTATTTTCACATCTGTGGAACCGAGTCACATTAAATGTAATACCTACAAGAGTGCTTGTCAGGGTGGGAGTCCCCAGTTCAAATATGTTTATTTTGGGGGTCACGGCCTAAAAAGGTTTGAGAACCCCTGGATTAACGGTTGCGCCCCTCTATTAAAAGAGCAATGCGGTGTGTTGTCAGATAATGCATAGGTGTCATAATGATGGCTTGAAGCAAATGTCACTGTTTTGTTTTCACCTCTAATGTACGAGCCCTCCCCTCTCCACCCAGGACAAACCAAATGCAATTATTGCCTCATTGCATGCGCGTGTTTGTGTGTGTCCAGCCAGTGTGCGCGCGCGCGCGCGTGTGTGCGCGCATGTGTGTGCGCGCATGTGTGTGTCTGTGCATGGGTGTGTGCGTAAGGGTGCCTGCGTGCACGCGTAGCAGTGGTTTAATGTTGTGTGGGTGGGTGTGTTTGTGTGGGTGTGTGTGTGTGTGTATGTGTGTGTGTGTGTATGTGTATGTGTATGCATTGTGCATGTATGTGTGTGTGCACGCGTGAATGTGTGTGTCTGTGTGTGTGCGCGTGCGCGTGCATTGTGCGTGTGCGTGTGCATGTGTGAGTGTGTGGGGAGATGAAATGACATGAAGAGTTATTTGGGCCGTAATGAAGCTGCTTAATGAAATCAGTGCCCTTGAAAGTTCTTCATCAATTCTAGCCCCCTTTTGCTCGCTCACTTTGCGCTGGCTGCACCCTTCCAGGCTGTCAGCTAATCCACGCGCGCGACACAATATTAATTAAACACAGCGTTTCCTGAAGTACTTAAGTGAGGCGCTATCATTGATAATGAGCAGGTTTAAAGGAGTCACATCCCTCCAAAATTACTTTTTTAACCGGGCCTTATTAAGCAGAAAATGAGACCCAAATCAGCCTACAAGCTCCTCATTAAAAGCCACTGATCCTTGGCCACGCGCATGTTTCAATGATTTTAATTAGGCTGGCGCACGATAGTCTGCGACGGGGAAGTGCCATTAATCTTGTCTTTCATACACAGAGAGAGGGAGAGAGAGAGAGAGAGAGAGAGAGAGAGAGAGAGAGAGAGAGAGAGAGAGAGAGAGAGAGAGTCAGTCTGGACATGCCGGAGTCAAAGCCTTCAACTGATGGAGAGTAAAAAAAAGAAAAAAGAAGACAACACAGACAAGCCATCTGGCACACTTTCACAGTCAAATGTGGAGTGATAATTTAAGTCTCACAATGAAATGAACACTCAGGACTTTACCGAGTTGTTGTATTTTTTTTATCATCATCATCATCATAATAATAAATAAACCAGTAAGACTCCCTAATCGGGAGATAAGCGACCGTCAGGTCGCATGTATGCACAAATTGGCCTTAGCAACCTCATGGTGGCGCTAGAAGAGGGGCATGTGAGAAATCAGGGGCGGAGGTTGTGGTTTGCCAGCCAAGGAGTGTGTGTGCCGGAGATAAGAGTAGGGACAAAAGTGTGATGTGACGGACAGACAGAGGGACTGACTGACGGAGGGACTGACTGACTGACTGACTGACAGACAGCCGGTGGAGGTTTTCATAGTAACGTTACATTACACATTTACTGCCAGATCAAAACTCCACGATCCTGCCAAGCTATTTTATGATGTTCTTACCTTTTAATGTGCTCGCGCATGCACGATGGATATATCGCCATGCATGGTGTGGTCTTTGTTCTATCAGAAAAAGCTGCATGTCTTCGAGCTACAAGGGGCACTTCGGTACTACGTTGCAGCGATACCTTTTTTATATTCTTAATAAATATGAAATAAAATGAAGAACATAATTTTCCAGATTTCTGGCAGCGGGAGACATTCGGCTAAATCTCCGGCAGTAGGTACTTCTTCACCTTGTATTACTATTTAGAAAAGCATTTTTAAATTATTCAATTAGCCGATCTACATCGACACGTTGTGAGCTTGTAGATCAGCCATTTGAACTATTTTAAAATGTGTAAAAAAAAAGGCAAATACGTTTTTGAGGGTTTAGCATGGACGAAAATAGGGCCCTTGGGGCTCTATTATGATCCAGGTCTTATGCCTTAACTTCTTTGCCTTTTTGAGCGGTGGTCACACCGTCTCCATAGCGTGGCCGTGTGTGTATCCGTGCGTGTGTGTGTGTGTGTGTGTGTCTGTCTGTGTGTCTGTAGCCTCTGGTGTATGTAGCCTGAGTACCCTGGGTGACCAGAGAGGTGCTGTTGAGTCTAGCCTGGCCTGTGCATCATCTGCAACACACACACACACACACACACACACACACACACACACACACACACACACACACACACACACACACACACACACACACACGCACCCCCCCCCCCCCCCCCCACCGCTCAGTTCAGAGTGTGATTTTTTTTACTATTTTGAAAAACATTTTTAAATACTTCAAATGCTGATCTACATCTGCAAGTTGTGAGTCTATATAGTAAAAAAAGGCAAAGAAGTTAAGGCATAAGGCATAAGACCTGGATCATAATAGAGCCCAGATGTGTTAACCACTTGAACCCTAGAACCCCTACTCTGAGGGGAACATTAGCCAAAAGTAGCGGATCTACAAGCTCAGAAAGCCTTGCGATGCGAGTGTTTCTGGGCTTGTAGATCGGCTATTTTCGTCAAAGATGTTTGGCGTGGGAGTGGGGAGAAAACCAAATGCAGTTTTTCAGGTATTGAGGGTTTAAGTGGTTAACTGTCTGAAGATACACAAGATTAATACAATGCTACACATTCATAGTGCTGTCAAACAAGTCTATTAAGCTATATATTAAATCTGTGAAAAGGTTTAATCTGCAACATGATTTTATACAATATGTAGTGGGGTCCGTGCTTCATCTCTCTCTCAGCTGAGGTTCCTAGTGTGGAAAACGAAAAAGACCCCTGACTTATAGACTAATACTGTGGCTGGCGGTGGTGCTGAAAGGATAGCTATACTTTAAGTCACTATAGCCTAACTGCTCGCCCACACACTTCTGGAAATAACGCCTTAAAAGACATTATGATCTTAATCCCAATGTTGTTCTTTGAATTTGAAATGTGACTTTGACAAAACAAACAAACAAGCAAAACGAATAGGCCTATAACTGACCTCTATGCTTACAAGTCAACTTGGTCCCATTAACACAGAGGACTTTACAGTGCGTAGACTGTGAACACGGGCGAGATGTAGGCGTATACGGTATGTGAGGACACTCACGTGGGAAATAAAGATGGTGCAGCTCTTGGTCAGTTTATATACAGAACTTATTTTAGAGCAGGACTTGGAATGTAAAAGTAGACACTAGTATGATTAAAGATTCTGCTTCAGAAGCTCAAAGAAAAAACAAGCTATTGAGTGTGAAAGCCAAAACATATGGTTCGATAATAAAGAAATTAGCTCAGTACTCAAAATAATTAAATATAATCTCTCCCGAGAGAGGAGACGTTCCCTGTGTGCCCAGATCAGGTCTGGAACGTTGCCGTATCGTTGCCTCATACAGTTTGTCCCAAACTATTACTTTTAAGATCCCCAAATTATCTGTGGTGGAAAAAGTACTCGCTTGAGTTAAAGTACTAGTAAGACGACTCAGGGCGCCAAGCAACCTGGCGCCATGAGGCCATTTGGCCAGTGATGTATATCGGACTATCGTCTATGACATGGGACATCATACATACAATCTATTTTATAGACATAAATTTAGATCCCTGTCTGTAGAAACAGCCACAAAGATATGGACTGTCTTGGCCATATATGGATTCTGTTACAAAGTCCTGTTACAAATTGTAATCCTATAGTTCATAAAACCCTCACAATGTTTATTTCTCAAGTTCACCCATACATGTTGGGACATTTGGCCATCACAAGTATAGTAATACAAGTACCCCCCCCCCCCCCCCCCACACACACACACACACACACACACACACACACACACACACACACACACACACACACACACACACACACACACACCCTCGACACACTTCATCCCAGAAGTGTGTGTGTGTGTGTGTGTGTTTATGACTTGGAGGAGAGGATGGACTCGGGCCTGCCTGTCACACTGTCTTCGCATGGAGGATTATGGATGGCCAATTACATCGCTTTTGTCATTAATTAATGAAGATAACGAGCTCCCCCTGCACTCCACAAAGAAACATGGCTGCTCCTCAGCTGGTACCGAGTGGAGCGCTGAGTGTGTGTGTGTGTGTGTGTGTGTGTGTGTGTGTGTGTGTGTGTGTGTGTGTGTGTGTGTGTGTGTGTGTGTGTGTGTGTGTGTGAAGGAGGTCATTGCATGTCCGCACGGCGGGCACAAAGGCCTGAAGACGTGCAGAGACGACTGCCGGCCCTGAGGCACTGTGCACGCATTTGTTGAACTGGTGAGGTGTGTTTTGAGTGCGTGTGTGAGTGCCCGTGCATGTGTGTGTGTGTGTGTGTGTGTGTGTGTGTGTGTGCACGCGCGCGCGTGCGGATGTGGATGCGTGTGGAGCATGTGTGCGCGTACAGTGCTCGCCACCAGTGTCTGTGCATGGGACCATTACAGAGATTAGGCTGTGCTAAAGTAACGGATGCCCCCATTTGTCAACTCACATCCTCTGTCAAAAGACCGCGAGCGAACAGAGGAGAGGGATGGAGCGATGGAGAGATGGAAAGACGGGAAGACGGAGAGATGGAGGGATGGAGGGATGGTGAGATGGAGGGATGGAGAGATAGGAGACAAAGAGAGAGAAGGGATGCAGAGTCACTCATTTGTTGATAGATGTTTAGAGCGGTGGTTCTTGAATGTTTTCATTTCACGGACCCCCAAATTGATTTGGCCTTGGACCCCCGTCTGAAAATATGTTGTGCCAGGAACCGCCCCATAAGAGAGGATTTGTGTCCTTAAATGAATTCAAGATGTGTCAAGATTTTTCAAGATGAAGACAACTTCACAATCGGATTTTTTTTTAGTAGCCGGAGTATACTATAAAGTAGCATTAGCGGAGTAGTAGCGGAGTATAAAGTAGCATTAAGTAGCATACCTACTGGTTGAGAAGACAAAAACTCTGTATTGTGCATAAGTTATATTGTTATATAAGTATAGTGGAATAAACTCCCTGTTGTTGCCTGAAGAGGTGAAGACTCACCTCTTCAGACTCCACCTATAAGCCCACAGCACTTACCGTAAAACTCGCCTACCCTCAATGACCATACATGAAAGCTATAGCAATTTGCATTTGTAGTTTATATATAACGTTTTTTACTGATTGGGTGCTTGGGTCTACCTACTAGATTGATATTTCTATGCAATTGATGTATTGATGTAGTAGAAGTATTACCAATTGCTTATTGCTTATTACCTTGCTTATTGATGTTTTACCTTGCTAATTGTAAATCGCTCTGGATTAAGAGCGTCTTCTAAATGCCTAAATTGTAAATTGTAGTTATATCAGTAATAAATAAGTCTTCCAAGAATGCTTCAACTCACAAGAAGCACCTGACAATAAAGCACCGAAGTCTGACGCAATTTACACATCCTACTGTAGCCTACCTGGGTTGTGTTTTTTTATGGCGTTCCAAAAATAAACCATTGATGGTTTGACTCATATGGATATGAAGAATTAACTGACGGCGAGAAAACGCTTATGTATGCCACTGAATTAGTTAAATATTCGCCAAGACTGACTGACTGACTGACTATATCGTAAACTATACAGCGCCACCTCCCCGACAATATCGCGACATCGAGACAGTTCTAAGATGACCCAATGTTATTCTCCATGGAGAAAAACTTCCGTGGCCCAGGGGATGAACGAGTGATGTCAGCACTTCGGTACTCCATAAGCTACAGTGTTTCTCAATCTGTTTTGGCTTGAGTACCCCCTTTCCCTGATTTTTTAATCCATGTACCCTCTTTACCCGACAACAACATTTTAACTCAGGGGTACTATATGATGCCATGATATATAACCCCCCTTTTCAAGAACAAAAGAAATATATATAAAGGGAGTGAGAGTTTCAAACGGTGCCTCCTGAACAGATTTACTGTATTTTCAGCACTGTGGCCCTGACATTTCAGTTCAGTTTTCATGTCAATAACTTACATTCAAACAACATTCCAACACATCCCAGTTGCCTGGTACCATGTAATTTGCGTTAGTAACTTGTCAGGCTCACACGTTTCTCCAAGTGTCATCATTAAACATAAGAGTACATGTTTTAACTATGAATAATATTATCATGATTTATACTTATTTCTTTCTTTTTAGGGGTATACCCTGCAGTACCTCCACGTACCCCTACCCCCATTTTAGAAACACTGAGCATAAGTTTAAAAAAAATAAATCCAAATAGACCTGCAGTTCCATTGGTACACATTGTGAGTATGGTTACATTCTCAATTAGAGTGGTTGTATCTTGTCTCCCTGCTCTTTACGATGACATTTAGATTGTGTCAAAAGTCATGTCTCACCAAAACACAGGATCTGACACAAATTTTGACCTGATGGTTGAGATTCAACTGGCCATATTCACACTGCGGCCATCTTGGATTGCGTCACCACATGGGGTGGCGACACAGCTGAGCCTCCAAACCGTTGTAAACAACCAGCATCCATATTCTGGGGGAACATTAGTGAGACAGAAAAAAGCTGCACAGTACAGAGACAACTCATGTCCAGTTTACCAAGTCTAGAGGTTCTAACTGGTCAACAACCTGTAGTATTATGGGACAGAAACAGGGATTGATTGATTGATTGATTGATTGATTGATTGATTGATTGAAGACTTTATTAGAAGTTTGCATAGGAAAAGGTACAGTTTCATGATGGTACAAGGTCTACTAAAAGGAGATCCATGAAAAGACTAAGCTTATTTCCACAGGAAACCATTAAAGTATCTCATATAACATTGAATGACAGACGAATAGAACACAGTACTATGCAGTAGATATGTAAAAAAATAAAACAATGAGAGAACAAAAAAAAAAGGAAAACAGTAAGAGAATGCAGAGAATGTTAGAGAGGCAGGGGGCAGGGGCTGAAATTTCTAAAAGGGCCTTTTGGTGAAAATATTGAAAATAGCAGACCTCCAAGCTCACAACGCGTCGCAGCCTGACACGTTGTGAGCTTGGAGGTCTGCTATTTTTGGTGCTTGATACCACACTGAACTAAGTGTAATCAAGTGAACACTGGAGATGTGGCGTTTGGCATGGATTTCCACTCAGAGAGGGCAATTCTTTCAACATAAGATGCTGCATTCAAGTTCAGGAGAGTTTGGACATGGCAGTTATCTTGAATGCTGCCTTCAGGTATGGCATGAAAAGAGGGCATTTGCGTTTCTTTCACCATAGTAAAACTACATTCATGGTTTGGAGAGCAAAGAGCACCTTATAGCTACACTTCTTTAGAATTTTTTGAACTTCCGAGCTCCCAGACCCTTTATTTTCTCTAAAGTGTGTCCCTTATCGTCTTTTAGTTTCCAAATAAGTAATAATAATGGGAGCGTGTCGCTGTTACTACATCTCATCTTTTCGACACCCAACTCTAATCCTCACCCCAAACTTAACCTTCGTGGAGTGAGTCGCTAACCCTCCGGTCGAAATGATGGGCGTTCGCAAAAGCGAGATTTCCCCATAATAATAAGGCCAACCTCAGTTAATGCTGCTGTAATTCAGTAATCCCTACACTGTGAAATGTAACACTGTGCGAACCATTTTTACGGGGCCATTTTTTCTCACACACTCTGGGAGTTTAAGGAACATTGAGGAGGATTGCTGCTGTGTGTGGCAGGCCCACCCGGCTCCACCCGTCATGGTCCACCATGCGTGGTGTCAGGTGCCTTGTGGCGATGGACAAAACGCTTTGCCCGGCTGCCGCGTTTGGAGGCTCCGTGGCCATGTGAGCAGAAAACATGGCAGCACGCGCTCGCGCACACACACACACACACACACACACACACACACCGCGCACACACACGCACACACACACGCATGCATGCATGCTAACAGACATCTCCTCCCACCCCCACTTTGCCATCTGATTAACGAATGGGGGGGGCTGGGCTAGTGGGGGTGGGCCCAACCGGCCTGACTCGCAGCAACGTCCGTCGCCCCGAATCACATGGCTCCTCGGAACCGACTGACTCACCCGCTCATCCCTTCAGACAGGGCGGGGCTGGGAGGGACGACAGGCTGTGATGTCATAGAGGAAGAGCCGTGTGTCAGTGTGCGTGCGTGTGTGTGTGTGTGTGTGTGTGTGTGTGTGTGTGTGTGTGTGTGTGTGTGTGTGTGTGTGTGTGTGTGTGTGTGTGTGTGTGTGTGTGTGTGTCCACAAGTATAGAAGAATTTGAGAAATAGACATTGTGAGGGTACAATTTTCCTCGAAAAATGTCTAGCTCTGTTGTTTACGTCACCCCTTTGCCCCTTCCCCCGCGTTCATACCCGCCCAAGCGCCAATAAGTCACCTGCGTTATTTCGCTTGTGAAAAAGGCTCATATTTTTGCTCTCTGCGAGCGCGTTCCAAGCAAAAGAACAACAACAACAACCACCACAGCATAACGTTTTCTCCAAACCCCCTCGAACCCCACAGCAAGTATAATCAAAAGTGATGTATGTTTGTATCCCTTCAAGGCCCGCTATGTGCGTGTGTGTGTGCGTGTGT
Organism: Nannobrachium achirus; assembly: GCF_963921795.1. Taxonomy (NCBI): domain Eukaryota; kingdom Metazoa; phylum Chordata; class Actinopteri; order Myctophiformes; family Myctophidae; genus Nannobrachium; species Nannobrachium achirus. The sequence continues at coordinate 18,397,478 of NC_137818.1, forward strand.
GTGTATGTCTGTGTACAATGCTGCGCACGCGTGTGTGTGAGAGAGAGAGAGAGAGAGAGAGAGAGAGAGAGAGAGAGAGAGCACCACAGTGTGTATCGGACACATCGGCTTGCACAGACAGTAGGGAGAGCTTAATTAGAGAAAACAGGACTGTCAGAAGCATTAGACAGAGGTACAGACTTTAGGGCATATGGTTTTAGTACTAGACCATCGGGTCGGGGGGAAAGCATACAAACATACCTCAGAGCTCCCAGCCATGCTAATGAAATCACTCCCTCTCCGTCCTGCTGGGTGCAAACACAAATGTTTGCAGACAAGCCCCACCGTCTACTCAGACTCAAAGCCTATAGTTCAAGTGCACTGGCACCGGAGAGTGCCAAGTGCACACACACAGAGAGAAAGGATGGTTCTTGAATGGTTCTTTAAAAGGCTATTATGTGGTTGGACTAAAGAATGGTTTTATTTAGTGAATGGTTCTTCGTATTCATATGGTTCTAGAGAACCTTTTTTATTGTGTGTCAATTAATCTTTTATTTGTATGGCACCTTAAACCACTTAAGGCCTAAAGTGTCTACATTTTGGGCATGTTGATAAAGTTACCTATAACTATATGTCGGTGTTCACATCAATTATGTCGGCGTTATCGTTGTGGTGTGGACGCTACCATCCACTTGAGTTGAGAACGTTTTTTAAAACCATATCTTTATCTTTATCTTTATCTTTATCGTGCCCGGTGGGAATGATGCTTTATAGGTGAACATTCGCCGGAAATAGCACATCTACACGCTCACAACTGTTATTTTTACAAAGAGATTTTGGTGTAGAGGGGGAAAACAATGAGTGGACAATGTAATGGGTTCTTTAAAGAACCATAGTCTGAAAGATTCTTTCTGGAACCAAAAATGTTTGGAAAAAACTTGAATTCTTTCAAGACAATTGGTACAAGATAGATAGATAGATAGATATATACCTTTATTATCCCAAGGGGGAAATTCAGTTGTCCAGTTGTAGCACAGCAGTATAATCATGTAGTGAGTCGTTTGACAATAACTGTCAGCGATTTAATATTCCAAACTGTTTGCCTGTAATTTGCTTTAAAGAAGAAACACTTGAATCCAACATCCAATCAACCCCAAATTGGACCAAATTGGAATCGCACGTTGAGGGACCTCAGGAGCACTCCCCCAAAAACGCACTCACTTTCACTTCAGCCAATTATAGGGGCCAAATAGGGGCTACCACAAATGTCATAGAAATGCTTCCCCCTCCCATAAACACAAGCACACACACACACACACACACACACACACACACACACACACACACACACACACACACACACACACACACACACACCAACTAACTCGCATCTTGGCAGCCGCAACCCATGATTTAGGGTGCTTTCAGACCAACTCGGGAGTCTAGACGTATGGAACGCAATTCTGTCCGCCACCAGTTCACCACGGCTCCGGCACATAGGTGTGTCTTGGGCAGTACTGTTGTTGTTTGACAGTCACGCTGTTTGGATCAATTCCCTGTCATTTCCCCCAGCCACACCTATACGCAGAGCAGCGCTAATTTCATGGGTTTCACGGATCTCACCGACGGATCAGATTTGAATAAAGTTTGTTGAGATGAACTTGGTTCAAATTGGATCAGTCCGTCAGATACGGCACATCAGCGATAACTTTGCCGTATCGTACGGACTGTCTCGCATGCTCCCATTGTAAATGGATGGGGTTGCGTGCGATCACACGGATTTCACAGAGTCGTTCTGAAAGCGCCTTTACACAGCCCTGGCTAGGCAACCCAGCCTGGTATGCGCTCTGAGGGAACACCCTTGTCTAGTGTATTGAATTGTGCTCACTGTTGAGTAGCCTATGCAATAAAATATACTAACAGTCAGCTTTTTGATGGGTGCATCCTAAAAGTGAGTGTGCCCCACAGAATTACATTTTTCTTCTTTTAATGTTCAACACATGTGCTAAAATTAGTACTGCCTCTTACCAGCCTGTTAAACCTAGAAGAATGCATGAATAGAGGGTATGCGCGTGACATCATCATCATACCAGGAAGTTATGTGGGAACGCCTATACTGAGCGGCAAAAAATACGGCTTTCTGGACTTGACAGCCCATACACCAAACAGAAAAGTCATATCTGATAGCATTAAACAACGTTAAGCGAAGTTAAACTCACTTTGCCACTCACTTTGCCACTCGATTTGCCTCTCGATTTACCATTCACTTTATGCATGCGTATACCCTCTATAAATGCAAATGAGAAATTCATCCCCATTAATGTACAGTAGGCTAATGGCATTCAAATTCAGAATTCTTTTTGGGGTGGGGGGATGGGGGGAGGGGGGCTTTACATCCTCAAAACAATGTCATTATAATTAAAGTAAGATGTCCTACCACATGTCCTCACGTCTGTGGCTTGTCTATGCATTGCAAGCTCAAGACTATACCATAATGGAAGGAAATATGATAGGCGTGCTAACAAATCTGTCTCAACATATAGATGTAGCCTGGGTGCTGAATGCCACTATTGCCACCAAGCAAATGTGAAAGGCCCATTAAGACAATAATGTGATACAATACAACAAAACAGTTCAGTGTTTGGACATCAGCCGCCTATAGGGAAAGTGAGCACCCAACCAACCATCCATCCACCCAACCAACAAACCATCCACCCATCCAATCATTCATTCATCCATCCATCCATGCAAAAAAAAATACAACTTGTCTCAGCCTTGCCAATTAAGCTTTGAGGAGTGTGTGTGTGTGTGTGTGTGTGTGTGGTGTGTGTGTGTGTGTGCGCGCGTGCGTGTGTGTGTGTGTGTGTGTGTGTGTGTGTGTGTGTGTGTCCTGAATGGACCGCAGGGTCGTGCAGCCTTTCACATCAGCAGCGACATTTGTCACATCCCATACACTTAAAGCTGGATTCATATTATACACATTACACATACTTTAGTCCAGCGGCGGCTCCAGGGGGGCTAGAGGGGGCTTTAGCTCCCCCTGGTGAAGGCTTAGCCCCCCCTAAGCCCCCCCCCACCCCACAAACCTAATTGTGCTGAAAAATATTTAAGGAATAAATACATAAAATATATTTGAATATGTGAAAGACAATTGACTGACTTCTGTGTAAACCATACTATGAAATCATAGTTTTTATGCTGGAAAGCATCTTCAGCCTCACAAAAACCCTATCCGATCACTTACAGTCATCAGATTCCATTATTGTTATGTTTGTTGACAAAATGAATGAATTAGCCCCCGCTCTAAAAAAGCCAGCCCTCACAATTCTCTGGAGCCGCCACTGCTTTAGTAGGAATACAGGTCACTTCGCCAAAAATCCAACTCGCCAAATCAACTTGCTAGGACACCTCGCCAATGAGCAGGCCTGTCAACATTGGACTGTCAGTCCAGGAGAATCCAGGAGATTTACTTTTAGGGGGTGCGCGGAACTCCCCAACCGTGGTCTGGTGGTCCTCCCCCCAAAACTTCTTAACAGATATATATTTCCGTGTGTTCTGTTGAATTTTGTGCATGTTTGATACTTTTATCAGGCTTGCTTTACTAGCATGGGTACAATTTCAGCCTTAAAATGCCAAATGTACAGATTTGATGACAGAAGCAAAGTAAGACATCCTTAATAATTACTTATAATATGGGGGTCCTCCACCAGAAAATATTCAACATAGTAGATGCAATTGCCAATCATCCTGGCAAATCCAGGAGCATTGACAAGCCTGCCCATTGGGCCCAATGAGTGTGGACAATTTGGCGATTTGGATTTTTGGCGACGTGACCGGTTACCCTTTAGTAGTAGCTTAGTCTTGACTCTTGGGGCCATTTTTGAAATGTGAAATTGTTAAACATTTTATATTACTTATAAAAATATCAAATATCAACATTTTGGACAAAATAGCCAATTTTACATCGAGGTGCCCAGATATGTCACATAGTGCCCACCTATCCTATAGGCCTAAGCACGGTATAGCAATTAGCAACCCCGCGCTCGATCTGCAAGCTCACAACGACGCGGCACATTAGTGAGCTTGCAGATCGAGCTATTCTCGGTGCGAGACACCGTCGTATGGCGGAAGCAGGCTATAGATCCGGCTCTCGCCTGAACGGTGCCACGTTTAGAACAAGTCACGTTTTGTCATCACAGCACAGGAGCAATTATCTAAGACTCCGTGGGGTGTCTTGCATGTTGTGACATCCCAGCTAAGCTGTACGGTTTTAAATGGCCAGATAAGCAGACATGCAAGGTGCAGGTCCTCGTGGGCTGTCAAATATAGGCCTACACCTAAATGTCTCACATTTTACTCTGCTGTTAAACAAAACCAAGCATTCGTAGTAGGCGTATGGCCTCAAAAAACAAATACAAATAAAATAAAAATAAAATAAAAATAATAATCCTCACCTGCTGGAGCTACATGGGTTGACAATTTAGCCTACTCTGATTTTATTTTACAAACTATTAATTTACTGAAATGAGTAACAGTGATTGTGACAAAAAACATATAGGCTATCTGTAATTCAATGATAATTTCGCAATTAGTCTGTATATGCGTGCATGTGTGCTAGAAACTAAACACATGACTGATCTACAGCATTAATTACACACTTATATCTTATTCATAATTAATTATTTCAGGCTGAGACAATAATAGAAAACGATTTGGTTTGCTTTTCAATCACAAACGTTTGGTTTGCAGAAGGGGCGACACACACACACACACACACACACACACACACACACACACACACACACACACACACACACACACACACACACACACACACACACACACCACTCGAGTCGGTTGTCTTGACCTGACCTGCAAATCAAACGTGTCCCTGTAACGTTCATGGAATTAAGTGGAGCGGGGGGAGAGTGGAGACAGGGCGGGAGGTGGAATCGTGCTAATAACCGTCCAGCCTGTAAATCAGCCAAATACCCGGAGACAGGTCCTCTAGCCCTCGCTGCCCCGGGCGCTTCTTGCACGGGCCCTCACTGCACGCCATGGGCCCCACCAGCAGCAGCAGTGTGGTGGACACGTAGGCCTACATTTAGACCAGGGGTCTTCAACGTTTTCAGGCCAAGGACCCCGGGCCCTTAGTTGAGAGAGAGATATGAAGCAGGGACCCCCACAACCTCTTCATATTCCATATAGTTTGACAGCACAATCATCAGTGTATTTTGGATTCATGTCAATTTGTGTTTTCAGATATTTAACCACTTTAACCGTCAATACTTAATAAACGTTATCTTTCACTGTGTACTTAGTCTGCTACGTTTCCCCTCTACACCAAAGCTCTTTGCCGAAAATAGCAGATCTACAAGCATGTAGATCTGCTATTTTTGACTAAAGTTCTCAGAATATGGACGCTACGGTTCAAATGGTTATTATAAAAAAGGAGAAAAAACGTTTCTATCAAAGATTGGGCGGACCCCCTGTAGTAACTCTGAGGACCCCATAGGGGTCCTGGACCCCCTGTTTGAAGACCCATATAGGAAGGGAGCAAGGGACCACCTCTTGTTTCCACTTTACAGAAAAGTGAGATTTCCCTTCAGGACGCTTTAACTGCGAGCTTAAAATAATGCATAAATGCCAAGTGTTATAGCCTAGTGTTAGTTTTTGATCAAGTCACGAGTCCCAACAAAATGTTGGGATTACGAGCATGGTGCCACCGTGCCAGTATAGCCTACAGATCTTATTTCGAAGGAAACAGTGTGTGTGGGTGAGCATGCGGTCACGTGCGTAAAAGTCGCTGTCCTTTCAGCACCACACTCAAGGCTGCGTATATTGTAGGCTATAATACTTCACTTGTTGGGACCCAAACTTAACAAAATGAACAAACCACTTGAGGTCTAGTTAAAACATATCAAAATCTATGTTTATATGTCAAATTGTGTTTTAATGTTCTCTATTTCAATACAGCAGAACATTTGCATCGATATTAAAAAGAAAATGTACCTCGTAGTCTTTCATTGAGAATATTAGTCCTACACTGTCCACCAAACTGACCACCACCTGCAGCAACAGAAGTGAGCTCGAGTTGAATCGGATCTCTTTATTTCTGCATGTCTGTCTGTCTGTCTGTCTGTCTGTCTGTCTGTCTGTCTGTCTGTCTGTCTGTCTGTTTTATCCTCGTCAAAGGAAGTAGACAGATCGCCCATGAAAGTTGAGAACAGCTAACGTGATGTGATGATGATGAATGAACAAATGAATGAATGAATGAAAGAAATGAACGAAGGCCATTTTGCGGATTAGAGAACGCTGAGTGATTGACTATGGGCCTATTGCATCATCTGCGTCATGGGGTGAATGTCCTCATTTAAATAATAGCCCAATTAGCCCATACTGTAGACTTCATGCCACTGAGCTGCATCTTAAATACATACATGCATGTCAACTAATCCTACTGTATTTTCAAACCTTTTCAAAAATAGTGGAAATAGCAGATCTATAAGCTCACAGTGAGCTTGTAGATCGGCTATTTTCATGCACTAAGCTATCAATGTTATATACAGTTGTCAAATGTCAGTCATTTCTTTACCATGACCAGTTGCATTTAACGAAGGTGTTGTAGGTTTCGGGTTAGTCTGCTTTTCAGTCCGCCAGTCATCAGGTGAATACAATTGATATTGATTATTAGAGTTGCAAATCACCATAAGAAAGAAGAAGAAGAAAGAAGTCTACGGCCATTGCAATTTTATAAATTGCACCCCATAGCCTTTTGCATGTAGGCTGTAAGATATAAAACACATTTTATGCGCAGATTAGGCCTTTTTTGTGCAAAGCTGTGTGGCAAGTAAATAACTGAAACAGTTTAACTCCAGCATAGATATGTGTTTTAATTATAAAGACATATATGAAATTCATGTTTCCAACACAACCAAAATGCTTCTTCAGTGTATAGGATGCACATTATGTAACCACACTGACAGCCGGACTAGAGAAAGTCCTTTTCCAACGTTGTACAATATACAATGTGAATTGTACAACAACAAAACCAGACTTGTCATTACAGCTTTTCAAAAATATATTTGCCTTCTTCTATCACATTGGATTTTCTTCCCAAAGCATCAGTCAGGGGAAATCAATTTATGATTGACAGCGGTTCTCCTTAAACTCTTTCAATCGAGAATAGGCCTACGTCATATTCTTGTATAGGCCTAACTGAATGTTGCATAGTTTACAAAAAAAAAAAAAAAAAAAAAAGTTCTTTAAAATGAATGAATTTAAAATAAGCAAATAAATACAATTGCCCAACATGTGTATCAAGCTGCAGAATTTGGACTTGGCCTGTTGCTGCCTCTTTTGTAACAAAAAACGTGAGAGGAACTGTTTTCCCACTTCTTATCCAAGCAAGCCTAAAAGGGTTTATTTCATTTTAGCGTGTATTAAATCTGGATATAACATTGCAATATTTTTTCAGCGAGCCTTAAGATTAGCCTAGGCCTTTTTTTTTTGTTCCACAGATAATGTTATAAAATAAATAACTAGTGGGGGAGAGAGACCGCGGCGTGGATGCGGTGTGTAAAAGTTCAGGTAAGTCAGAAGAAAGAATAACAAATTAAAAACAAAGTCAAGGCTTGTCGCTGCAGTGTTTGAAGAGACTCGCCGGCGTGCCGCTGGAATAAGGGGCGCACTTGTCTTGGCAGGTGGCGGCCAGCGACGAGCCGGTGAAGGGGTAGACGGCCGCCGCCTGGCCGAAGGGCGCCAGGGCGGCGGGGATGGGCGCGCTGATGGCGCTCTGCGGTCCCTGGTTCAGGTAGGCGACCAGCCGCCGCATCTCCTCCAGCGCCTGCGCCTGCATGAGGATATAGTTCTTGGCCAGGAGGAGCGTGGCGATCTTGGAGAGCTTGCGCACGGACGGGCTGTGCGCGTACGGGATGACGGAGCGCAGGCCGTCCAGCGCGTCGTTCAGGTCGTGCATGCGCCGCCGCTCGCGGGCGTTGATGCTGAGCCGCAGCGAGCGCTGCTCCTTGGGCTTCTTGGAGCCCAGCAGCGCCTTGTCGTCGTCGTGGAACGCCAGCGACGAGCCGCGCTTCCCGCCGCGCGGCGTCTCCTCGTCGAAGCAGCCGTCCTCGTCGTCGCTCGTCTGCTCGCCGCCGCTCTCGTTCGACTTGACGGCGTTGCTGTTGTGGTTGTTGCCCTGGCCGGAGTGGAGGAAGTCGGCGGCGGGCGTGAGGGGGAAGCGGCCCCCCGCCATCACCACGGCGCCGCCGGGGGTCCCCGGGCCGAAGCCGAACGCCGACTGTCCGTAGCGCTGCGTCAGGTCCAGCAGAGTGTCGTTGCTGATGGACTTGAGCAGGTTCTCTTCTCCGGCGTTCATGTTTCTCTCACGTTCTCTCCCTCACTCACTACTAGTAGCCTATTCTACAACAGCAATGTGTTAACTCGTCCCCCCCTTTTCTCTTATTGTCTGTTTTCTCTTTCTTTCAAAGATGAGACTACTCACGAAACTTGCGCGCCGCGAGAGTTGCCGTTTTCCCCCCACACTCTCTTTTTTCCTCCCCTCTCCTCTCTCCTCTCCTCTCAGTGCTTGTGAAGCACGAGGCTGTGGATGGATGTGGACTCGCTCCTACGCACGCATCGCCTCCTACGTTTTCCAAGGAACACTTCTTCTCTCTCTTCCTCTTAATTGCGTTGTTTCTTTCGCGTTTAAGAAGCGACGTTTAAAGGCGCGTCGAGAGAGACGGTCGGTGGGTCGGTGCGTGTGAATGAGTGTGTGTGCGCGTCGACTCTGGAGGAGCGCTCGCTCGGTTCCTTTGCGCGCGTCTTCGTGCCCTCGCCTTGGGCAGGTTGTGAGTTGAGTGTGAGCGCTCCTCTGTCCCACACTGTAGCAGCGTTGGTCCACCAGGCCCGCCGGGGATTATCTCTCCCCGTCCAATCAGGGGGGCGGTTTAATTACTCGGGTAGAAACAAACGCGCCGAGCCGCTCCCAATATCCGCACAGCACAAAACCATGTGTCCATTTAAACTCCGAGAGTGTTACCAAATGGAACCAACTGGACCCTGTGTGTTCATTTAACTCCGAGAGTGCACCAAATTTGGTTCCATTTGGGTACACTCTCCATTTTGGTAGGATTGTGGTAGCCTACTCATTTTACACTCTCCATTTGGCACCCTCTATTTAATTGGTTCTAAAAGTGGGGTCCGGGGGCCCACAGGGGCCCTTGAAGGAGTTCCAGGGGTCCGCAGCTAAATTGACCCTTATGGGTAACTACTCTCAGAGTTAAATTATTATTGATTTTACAAAATGAATTGGGGTCTCAGAGAGTAGCATGTCAAACTGTGGATCATTGAGATTAAAATGGTTGGGAAGTGGGAACCGCTTTGTATATTCTCTTATGGGGGTCCCTGTCATATCTTTTCAAATGGGGGGTCCGCGGGCTAATAAGTGTTAACTTGGGGGTCCTTGATAAGTTTGAGAACCACTGTTGTTAGGCTATATATCACTGAGTTTTTTTTTTTGCGATCATGTGTGTATATAATAGTCATCGTGATGAACATTGCATTTTAAACAAGCACACCTTCGGTGTTTGTCAAAAAAAGTAAAATCATCAAACCAGAAATTTAAGATTTGTGTGTGTGACGTGCGTAAAAGTCGCTGTCCTTTCAGCACCACGCGCGCCAACCAGCAGTTAACAATAATCCCAGGTGTCATTATTTTTAATTTATTGTATTAAACTTAACATCATGCTATAGCCTGCTAAGGCTGCCTGTCACTGGCTCATTGCATCATGGCATTAGCAAGCTGAACGATCTAAAATGTCTATGATTGATTTCTATGTAACTCTATTCTATTTAGGAAGGTTTACCCTGTTCGATCTCGAATCAAACCTAATTTGCTCCTAATAAGCAGCGCAATAGTGCCATCGTGTGGAGAGAGGATGAACCAACAAAGCATAAATGCAATGAGTTTGAAAGCCTGCTTTTTACATGATCAATGTGCAACCAACAGTTTGAAACACATAGTGTGCTTTTAAACAATGTACTGTCTGTAAGTATAATTTAGATCAGTTGGATACATATTGCCTTTTAACAAGAGCATTGATTTGACTTTGAACAGAGATAATATTTAGAAACTGAGTTTCTCAAACATTCCCATGTCAAGGCCCCAATAGTATTTGGCCAAGGACCCCCATCTATAAAGATTTTGCAATTTCGCAAGATCTTGCAAAACATTTCAAATCCACAGGATAAAATAGGTTTAAAGTGGTGTTCCTCCCTTTGCTGGGGACTCACAGGAACCCTGGGTGTCCCCAGAACATACAGTACTTTCAGTGATTTATAACATTCACAAATGATGGGAGGGGTGGGGGGGGGGGGGGGGGGGGGGTGTTCACGGTGGCGTAGTCGGTAGTGCCTCGAGGAGGTTCCAGGGGGGCCTAGGCAAAGCTTTGAGTTAAAAATGTTTGCTTTAAAAATAATATTCAAAGATTTGCACAAAAATAAAGTAGCAGATCCACAAGCTATGATGCACAATATAATTATTCTATATTTCATTTATCTATTACGACACACACACACACACACACACACACACACACACACACACACACACACACACACACACACACACACACACACAGCTATACAACTAGTAAGACGCCTCAGGGCGACAGGCAAGGTCACGCCAATTCTTGGCCATATCTTTGGCCATATCGGTAACTGGTATATCGGACCAGGTACCCATACATGGAGATCCACTTACTGTATATAGTACATCCCTTTTATGCCCATACATGGAGATCCCTGTCTGAACTAGCCACACTGATATGGGCCATGACTTGGCCATCTGGCCAGTGATATATATCGATGACATCAGGGTTCTTCATATATGGGCATAAAAGGGATTCTGGGGAATACCCATAAATGGACTTTTATATAGGTGATGTCACCTGCGATGTCACCTGTGATGTCACAGTGGGAAGGGAACCAGCATAGACTGTAAAAACGTGTACACACACAGAGACAAGCTGTAACATTTCTCATGGTAAACTGCGACCTTCGGTCGCAATGACACTGATGCGTTCCGGCTTTAATGGGTTTTAATAGCCGATTAACAAGCTCACATAAGAGCCTGTAGATATTTATGTAAATTCACATCCCTGGCAGAAAATAAATCATTTTCAGATGGGGTTCCATGGCCAAATAAAACATATATTCACGTGAGCGTCCTCAACGTGAACATGTTTGAGAGGCACTGATGTAGATGTGCAGCAGATTAGGGTCATGCTCTTCTAATTGAGAGATCTCAATATAGAAGCGCTCAGCTCTATGGAACATGTACTGTACATGATCAATTCATAATCACAGTCCAGCCTCATTTATCAGTGTGTGTAATGGAGCATGCACTCTCTCTGTTCTTCTCTTTACCCACCCCCCCACTCTGACCTTCTTCCTATGAGACCACACACACACACACACACACACACACACACACACACACACACACACACACACACACACACACGCACGCACGCACGCACGCGCGCACGCACGCACGCACGCACACACACACACACACACACACACACACACACACACACACACACACACACACACACACACACACACACACACACACGCGTATGCGCATGCATAACGTGGCAAAGTGAGTGACAATGTGAGTTTAACATCGTTTAACATTGTTTAATGCAATCAGATGGGACTTTTCTGTTTGGATGTATGGGCTGTCAAGGTCAAGGCCAGAAAGTAGTTTTTTGCCACTCAGCAGGCGTTCCCGCATAACTTCCGGGTATGATGACGATGTCACACGCATACCCTCTATTCTGGTCCATTTAAAGCCTCTTCCACACCAGGTCTGTGGACACGGATTCTAGAACGCAATTCTGTCCGCCACCAGTCGCAACCTATAGGTTTGTCTTGGCCAGTGCTGTTGTTGTTTGACAGTCACTTCTGTTTGGATTTTGATCCCTGTCATTTCCCACAGACACACCTATACGCAGAGCATCACTGCTTTCATTGGTTTCACAGACCGACAGATGGATCAGATTTGAATAAAGTTGGTTCAGATGGACTTTATTCAAATAGATCTGTCCGTGTCAGTAAGTCAGATATGGGATCAGCGTGAACTTTGCCGTATCGCACTAGACGGATGGTCACACATGCCCCCATTGGAAATGAATGGAATGAGTGCATTCACATGTATTTCAGGGAGATCAGGCTTTACTAGCATAGGAAAATGATGGGTCCATCGTCACAATCCATTAAAAGTAGGCTACAAATTGCTGCTGGTGATTAGTTCTTGCTGACTATATTTACCCATGGTGGACAAATAAGCTAACCCCAGTACCTCAGTATCAAACATTACTCTAAAGGTGAAAGTTCTGAGTGATATTGCTATTGGAGTTAAAGTACTATACTTGTCTTAACACACACACACACACACACACACACACACACACACACACACACACACACACACACACACACACGCACACACACGCGCACGCACGCACACACACACACACACACACACACACACACACACACACACACACACACACGCGCGTATGCGCATGCATAACGTGGCAAAGTGAGTGACAATGTGAGTTTAACATCGTTTAACATTGTTTAATGCAATCAGATGGGACTTTTCTGTTTGGATGTATGGGCTGTCAAGGTCAAGGCCAGAAAGTAGTTTTTTGCCACTCAGCAGGCGTTCCCGCATAACTTCCGGGTATGATGACGATGTCACACGCATACCCTCTATTCTGGTCCATTTAAAGCCTCTTCCACACCAGGTCTGTGGACACGGATTCTAGAACGCAATTCTGTCCGCCACCAGTCGCAACCTATAGGTTTGTCTTGGCCAGTGCTGTTGTTGTTTGACAGTCACTTCTGTTTGGATTTTGATCCCTGTCATTTCCCACAGACACACCTATACGCAGAGCATCACTGCTTTCATTGGTTTCACAGACCGACAGATGGATCAGATTTGAATAAAGTTGGTTCAGATGGACTTTATTCAAATAGATCTGTCCGTGTCAGTAAGTCAGATATGGGATCAGCGTGAACTTTGCCGTATCGCACTAGACGGATGGTCACACATGCCCCCATTGGAAATGAATGGGTGCATTCACATGTATTTCAGGGAGATCAGGCTTTACTAGCATAGGAAAATGATGGGTCCATCGTCACAATCCATTAAAAGTAGGCTACAAATTGCTGCTGGTGATTAGTTCTTGCTGACTATATTTACCCATGGTGGACAAATAAGCTAACCCCAGTACCTCAGTATCAAACATTACTCTAAAGGTGAAAGTTCTGAGTGATATTGCTATTGGAGTTAAAGTACTATACTTGTCTTAACACACACACACACACACACACACACACACACACACACACACACACACACACACACACACACACACACACACACACACACACACACACACACACACACACACACAATCAATATATATATGTATATATATATATATATATATATATATATATATATATATATATATATATATATACCATATATTAATTACAGTAAATATACCCCCATTGATTCCGGATGGGGTCATGGGGACCAATACAAAAATATATATTATTGAGTCTCCATGGCATGAGTAATCAATAGAAAAAAAGTAATTTAAGATGTAAATTCTTAATGTAGCCTAATTTTGCCATTCCTAGAAATGTAGGCTACTGAAGTCATAAACATTGTCATAAGTTGTCATACATAATTATAAACATATATAATGTTAAAATGTCTTATAAGCACATTGTAATGGTTTATAAACACTTCCTTTATGTAACGTGTTACCCAGTACTCAAGTAAATGCACTTTGTTATTGTCCAAGACTGACTACCGGTATATTACATACACAGCTCTAACCAATAGGCCTATATAGCAATTAAAGACTTTAAACCAGTAGGTGGCAGCATTGTTCACTTGTTATATAGCGAGTCTTATGAAAGTAGTAGGGCTTTATACAGTCTCAGTGACATCACTGTTTCTCAACATCTGGTCCGCGGCCCACCATTGCCCAGAGGTCATCAATATGTCTGTGGACAAATGTCCGTGGCAGGACTTGGTTTTGTCCATGGCAAATGTATGATTTAATTTTTACACACCAAGTTTCTACCTTTTATCATTATTATTACTAGAAGCTGGGCCGCCCTTCGGGCGGCCCAGCGTCTAGTCGGCGACCTGGCCAACTCGGGAACGATGTAAATAGGGAATGAATCCCCCGCCCTTTAATGCAAACCCCATTATACCTGTTGTCATAGAACCCGTTTTGACCATCTGTTTGCCTGTGTCCATTTATGCCCATATATGGAGATATCTGTATCTGTCTGTCTGTCGGCGTCCATTTTATGTCCATATATGGAGATCACTGCAGATATAGTTCTGGGTCCATTTTATGCCCATATGCCCATATATGGAGATATCTGTCTATTTGTGTCCATTTTATGCCCATATATGGAGATCTCTGTATCTGTCCGTCTGTGTCCCTTTATGCCCGTATATGGAGATATCTGTTTATCTGCGTCCATTTTATGCCCATATATGAGATCTCTGTCGCTTTTTGTTTGTTTCTTCTTTAAGCAGAATACACAGCCTGCTTAAATCTGCATCATTCAAGTCATCCTCCCAGTCCCACGCTTTGTCGCTTGTCATATGTTTGTTTTTGTCTCTTTTATTTTCTTTTTTGGAGCGGACCCCATGAATGCCCCATCCTTTAATGCAAACCCCAATATACCTGTTGTCATAGGACCCGTTTTGACCATCTGTTAGCCTTTGTCCCCACCCTTTAATGCAAACCCCAATATAGTCCCACGCTTTGTCGCTTGTCTTATGTTTGTTTTTGTCTCTTTTATTTTCTTTTTTGGAGCGGACCCCATGAATGCCCCATCCTTTAATGCAAACCCCAATATACCTGTTGTCATAGGACCCGTTTTGACCATCTGTTAGCCTTTGTCCCCACCCTTTAATGCAAACCCCAATATATCTGTTTAGCCTTTGTCCCCACCCTTTAATGCAAACCCCAATATACCTGTTGTCATAGGACCCGTTTTGACCATCTGTTTGCCTTTGTCCCCTTATGCCCATATATGGAGATCTCTGCACACACAGTACCGGTTGCGGAAAACTCTGATGTCAGACATCAGCTCCGCATTCGGGGATTCATTTTATGCCTATATCTGGAGAAAGCGTGTGCCGGTGGGAAGAACGGTTCTCGAGATTCACATACATACATACACATTCACAGAGATTTTTTGTTGACTCATGTGGCGTACGTGATGTCACAGCCTTTTATGAATGCAAACCCCAATATACCTGTTTAGCCTTTGTCCCCACCCTTTAATGCAAACCCCAATATACCCATATATGGAGATCTCTGTATCTGTCCGTCTGTGTCCCTTTATGCCCGTATATGGAGATATCTGTTTATCTGCGTCCATTTTATGCCCATATATGAGATCTCTGTCGCTTTTTGTTTGTTTCTTCTTTAAGCAGAATACACAGCCTGCTTAAATCTGCATCATTCAAGTCATCCTCCCAGTCCCACGCTTTGTCGCTTGTCTTATGTTTGTTTTTGTCTCTTTTATTTTCTTTTTTGGAGCGGACCCCATGAATGCCCCATCCTTTAATGCAAACCCCAATATACCTGTTGTCATAGGACCTGTTTTGACCATCTGTTAGCCTTTGTCCCCACCCTTTAATGCAAACCCCAATATAGTCCCACGCTTTGTCGCTTGTCTTATGTTTGTTTTTGTCTCTTTTATTTTCTTTTTTGGAGCGGACCCCATGAATGCCCCATCCTTTAATGCAAACCCCAATATACCTGTTGTCATAGGACCCGTTTTGACCATCTGTTAGCCTTTGTCCCCACCCTTTAATGCAAACCCCAATATATCTGTTTAGCCTTTGTCCCCACCCTTTAATGCAAACCCCAATATACCTGTTGTCATAGGACCCGTTTTGACCATCTGTTAGCCTTTGTCCCCACCCTTTAATGCAAACCCCAATATATCTGTTTAGCCTTTGTCCCCACTGTTAGGATAAATTATGATACATAATTATGTTATTGGTGTATGAGTCTCATATGACCATATAAAGGCATAATATGAACTGAACGTACAGTATATAAGAGACCACATTTTGGTCGCATACTGTAGGTTCAGGCAAACTGATTAAAGGTCATAATAACTTTGAATGCCCTGAATAGAATCATGTTTTGGTTTATACTGTATCTGTATGTCACCAGACTCACTGTCTTCCTCTGATATAAGTCACGAGAAGAAAATTACCAACACTACGTGTCACTTTCTTCCTGTTACTTCCTTGTTATGATATGGGAACGAATGAATAAGTTCCACGCTTCTTACTGTCATAAACTGTATGTCTTTATATACATGTTTTCCTCCATCTTGGAGGAGAGAGAGAATGCTCGACCTACCGTTAGGGTGGGGAGAGATTTAGAACTGTCTGTCTACCTTGTCTGTCTCTCCTCAATACAGCAATCTAAGATCAGTCCTTTGGCTCTTTGTCTTATTTTAACTATGGATTTAGAGATCCATAATTTATTTATTACCCACCCTTTAATGCAAACCCCAATATACCTGTTGTCATAGGACCCGTTTTGACCATCTGTTTGCCTTTGTCCCCTTATGCCCATATATGGAGATCTCTGCACACACAGTACCGGTTGCGGAAAACTCTGATGTCAGACATCAGCTCCGCATTCGGGGATTCATTTTATGCCTATATCTCACACAGTACCGGTTGCGGAAAACTCTGATGTCAGACATCAGCTCCGCATTCGGGGATTCATTTTATGCCTATATCTGGAGAAAGCGTGTGCCGGTGTGAAGAACGGTTCTCGAGATTCACATACATACATACACATTCACAGAGATTTTTTGTTGACTCATGTGGCGTACGTGATGTCACAGCCTTTTATGAAATGATGTCACAATGAGTCAGCGCTTGCGCCGATTTCCTCCGGAACAGCCTGATGTCAACAATCAGCTCCGCATAAGGAGATTCCGAACGTTTCGCGCCGGTTTCGGAAAACCGCGAGTCGGGTCGGGTCGAGGCCCGGCACTGCACTCCGCGCGGCGGCGGGGAATGCGCGTGCCGAATCTGAAGCCGGTGGGACGAACGGTTCTCGAGATACGCGGATTACAAACAAACAAACAAACAAACAAACAGACAGAGATTTGTCGCATTTATAGATAGATTAAGGGGCGTGTGCCAGGGCAGCGTTATCTCGTCCACAGACAAGTTAATTGTTGCCATGGTTACCAGGTAAACAGGGGCTGCGGTAGCGGGCCGGTTGAGCGACAGTGGTGTGATATTGATTTTAGAAGTGTGGGTCCTCTAAATTCATGACGTCATGCGCGCACAGTTTTTATTGCGACCGTCAGGGAGCAGTTTACTATGAAAACCTCCACCGGCCGTCCGTCCGTCCGTCCGTCCGTCCGTCCGTCCGTCCGTCCGTCCGTCCGTCACACGTCACACGTGACCATCAACAAACGTCACACCTTTGTTGATGTTTAAATCGAAGAGTCTTGGTCAAATACTTCTGTTGGTTTCTGCACTGATCATTTATACAATTCAGCTGTGTTTGCTCGTGTCATCATGATGAGGTCATAAATCAGCCATGCCCAAATATAGATTTTACGGGTTTACATGCTTACTCAGTTATTCGTTATGTGAAAGTCCTATGACGTCTATGATATCTGACATCATCATACATACATTCCCTTTTATGCCCATAAATGGAGATCCCCTCTGTAGAACCAGCCACTGACATCACTGTAATGTCAGGGGAACCAAATCCCTTTTATGCCCATATATGGAGATCCCTGTGATGCCAGGGGAACCAAATCCCTTTTATGCCCATATATGGAGATATGGAGATCCCCGTGTTGCCAGGGTAACCAAATCCATTTTATGCCCATATATGGAGATCCCTGTGATGCCAGGGGAACCAAATCCCTTTTACGCCCATATATGGAGATCCCTTATGTCATCAATATTAAGCCCATATCTGTGAATATCTTTGGGTACCAGATGTCTCCATATATGGTTAAATGGTCCGATATACATCACTGGCCAGAAGACCAAGAAATGGTGCAACCTCGCCCTTTGCTTTTCTCCCTTAGGCATCTTACTGGTAGGTAGTTTAATGAGGAATGCAGTATGGTGGTAGGTAGGTAGTTATGGCCTTTGATGTAAGATTTTCACTTTCTAGGATAACTATATTTGCTATTCCCAGATGATGCCCTTTTAGGGTACCCCTCATGCCCATATATGGAGATCCCCAAGCTTTACTAATTAACATAAGTTTTATGCCCATATATGGAGATCATTGTCCCAATGTCATCAGATATATGGGCATAAATGGACACAGGCAAACTAGATGGGCTGTATGGATATCCAGATGTGTGATGTAAGTGTTTTATTCCAAATGTGGCACCCCACAGACATATTTCCAGAAACAAAATCCCTTTCATGCCCATATATGGAGATTTCTGATGTCATCAATCCCAGGCCCTGTAAAAAACATGGTTGCTATGGTAAACAGTTGGTTGCTAGGGTAAACAGTTGGTTGCTAGGGTAAGAAAACATGGTTGCTATGGTAAACAATTGGTTGCTAGGGTAAACAGTTGGTTGCTAGGGTAAAAAAAACATGGTTGCTGTGGTAAAAAGTTGGTTGCTAGGGTAAACAGTTGGTTGCTAAGGTAAAAAACATGGTTGCTATGGTAAACAGTTGGTTAGTAGGGTAAACCTTCAATGATTTTGACATCTTGTTACTAATCTGTCGGTAGATAATGCCGGTCTTATATAAGGGTCATTTGTGTACGGTGTGATGTCATACTGATGTCAGCAGTGTGACAGGAGATAAGCGACCAACGGTCGCTTATCTCCCGATTAGGGAGTCTTACTGGTTGTTAATTAGTGTGTGCATATGAGGCACGCGTGCGTGCAGCAAAATAAGTGTGGGCTCGAAGAGCCCACGTGAGCCCATGGCATCTCACCCCTGTTGAGCGAAAACACTACATATCCCGTCATGCAACTCGCCCGCCAGTATCATGGACTGTCTATTCTCCATAGGCTCCAGTTCTATGCTGATGCAAAGAAACGGCTTTATCACAGAATCTACTTCCAGAACGCCAAGAAGGCCGAGAGATGCTCTTTTTCACGGCGACACCGGGCCGTGACAGTAGTCACTTTAGGATTAGGTTAGGATTTTAGTTTCACGACTGAATGCAAACAAACTGACATTATTTTTAAACATTCACACGCACGTGGCTTCCGGAGCTATTCAAAATAAAGCTTAAAGGAGTAGTTCACCCCCAAAATGACTTTCTTTCCATTGATTAGTCACGCCATGGAGACTAGAGTTCAATAATACTTTTGGGTTTTTGTCACATTCCTAAGACAAAAATTTGATTCGAGTAAATTTACCCCCATTGATTCCGGATGGGGACCCGTTTCGAAACGGGTCCCCATCCGGAACGAATGGGGGTAAATTTATTGTTATCAAATTTTTGTCTTAGGAAGGACAAAAACCCAAAAATATTATTGAACTCTAGTCTCCATGGCGTGACTAATCAATGGAAAAAAAGTCATTTTGGGGGTGAACTACTCCTTTAAAGGACCACTTCACCTCTGGGACAACCAGATCTTATTTTATTGTTGTTTGGGACACGATCAACACAATCCTGAGTTATTTTTTGTGTTCAATCTGTGTTTTTAGATATTTTAGTATTAGTAGTATTAGTATTAGTATTTCAGCATGCAACAACTGGTCATTTGATGCAAAATGCATCAAATGACCTTTGAAGAGGGGAAAGTTTTAACTTGGTCCCCCTGCTGAGCTTAGTGGCTTCACCTCTTCCACTCCTGTCAAACACAGGCAGGTACCTGTATAACAAGGCATACAGTCTGTACTGAGGGGTTGTTATGTATTAACTGTGATCTGCACAGGGCTAGAGAGGTGAAGTGTACGATGCTCTGACCTTTAGATTGAAAATCTGTAAAAGAAAACAGTGGCAGCAGAGGATTAACCACAAGAACAGGGCAGTTGCTGTGGTAAGTGCCTGAAGAGGAGGTGCCGGGAAGGTAGCAGAAAACAGGAAACCACATGCAGGCAGGGTGTGAACCGCCCAATAAGTGCGACTGACGAGACGAAATGCAAGGTTGATGGAGAGATAAATTCCGAGATAAAGCCATTTTAGTGCAGAGCATTGCATTGAAGCCAATGGAAGATTTGACTTCCTGATGACGTCATCTCCCAAAGGATCATGGAAAATGAGTTTTTGCATCACCCATCAGTACTGCTGACCGCACGCAACGGTTATTAGTCAAGGGGCCAAAACTGAAAAGTGCTTCAGAAATGACTTTTGCGGCTATGTTTGGGTAGAAGCTGACAAACTTTTTTTTTTGTTAGAAAGTACCCATAGAAGAAGTTTTAAGGTGGTTGGCATTTTGAATTTATTTTCTGGTGACTTTTATAAGCCCTTCAGTAGTTGAATGCCCATTTCATGCTATAGTCAAATAATCCGATTAAACATCATATGCATTTGATTAATTCTTTAATTTTAAATGTATTTCTTTCTATGTTATATTAAAGGAAATAGATAAAAGAACAATATGGAAAGTTTTGAATGTTATTGCAATAGATTTGTAAATATTATGGTAAAAAGGCAACTTCTTTAATGGCGTTTTTGTCCATTTTGAGTTACTGAGTTACTCCATTCAAAACACACATCACACCAAAATGGATAACATAGCAGGTCAAAGAATAACAGCAAGACTAAGAATAAGAACATTTACAACATTGAAAATGCGTCATGCTAAATAGACAATATGACAATACAATTGAATATAACATGACAACACTCAATGCTGAACACAAGGAGTGTGTGAGCAATTAGGGGTAGAGTCTTAACCCCTAGTGTTGAAGGGACACACATAGACATTGCTACCCAGGCCTGGAATCACACTTTGGACAACCAGGGGCTCTGGTTCCCCAGGCGGGCTCCCTAACCATTCAGCTATGCCGCCCCTAACTCTTTTAGTTTCACTAGTGAGGCACTACTCCTGATCAAGGTCTATTTCTTCATTGTCAGTTTCTTCATTGTCAAATTAGTTTTTGTACCAAGCTGCACAGGCACTAAATGCTAACAGACCATTTAGTATCTCATTTGACATTTTGATATCATGAACTTTTTCATGTATCCACATTTCTTGTCTCAGTTGGTATGCAAACATAAGCATGAACACCATCAGGATCCTCAAACCCTCCACTATTACCAATTTCCTGACCATAATTGGAACTACAGTATCTTCTCTAACTCATTTGAGGAAATGGGTCAGATGCAGTGATCATTTTCAGAGACACTGTGCTGTATTTTGATTGTCTAAAGTAACAGCTCTTATGCCTTAACCTAAAGGCCTGTCCATACTGTCTTCGACCAACAAACATTTCGTCGGAGAGTTCCGACTTTCCGACGTGCAGCTTTCTGAACTCTAATTCGAGGTAATGCTTTTCAGAAGATGCAAGTGACGTCATTTTGTAGTTGAACCGGACCTTTCAGACTAAAAGTTCGGTGGTCAGAGACAATAAGGACAGACCTTTAAGTTAAGGCATAGAGAACTGGTACTTAAGACAATCAAAATAGAGCCCTCTAGATCATAAACATTCTCCTATTGGAAGATGTGATATCTATGGAACTGTTCAACAAAGTTGCATGGCATCAGTATGATCTCTTGATTCTTCATCATCATGTGTCAGTCCAAAAAATTATCTGGTATCCTCTGCCAAGGTTAAACATTCATTGTAGGTGATGGACCAACGGTTTATAGCTGTCTCATGTCTGTGATCATAAGTCGTAAACCAGGGCATCATGCTCTTGAAATAATAATATTCATCATTACTCTTGCCAGCATCAACTAATATTTGCTTTGCTACCTGCATTTTCATTACATTACCACATTAGTAGTACATTTACATACAGTATGCAACTTTGCTCAACATTATTGCAGCAAATGTAAAATAAATAACTTGTCAGTACTAATTTGTGAGATTACAACCAGGCTAGAATACATGACAAGGGTTTAAACATTAATACTGGATAGGTTGTCTGCTTTTACCCTGAGGTGTTATCTTACAGGTAGGTATAGGTCAAGTCAATATAAGATTTGGCTCCCTGACAACCAGGTGTGACTGCCCAGTGCCCACACAGAATCAGCCATATCCTCCATCCCACCCCCCCCCCCCAAAAAAATATTCATCAACACTTTAGCCAGCATCAACTAATATTAGCTTTGCTACCTGTATTTTCATTACATTACAACATTAGCAGTACAAATACATTTGCAAATCTGCTCAACATTATAGCAGCACAATCTTTTTCAGAGATGCCAACCAGGC
Organism: Nannobrachium achirus; assembly: GCF_963921795.1. NCBI lineage: Eukaryota > Metazoa > Chordata > Actinopteri > Myctophiformes > Myctophidae > Nannobrachium > Nannobrachium achirus. The sequence goes on from NC_137818.1 coordinate 18,419,938, forward strand.
TAGAACCCAACACAAGGGGTTAAAGATTAGTTCTGAATAGGTTGGCAACTTCTACCCCGAGATAGCTGCATATGTCTCAATATCAGCTTCGGCCCCCACTATAATATAAAATAACAACAATGCCAATAACACTCTGAAATCACTGTACACAAAAATAAGAACTCTCTCAAGTATTAACCCTTTTAGTGCCTGGGATATTCGGGATCAAAAACAATTTTTTATTTGCTATTTTACTTACCCCGAGCTGCTTGGAGCAACGTGGGTGGTCCCGGCTTGCCCAGCGCTCACCAACGAGAGACGCTAGATGCTCCGACGATTTATTCCATTGAAAATGGTTTAAAATAAAGTTTAGACCCCCCCCAATGTTCACCAAATGTTCATTGTAGGCGGCGCGACGTATTCCAGGGTGCCTATCCCGAACATGTCCGGGATATTTAATAAAATGAATTATTTTATCGGAGGCCTCAACGAAGCCCCGGTCTAGACGTCCATCCTTGGCCGGGACTTAGACTCGGCCATCCACGGGCCTTACTGGTGTCTTACTGGTGTATTACAGTTTTTCCACGATTGTTAACACACGTTTCTCTATACAATAATGGCTTTCCTAACCCTAATCCTAACTCTAACCCTAACCCCAAAACTGCACACACAAAACTGAAAACCGTGCATACAAAAATGCAAACTTTTTGCCATCAAATCTCTTAACTGTGTTCACAAAATGGAACTCGTGTTTTCATTTGGTACACACAGCCATATTTTCAAATGACACATACTGTACCATTCATTTTCTTTGGTCCTCCATATTCATTGAGTACACACAACTAAGCATTTGCTGCACACTACCAAGCATTTACAGCACACTGAAGAGCAACATTGATTGTAAAAAGACTCAGTGTAGGCCTACTTTTGTCATAGACAAACATAAAACAGCACATAAATATGCAGCCAAAAAAAGATTTATTTCGGTACATTATTTACCGTAGATTTAGTCATCATGCCTCTGGTTTCTGTCTGGCCAGAGGGCCTCATCTACATCACGGGTGATGTTCTCCCTGTCCATGCAGCGTTGGTAGAAACGCCTTGAGTGGCGCATGAACATCGCCACATGCCCCTTCTATGGCCTAGAGCAGTGGGACCCGGCTATGTGGGTTCCGTTCATAAACCTTACAGTATACCTCCAAGCTGCAAAGAACTCCTCAATTGAATTTAGAAAAGGAAAATAAGGTGAAAGGTACAGAACGGAAAAATGTGGGTGGTCCTGGAACCACTAACGCATTCGAACAGCCCGGTGGAAGCAGTGGCCCGAATCTTATTAGATATTTTTAGAGAACTTACATGAGAAGAGTGTGCAACAACTGAACATTGTGTGTAGTGTTTAGACAACAAGGTGATGTGTAATTGACATCAGACCTGAATGTGTGGCGATTTGAATGTTTGTGTGTTGTAGGTTGATATAGATTATTCGTAAGAAGTGTGTGCAACAACTGTACATTGTGTGTAGTGTTTTGACAACAAGGAGATGTGTAATTGACATCAGAGTGTAAAGAAGGACACTCATGTCTAATGCAGAAAAAGTAGTGTGAAGTAGTGCCAAATCTGGTAGAGCGATAGGTACATGAAGTTAAGGTTGTGCAAATTGTGCAGAATTGTCAGATTTGTGTGTTAACAATAATTGTGAAAAACTGTAACTGTGATTTGCAAAGGGCTATGGTGAAGTGTACAATGCCTTGACGAGGACTAACCACATGAACAGGGATGTTGCTGTGTTGCCTATGAAGAGGAGCTGCCAGGAAGGTAGCAGAAAAACAGGAAACCACAGGGTGTGAACCGCCCAAAGTAAGTGCGACTGACAAGACGAAATGTAAGGTTAATATCACTCCTCAATTAATGTGAAGTTAATGTTAATCAACATGAAGCCTCTTTACTTTGTTTGTTTAAGATAGTCCCTCAGCAAGTTGGAGCGAGTATCTTACTTCGGTACTACTGTAGCTAATATGGTTATAGTTGTAATGGGCACCATGATTTGAACATGAACTGCTTAATATGCTTATATAGGGATATTTCACTTTTAACAATGTTTGGGTGACATTTTAACCACACACAGTTTTTAAGTTGTTTGATGGAGACCTCAACCAGTCGAAATATGTTGGCTGTTTTGTATAAAATTTGTTTTAACTTTAACTCCTCTCCTGCACAGACTTTCACCCGCTAAGCAGCCTTCAAAATGTTGCCAGTCCCATATTGCAGTGGTTCTCAACCTTTTCAGGCCGTGAAAAGGCCCCCAAAATAATCATATTTTAACTGCCCCCCCCCCCCCCCCCCCCCCCACACACACACACACACACACACACACACCCTGACAAGCACTAAGAGTTGAGGGATCACATTATGTATAACGCGGTTGTCAGATCTACATGCTCACAACGCCTCGCTGTGAGCATGTAGCTATTTTCACAATTTCTGCATCTAATATTTGATAATTTGGCCAATGTTTAATTGGTCATTTTAGAGGTATTAAAACATCCTTAAATTGTCCCTTTGGAAATGTGCATATACACTTCAACTTTATGTTGGTTTGTTTTTTGTTGAGTGAGAAAACAACATTGCACATTAAGTTAATCATCTGGGGACCCCCCAAAATAATTTGGGGAACCCCCTGGGGGTCCAGACCCACAGGTTGAGAACCACTGCCATATTGCACTGATCAGAGCAATGGTCACTTTTGATAAACACAGATTTAACGCCCATATACAGTATGTGTGCTGTTTAAGTTTTTTGGTGTGACTAATCTCTTGTGTGCCTGTGGTCCCCAGGTGCCCCCACACATGGCCACAGTGTTTGTGCAAGGTTGATGCTTATTGGGCCAACGGTGCACCTGTGGCACCCAGGGGCCCCTGGTTGGGCATAGTGCTCTTGTCCTTAACCTTTTGCGCTCCAAGTTCAACTGAAGATTTTCTTACAGCCTTTATGTTTACAGACTTAATTTCAAAAAGTTTTTTTCCCTTCTGATAGAGCACATGATATTAAAAAAAGCCATTTTTGCAAAAAACAAAATCACTTGCACTCCAAAACCTTGATATCTGCTATTTTTCCCAATGCAAACATCTAAAATGACACAGATGCATTCCAGGGTTTCATGGTTTAAAGACATAAAAGATAATGTGTACACACAGTCATTTAATTTGAGACTACAAATGAAAACGGTGTGTACTGGGAGTGTGATTTTCAAACTAAAGTCATTAAATATTAGCCTATAAATAACATGGTTTAGGAGAAGTGACATGTTTAGTCATAGCCTACAGAGACCATGCTCACTTCTGACTCACACACAAAACCACGCCCCCTTCACAGTCTTATTTGAAGCTGTAACTGTGTTCAATGTTTCATTTGAACCTCTCTGTTCAACACAATGCATCTGATCACACTCACCCTTGGGCTCATGCTGTTAGCAACAGGTACGTCATTTTGAGTCTTTTGGGGTTAAATGAGTTTTACATTTTCATTTTCTGTATATATTTTCTACACACAAATTGTGTCTGCTATCTCCTCAAAGGATGAAACTTTTCCTTTTTATAACTACAAAATGTCTATCTATCTTAATTGTAGAACCACAGTTGCACTGCTTTCAAAAATAAACTGTCACTGCTGTTCAACTCAAAAGCAACTTCAGATCATCCACCCAAAAGGCACAAATATATGAAATTACGTATTTACTAGTACTGACATTTGTGGGTGTGAAGTCTGGTTTAGAATCTAGTAGGTTGACATGCATGGTGCATGTCAACCCCAAATGTGTGAACTTGCTGCTGTTCAGCTGACCGTTTTTCTTTTTTAACATGATAAGAAAACATTATTATTGTTCATTAAATTTAACATAAAATGGAAAGGTGTCTTTGGCACGCAGACAGTTATTATAAAACAATAAAACACATCATTATATAGAATACACAATGCATTAAAACACTATATAAAATGCATTCCCATAAAGCAGCAGCAAATGGTAAATGGTGCATTTAGTGTCTTTATTCAAGGTGCATTACAGAGATTGTGCATTATATTCACCCATTCACACACACATTCATACACCGATGGCGGAGCAAACCATGCACCAACCAAACTTCAAGCCTTCCAACTGTAAGAGGAATTCTTGGCAGGCCGCTGGACCACATCATAGATTGCTACAATATTGGTTGATGCGCACTTATATAACACCAGCTCTTGCTTTATGGACGCTGTTGTATTGGCAATCTTAGCTGATCTTTTATTTTATTTTTTATTTTGTAATTGTTTTTTATTGATTTCTGTTACGTTTCTGGTCTTATATTTGTTGTTTTGTTTCTGCTTCTATGTAATTTGTCTGAAGTTTGTGTAAAGTTTGTCTTGTCATGTCTTAAGTTTGTTTTGTTTAAAAGTTTATTTAAACTATGTTTAAAAGACTAACACACTGCTCCGAAGCCTAATTAATGCATGATGGAATGTGTTTAATGTTTACTGTACATTTGTTTTCTGTTGTAAACTGACGGTCTTCTACCTGTTGTTTCAGGATATGCGTTGAGATGTTATAAGTGTGACGGTGGAATTACAGGAGAATGTATTGAAAAAAGGCAGAACTGTCCTAACAGTTCTGATAAATGTCTTACAACAACAACCAGAGAATATCTGGGTATGTAACAGAGATATAACCTGCATTTTATTATTATGAGATTCAGGGTTTATTAATTTTGTTAAGACTAAGATTTTTACATTTAGTTGACTGAGTCTAAGCAATTCTTTATAGTATGATTAAGATAATATCTTGTTTTCAGGTCCAGTTAACTACGAGGATGTTACTGAGAAGAAATGCATTCCAGATGGTCAGTGTGCTACTGGCTCAATGCGCTTTAAAAACAAAATCATACACACCCAGTGTTGTAACACTGACCTCTGCAACATGAACAAACGTAAGTAACTACAGTATAATCATCTGTTGTGTGTTTTAATCTATGTTTGATGAATAACCACTGTACACATGAATGATGAACACAATAACCACTGTACATAATTTGATGAACACAATAACCACTGTACATATGAATGATGAACACAATAACCACTGTACATGTGAATGATAAACTCTATAGTACTGTACATATGAATTGTAATCACTGTAACCACTGAATGAATGAGGAAGATACATTTTTGAAGACTATTGTACCTCCAAGGTGATCTTACATGAATGTAATAACTACAATAAATGTGTGTTTTAACTAACATTGACTTTTATAAATTTAACCCTTACAGCTCGTGTTAACGCTACTCCCAACGGTTTGAAGTGCTACACTTGTGAAGGTTACGACTGCTCCCACATTGTACCATGTACTGCTGATCAGGATCACTGCTTCTCATTAACCTCTTGAGCCCCATTGCCCCCGCCGGTGGGGGCAAAAGGTGTTGACCTCTGAACAGCTGTCAATAAATGTCAATAAATCAATAGAGACCAAATCAAACTACAATTTCTTTGTTGATTATTGTTACAGTGGTCCTACAGCATAGTAATCAGCTGCCATTGTACTTTTCATACATACATTACTCCTATTACAGTATTATTACTACTTATTGTTACTCGTTTTTATCATTTTTCACCCTATACTTTAACATTACTAATATTACAGCACTACTCTCACTAAAATATCTGTAGAGTTTACATAGTTTGCAATATATTCATACAATTTTGCCTATCAATTGGTAACACCTTGGTGAACAATTTTTCTATTCACTATATATGTTTTAAATGAGGTCTTGAGGCTCATTCACTATTCAGAAGGCAAAATATCCATAGGCGGAGGTCTTTTTCAATCATCTTTTCCTTGGTAAATGATCACAGCAGGACAATTTGGTCAGAGAAATGTGATGTTTTACACTGCATTTGTGAATTTTCAGGGGTTAGCTGACATTTGGTGTGTCAAGAGTAGCCACAATCATGGTAGTTTTGTGTCCACAACTGTTCCAATTTGGGCATACATTTTAGGCGGATTTTTCCCCTGGACCCCCCTGGGGCTTAAGAGGTTAACCGGTAATAACACATTCCTCAATTCAGAAGAATGACCAATGATGTATCTAGACATGGAGCATTATAGGAAGTGTGTGTTTGTGTCATCACTGTTTTCTCAAACCTTCATTAATAACAGTGGAGTATTACGATGTAGGCTATATATTTTTTATTTTGTTGTGTCACAGCGAGAGGGGAAGGAAATGCTGGATGCGCCTCAAAGAGCATTTGTGATCAGGATATAGGCCTATGTTGTGAAGGTGACTTGTGCAACAATGCTGATTTTAGGGCTAAAAGTTCTGTAGAAGGTACGTATTATATTTCCATTTTTGGGGGTTTAATACATTTTTTTGTAATGATAAATACACCCACATTTTGTCTGCCATCCCCTCAAACGATTTTTATGGCTTCATCTCTTGCAGAACCACATGTTTTTTTTTTGAAAGAAAAACTGCTGTTCAAGGCAAAAGCCACAGAGTCAGGGGCCTCATTTATTAAAGTTCTTGTCGGACTGGCGGCGCAGCTGCAAACAATGTTTCTTTAATGTTGAAGTAACTGGGTTCTTTTACAAAGCAACTTCTTGTTAATACAGCAGAGCTCCTAAATGTTTGGTGTGTTTTTTTCTACTCACATAATAACTGTATGTCTCTCTATAATGGTGTTTGTTTTTATACCAACATGAGAAATTTTACAAATACAAATGTGGGGGTCCTTGACCTCTGCACTATACCACATGTCTACTTTATTTTGATATATCCATTTAAAGATAATTTTGCTCAGCCCGTTTAGAAGACAATACACAACTTTAACATTTATGAACACTTACTTACTAGTTTTGAACAGAATGTGACATTTTCATTCAAACTTCAAGCCTTCCAACTGTAAGAGGAATTCTTGGCAGGCCGCTGGACCACATCATAGATTGCTACAATATTGGTTGATGCGCACTTATATAACACCAGCTCTTGCTTTATGGACGCTGTAGTATTGGCAATCTTAGCTGATCTTTTATTTAATTTTTTATCTTTTTATTTTGTAATTGTTTTTTATTGATTTCTGTTACGTCTCTGGTCTTATTTTTGTTGTTTTGTTTCTGCTTCTATGTAATTTGTCTGAAGTTTGTGTAAAGTTTGTCTTGTCATGTCTTAAGTTTGTTTAAAAGTTTATTTAAACTATGTTTAAAAGACTAACACACTGCTCCTAAGCCTAATTAATGCATGATGGGATGTGTTTAATGTTTACTGTACATTTGTTTTCTGTTGTAAACTGACGGTCTTCTACCTGTTGTTTCAGGATATGCGTTGAGATGTTATAAGTGTGACAGTGGAATTACAGGAGAATGTATTGAAAAAAAGCAGAACTGTCCTAACAGTTCTGATAAATGTCTTACAACAACAACCAGAGGATATCTGGGTATGTAACAGAGATATAACCTGCATTTTATTATTATGAGATTCAGGGTTTATTAATTTTCTTAAGACTAAGATTTTTACATTTAGTTGACTGAGTCTAAGCAATTTCAGATGACAAAAAAAATGAATAAAACAAAATGTACAAAAGGACTATAACTAAATGGTTATACAAAATCTGAATTTGCTGTCTGTGTACAGTGTAGATTACAGCATTCTTTATAGTATGATTAAGATAATATCTTGTTTTCAGGTCCAGTTAACTACGAGGATGTTACTAAGAAGACATGCATTCCAGATGGTCAGTGTTTTACTGGCTCAATGCGCTTTAAAGAAAGAATATTACACACCCAGTGTTGTAACACTGACCTCTGCAACATGAACAAACGTAAGTAACTACAGTATAATCATCTGTTGTGTGTTTTAATCTATGTTTGATGAATAACCACTGTACACATGAATGATGAACACAATAACCACTGTACATATGAATGATGAACACAATAACCACTGTACATATGAATGATGAACACAATAACCACTGTACATGTGAATGATGAACACAATAACCACTGTACATGTGAATGATAAACTCTATAGTACTGTACATATGAATTGTAATACAGTTTACAGTTTACAGTTTAGGCATTTAGCAGACGCTTTTAATCCAAAGCGACTTACAATAAGCAAATAAACATCACAATAATAAACAAGATTAAGTGTCAGTACATCAACAGCAATATAACAAATGTGAATGAATATATATCTAGAAAAAAAAAACTATATAATCCATAAAAAAAGAAAAAAAGTTTCTAAAAACCTAAAAACAAATGCTAACTAGCTTCATGTATGGTCATTGTTTTTTCCAGTAGTGCTAAGGGTTTAGGTGGAGTCTGAAAAGGTGAGTCTTCAGTCCTCGGCGAAAGCTAGCGAGTGAGTCTGTTGTTCTAAGTGCGACAGGGAGTTTATTCCACAACTTGGGGGCCAGGAGGGCAAACTGTCTCGGACAAGTGGATTTTTGCCTGGGGTTTTTAGCGAGGGTTCTGTCAACGTTTTTAGCGAGGGTTCTGTAATCACTGTAACCACTGAATGAATGAGGAAGATACATTTTTGAAGACTATTGTACCTCCAAGGTGATCTTACATGAATGTAATAACTACAATAAATGTGTGTTTTAACTAACATTGACATTTTATACATTTAACCCTTACAGCTCGTATCAACGCTACTCCCAACGGTTTGAAGTGCTACACTTGTGAAGGTGACGACTGCTCCCACATTGTACCATGTACTGCTGATCAGGATCACTGCCTCTCAGTAACCGGTAATAACACATTCCTCAATTCAGAAGAATGACCAATGATGTGTCTAGACATGGAGCATTATAGGAAGTGTGTGTTTGTGTCATCACTGTTTTCTCAAACCTTCATTAATAACAGTGGAGTATTACGATGTAGGCTATATATTTTTTATTTTGTTGTGTCACAGTGATAGGGGAAGGAAAGGCGGTGACCGTAGCTGCCTGCGCCTCAAAGAGCATTTGTGATCAGGATATAGGCCTATGTTGTGAAGGTGACTTGTGCAACAATGCTGATTTTAGGGCTAAAGGTTCTTTAGAAGGTACGTATTATATTTCCATCATCTGGGGGTTTAATACATTTTTTTAAATGATAAATACACCCACATTTTGTCTGCCATCCCCTCAAACGATTTTTATGGCTTCATCTCTTGCAGAACCACATGTTTTTTTTAGAAAGAAAAACTGCTGTTCAAGGCAAAAGCCACAGAGTCAGGGGCCTCATTTATTAAAGTTCTTGTCGGACTGGCGGCGCAGCTGAATCTTTTCATGGACAGTGAGGCCTTATAGCGTCTCCTCTGGAGAGGCCTGTTTTACACAAAATGCTGCAAATGTTGAACGCAAAGTCCGATTGTGGTGAAACTTTGCACACACATTTGCTCTACGTTGAGGAATACAATTCACCCTTTTAACATTGCCCTATTATAGCTCCACAAGGAGGCAAATGTATGCAACATTTTTGTTATTTATATTACTCCTACAAATGTCCAAACATCACCCAAATCAGTACACATTATCTCTAAGGTCAAGCGATCAAGACGGATCCGTCTTGATCACCTGGTTGGCGAATTCCGAACATTGCTGGCCTACAATAACCGAGTGCCACTTTTTCTAGTTTTCTAGTGTAACCTTTACTGTCTTCCACGATTCCACCTGTTGTTTCAGGAAAGCGTTGCTACAAGTGCCTAGCCCTAGGAGTTAGAGGAACTTGCACTAATGAAAGGCAGAACTGTCCTTCTATATCTGATGGATGTATGACAAAAACATTCAGAACATCAGGTACAATTCTGTTATAAATTACAGTATCTTTCTTGTATGATTTAGACATAATTTGGCAGAGATATAATATATGTCTTGTTTTTTGTTAGATCCAGGTAACTACGAGGATTACACTGAGAAAAAATGCATTCCATATGGTCAGTGTGTTCCTGGCTCAACCCGCTTTAAAGAGGGAATTACTTTCGTCCAGTGTTGTAATACTGACCTCTGCAACACGATCGAACGTAAGTAACTACCGTAAAACCAATTGTTGTGTGTTTTACTCTATTTTGATAGATCGGTAGTTTGATAATCACTATAACCACTGTACAGTATGAATGAGGAAAATACATTTATGAGGTGTTCTTACATGAATGTAATAACTTTCAACTGTGTCAGAGGACAACTACAATAAACTTGTGTTTTAACTAACTACACAGTTCTTAACCCTTACAGCTCGTGTCAACACTACTCCCAACGGTTTGAAGTGCTACACTTGTGAAGGTGACGACTGCTCCCACATTGTACAATGTACTGCTGATCAGGATCACTGCCAGTCAATACTCGGTAATAATACATTCCTCAATTCAGAAGAATGATCAATGATGTTTCTTGACATGGAGCATTATAGGAAGTAGATACAGTAATGCAGTGCTGGACTGTACTCAAGCAAATTTACTTGAGTACTGTACTCAAGTAAATTGAGGACAGTATATGTTTAGTGCAGTAATATATGAGTACAGTAATAATTGAGTATATATACAGTAATATGTGTTTTGATTTCATCTCTGTACATATTTGGAGGATTTGTTCTTTACTTGAGTATTAGAATTCTTTGATACTTATTACTCTTACTCAGGGTACATTTCCAAGACAAATATTCTTACCAATGTTCTTTATTTCTGCAAATTCAGATTTTTAGTCTTAGTCTTAGGACTAATATCAAAATCTTGATGATTTTTTTTACACTAATGCAGTGTTAATTTTGACTGCAAAGATTTAGTCTCTTAGTCTTTTGAATAACACACATTTACTTTTAGTCTTAGTCTTTTTTTGTCTTATCATTGTTAGTCTTAGTTTTATAGTCTTAGGACTAAATACCCCCATATCTTAGTCTTTTAGTCTTAGTCTTAGTCAACAAAATAAACACTGTTACTCGAGTACATTTCTAGGAAGGCTGAAAAGTACTGAGTACTTTTAGGTTGTCTGTTGTTTCTTTCCTTAAATGCAGTGTGTGTGTGTGTGTGTGTGTGTGTGTGTGTGTGTGTGTGTGTGTGTGTGTGTGTGTGTGTGTGTGTGTGTGTGTGGAATTTGCAGAGAATTTTAGAGACATTTCTAAAAGGGCCTTTTGTTGAACATATCGAAAATAGCAGACCTCCAACACTAACATTACATTGAGCGAAATAAAAATTATATATATATATTTATTGAATTCTTATTTATTTATTTTTGTCTCAGGACACAACGATGCTGCCTGTGTCTCAAAGAGCATTTGTGATCATTTTGCAGAGGATTACTGCTGTGAAGGTGACTTGTGCAACGATGCTGATTTTAGGGCTAAAAGTTATGGAAGCACTGCTGTTAATCCTACAAGTGCTAATCCTACAAGTGCTGTTGTTAATCCTACAAGTGTTAAATCTACAAGTGCTGTTTTTAATCCTACAAGTACAACTGTTAATCCTACAAATACTGCTGTTAATAATACAAGTACTGCTGTTAATCCTATAATCTCTGCTATCCTAGCGTCACTGCTTTTACTCCTATAATCACTGCAGTTAATCCTACAAGTACGACTTTTAAGCCTATACTGTTGTTAATCTTAATACTGCTGTAGGCAACTGTAAGACTTCTGGTTTTACAGTATGTTTGATTAAAACATAGATGATATGACACATAGTTTCAAGAGTCTCAAGAGTTACTTCTCTTCTCTGCACAGGTTCTATACATATGTATACAGAAAAGAGTGATTAATCTCTGCAGTTAAAAAAACACATAGCAAGGACATCATAAGGTAATAGAAATAGTAATCTAGAATCATAGGACAACCAATAACCTATCATCAGCTTAACAGTATAAACAAAAAGTCAATAAACTTCCTTTCTTCTTTAAATGAAGTAAGTTTTTCTAACGGTTCGTTCCTTAATTGTTTCATTCTTAATGTGAACAAAAGGCACTTTAGTTTTGTTTTCTTTAGAGATCTGCTTACATTAGGCAACACTGTCATGAATAAAATACAATTTATTGGTCTTTAAATATAATATTAAAACAGTGTAAATATAAAAGCTGAATTGTTTAATTTTTTTCACAGCACAGATGGCTTACATTTGGCTACACTTCCAATAAAATACTATTGATAGGCTATAGCACTGCAGTTACATAACAATATATATTTTATAATGTGAAGCATTTATATGTGACTTTATTTATGATCCAAATGAACAGTATGACAGGATGTGCAGTCGGCTTTCAGATAGTTCAAACATGGCCCCCTTTGAGAAACGTTGCCTGTGCAAAGATATTGGAATTTCAGTTTCAATAAACTGAAATGTCAACTGGCATCATGACATCATGCACATGCTATTAGATACCTCATTCGCCGCTGCAGTTCATCTATAAAAAAGTCCTGCCGGAAGTGTGGAAGTGTAGACGGCACACTGCCACTCAAAGTGGCCAGTAGTTCCGGGACTTATCCATTAAATTCAAAGGAGCTTTATTGGAATGTTTTTACATTGCCAAAGCAAGCAGCCCTGATCATGGGCAGCTCAGCTGTTCTTGAGAGCGGAGTTCGAAAAGACTCACCTGCCTCTGTGTGAGAAACGGAGGAGGCATCTACCTTTCTATGTCTTTCTATTTACATTATCTGTTTATTTCATACATGCTGTCCCTCCCAAATGACCAAATAAATGAATAAAATGTATGTTTTAATCCATTTCAACCTTGATTTAATTCTCAGAAAATACACTGTGTTGCCGAGATTAGAACAGCAAAAGACAACAAAAATATGAAAAGAAAAAGAATACAGAACACGTAAATGCATAAAATAAAAATGATTAAGAGATATTTTTCATCACATGATTCATCAACATCAATTAAACCTATATTTGAACTGTGTTCTTTTTCTTCTTCTTGTCTCTCCTGCTCAACCCTACATCCTCGCTCTCTCTTTTTACAACTACAACTGATTGACCACAAATAATTTCACATTTCTTTTACACCAGTAAACCTGTAATGCGACAAGATTATTCCGATTCTGTCTGTTTTCACAAAGCAAATAAACATAATTTATAAATGTCTTAAATATGTCTTGCCTTTATTGTCCAAATGAAATTATAGACTTAATACATGTTGAGTTTTATTAATATTCAATTATTGGCTTATCCTATATTACTACTTAACAGTGTGTGGTGATGGTACTCTCATCCGTGAACTGGTTGATCTCAAAGTTCTAGACATGGAGCATAAAATGAACCTATCATGATTAATATGGAGTTTGAAGTTACAATGGGTGTATGTGGGGAGAAAAGCCCATAAGGTAGTTTCCCTGTTGAAAGTGGAATATCCCTTTAACTTAAAAAAAACAACAACTTTTGGTCATTTTATCGTCTAATCTGGCTTTTATGAACACCCTGGAGATTTTTTAAGTCCAGGCCCAGGGCCTCTCCCCTACACACCCATTGTAACTTCAAACTCCATTTTAACCATGATAGATTCATTAAAAACACCCATTATTTTTTCTGGTGACTCATAACACACTCCTAAAACGTGAGCAGGCTGTTTTTTGATGATTTTTTTCCATTTATTCTTAATTTTCTTTTTCCATTTTCCCAAAGAATAATTCAAAATAAATGAAAAAAGTTATCGACGACCAGCTCAAGTATTTATTTTTTTCTTCTCTATGACTGCTTTTATCCCCTTTTGTTATTGATGATATCCTATGCAAAGTATTTTGTTCTATTCATCTGTCTTTATGAGATAGTTAAAGTGGTTCCTGTGTAAATAAGCCGAAAAGCTTACTAGGATCTCCTTTTAGTTGACCTTATAGGTTTGTACCAGTGATTTGTACTGTCATGAAACTGTACTTTTTCCTATGCAACCTTCTAATAAATTCTTCAATCAATCAAAACAGTGAGTGAGTAGACAGCAATAGTACCATCTTTATATTATTATGAAGATTCAAAATGGGTGAAGTGCTCCTTCAAAGGTGAAATGGATGCTCAGCCTCTGGCATAATGCAGTCAGTGACTGTTTGTTGCACCTGAAGTCTGTGGTTGATGTAAAGATAGAATACAGGAAACTTGTGCTCATGTTCCCTGATTGTTCCGTCGACGAACCACAATGTTCTCAAAAGCACCAGATGGTACAAAGACTTAGGCAGCACATTAAAGCTCTGCCATATGAAATATTATATCTGTATGCATTTACTAGTGACATAACTCTCTGTACCTCCAAGCTAGATGCAGATTGTTTCCGGGTTTCATGATGACCCTGAACAATCAACGTCTTAAAATAAAATACAAATATCCACGGGTTTCCAACGCCCCATAGTGCATTGCGCAGACGCTGTACCGAGCTTCCGGCGCCGCAGCCGAGTGTGATTTACAAGCTCACAACGGGCTGCATCTGTGGCGCGACGTGAGCTTGTATGTCTGCTGTTAAACCGGAAGTGTGGTCCAAATAATCTCCAGTAAACTCCCGCGGAAACAGGTGGATAAATGAATAAATGCTTTAATTGATAATTTAGTATGAAAACCTGCAGATCAAGTCCGTTCGTCTGTCACATGTCATGCTGATGAGTTGTGACACCTCATGTCACGCTGAGGCGATGACATCAGATCCCTATTGTCATCAATACACGTCCTTGTCCTTTTTATGTCCATTAGAGATCTCTGATGTCATAAATATTAAGCCCATATCTGGGAATGCCCATATATGGACATTTTGTGTCAGTCTCATGTGGTATGAAGTCAGATGTCAGTCATCTCCATATTTGGGAAAATATGGCAAAAAAAAATCCAACTTAATTAAACAACCAACCAGGCCTGTGAATTGTTTTGGTCAAAGTTGATCCCATAACAATGATGCCATTTGTTAGTGTGGTTGTCTAGGGGGCAACACATAGTTCTAGATGATTCTGTGTAAACTCATAAGCAATCAGAAATTTGTTTTCTGTGACGTCATCCAATGGGGAAACCATTGAAAAATTAGTGACGTCATCATTTCTTTCTTTGTAAACTCATAGCCAATCAGGAAGCAGCTTTCTCGGTGATGTCACCATTATAGAGTAAGTCCATTGAGTTCAATGGGGAGAGGTGCTAGCTTGAGGATTGGTCAAGCTTCACATGACAATTTGGCTATGCAGTCAATAAATAGGAAACCACACTCACAATTTACCAGAATTGCATCTTTGTACCGTAGTTAGTTAGTGCGGTTGCTGACCAAGGCAACACACTATAGTACCAGTAAGGCTCCCTAATCGGGAGATAAACGACCGTAGGTCACTTATCTCCACAAATAGGGCAAAAATGTGTTTTGCCAAAATCTTCCTGATCCATGATGATGACATGAGTGTAGACATACTGTGTAGTGATTTTCGTGATTTTAGGGCAAAATCTGTAGGAGCAGTGTCCAAAAATGTGTTTTTAAAAATCGGCCTGGAGGTGGCGCTATATGGGAGAGATTCATGTTGATGGGATGAGTGTAGACATACTGTGTACCGATTTGCGTGATTTTAGGGCGAAAATTGTAGGAGCAGTGTCCAAAAATGTGTTTTGCAAGAATCGGCCTCATGGTGGCGCTAGAAGAGGGCCATGTGAGAAATGAGGGGTGGGGTCTCCGCGCCGGCAAGGCGGACGAATAGGTACCGGCCCCGGCTGTCCCGGTCGCTCCTAGCCGGAGTTACGGCATTTTATGTGAGCTGCAGTGTAGGGGGTCCTCCACTGGGGGCGCCACCACTTTTGCATCCGTTCTGGAGCACCAGGAGTCGGTGGTCCCCGGGAATTCCCCGTGAGCAGCCCCGTTGGGGTGGTCATTTGGTCATATTTGCGCATTTGGTCATTTTTTACATCTGGGGGTCCCCCAGGGACCTGGGGGTCCCTGGAGCTCCGGGGGTCCTTGGAGGTTGTAGTTTGGCAGCCAAGGAACGTGTGTGCAAAATTTGGCATGGATCGGGGCAACGGTTGCGGAGATATAAGCAGGGAAAAAGTGTGACGTGTGAGGTGTGACAGACAGACTGACAGACAGACGGAGGGAGTACTATGGCTACTTTATTTAGTGTGGTTGTCCGAAGCGCAACACACTATAGTTCTGGGGAAACTTTATTCTGGATAAACAAGAGATAAACAGAGTTGCAATTAGAATTCAATGGGGGAAAAGTGAAATTGGAATTCAATGGGGGAAAAGTGCAATTGGAATTCAATGGGGGAAAAGTGCAATTAGAATTCAATGGGGGAAAAGTGCAATTAGAATTCAATGGGGGAAAAGTGCAATTGGAATTCAATGGGGGAGTGGAATTCAATGACTTAATAAACTTGTCTCTAAAAAATGGAGTATGCATTGGCCCTTTGCCTTATTGTTTGAGGTTAGGGTTAAACGGACAACTCACGACTAAATAACATATACAGTAGGAACCTTTTCTTCGGTGTCAGACCGCCATTCCGAAACACCGCCATTCCGAACATTGACTAGGGTTAGGGTTAGGGTTAGGGTTAGGGGTAGGGGTAGGGTTAGGGGTAGGGTTAGGGTTAGTTAGGGTTAGGGTTAGGGTTAGGGTAAGGGTTAGGGTTAGGGTTAGAAGTCAATGTTCGGAATGGCGGTGTTTCGGAATGGCGGGGTGTAACCCTTTTCTTCTTATATTGATCCAAAATTACTTGCCATGGGGTCTATTTAACAAAACAGACCCAATGGCAATTTATTTGGGATCCTATGTATGTTATTTTTATTAGGGAGTTGTCCTTTGTGAGGTTAGGGTTAAGGTTATGTTTAGGTATAGTCTATAGGGACTTGTTTCCATTGTGGTCATATGAATTCAATTAATCAATTTAGCATAAAATTGTAACTCAACACACTCTCTCTCTCTCACACATCCATAACATTTTATGGATATAGTATAATACAGCATACCACTCACAGCCTTATAGCTCCATGTCACCATGGTAACCACAGGCTCAGGAACTATACAATGGTGGCACGCCATTTGGCACCAACTGCATGCTAAGCGGCGCAGTTGCGCTATGTGACCACCATAGGGCAGTAATGTCCTTTCTATCAGGTGGAAAACTGGAGTAGCTTATCAGGATTCAGGAACAATGCATGTCAAATGCATACAGTTGTGTGCTGCTGCTGCTGCTGCTACTGCTGCTACACACACATAGCCTGCATTATGTGAATAGATGCTGGCATGTATTGAAAGGAAAGCAAACAATTTGAGGCTTACGTAATTGTACGTAAACACGAATAACATAAAGTGATATGATACAGTATAATATAATATAATATAATATAATATAATATAATATAATATAATATAATGATGCTTTAGAGTGTGTTTGCATGCGTGCGTGCGTGCGTGCGTGCGTGCGTGCGTGCGTGCATGCGTGCGTGTGTGCGTGTGTGTGTGTGTGTGTGTGTGTGCGCATGATGCACTCATATGTGTGTTTGTGTGTGTATGTGCGAGTGAGCGTGTGTGTTGAGTGTGCATGTGCGGAAAGCTAGGTCATGGTTATGGCGAATGACGCTCTGAAGGATTTATAGGCCTATATATCTGTCCAAGATGCCTTTCTTATTCAAATTCCTAACTTCTCTATCTATCTCTCTCCCTTTCCATTGCCAACACACACACACACACACACACACACACACACACACACACACACACACACACACACACACACACACACACACACACACACACACACACACACACACACACACACACACACACACACACACACGGACGCACACTCACTCCCTCACATCAAAGTGCTGCTCTCAGTAAAGATGGAGCAGGCTCCTTTGATCTCTCCCTGACGTCTCAGATTAATGTGTGGATTTACAGTGTGGCAGAGCTGCCGGGGACCGGGCGGCCATGACACTCTCTGTCTCTCTGCATGCACCGGAATCTCACTCACTCACTCTCGCAGGCGCCCTATTGCCTTGCCTTTCATAAGTCACGCCGGCCCGCTGTAGCCTACAAAAAGAATGTATGAAAAAATAACGATTAAAAGATTTAAAAGAAAAAGCATCCCATCCGGGATCATCCAACATTCAGCATCCCGTTCCTAAACCCCGATTTACACTTCGTCGTATGGGTCAGGCATGTCATGACATGAGCTTATAGATCGGCTATTCTCAGAGCATAAACTAGGCTCCAGAATGGCCCTCATTGCCACCAGGCCTATACAGAATTGCACGATGTTGCAGCGACGCTTCTTCGCCGAGCCTTCTCCACTATACTTCAAACCACAACCCCAAGACTTCATCATTTCATGTGTTCATCTTGCAGATAGGGGAGACAAGAGAGGGTTATTTGAGCTGGCCCGTGCTTCACCTCATGGTGCGGTTAAACGTTTCGTTCGTTTGTTCGTTCATTCGTTTATTCGTCCGGACAGTTCTGGGGGTCTGGCAAAGAAGGACCGAGGCTGGCTCCTGGCTGGTATAGCGTGGGCATAGTTTTGGTGCCTGGTATTAAGGAGGCCTCTGTGGGTTTGGTGGATGGCAGCAGAGTACAGTACATGGCAGGACAGAATGGGACGTGTGGCATCAAAAGAGAAAAGTGCACGGCACACTTTCACATTGCACGTACGTTTCATCACACGCCAGGCAGCCATGTCAGTGTAAAAGTCAATAAATAACTCTCTCTCTCTCTCTCTCTCTCTCTCTCTCACTCTCTCTCTTTCTTTCTCTCTCTCTGCTTTCCTTTATAACCCTCTCTCTGTCTTTTTCTCTCCCACGTCTCCCTCTCTCATTCGTCCTCTCTCTCCCACCCTCTCTCACGCACGCACGCACGCACGCACGCACGCACTCTTTTTGTCTCACTCCGTCTCCCCCCTCTCTCTCTGTCTCTCTGTCTCTCTGTCTCTCTCTCTCTCTCTCTCTCTGCAGTGCAATGCAGATTCCTTCGGAGGGTGGGGGTATATGGTGTGAGATGGGCGGGGTCCCATGAATAATTGTTGAAGATATTTTTACCCTGACCCACTTTGGAGTCCCATTTGCACCCCTTAAAGGTGCCGTGCGCTGCCAGAGGCGCGCTCAGCCGGTGTCTGACCAGAGTGCGTCGTCAGCCACATCATATCGCAACGTCCCTGGTTCGATTACCGCGACCGTCCACGCTCCCCGTCAGTGTACATCATCGTCTTGAAATGAAACGAAAGCACAGAGAAAATTATCTTGAAAGGAAAAAAGCAAACAAAAATATAGGAAAAGAAGAAGTCTCTTGTCCATTAAAAGAAATAAGTGAACCATGCTGTGCCGTCTAAAGTATTTCAGAGGTTGTGGATTTGTTGCTATATGCTAGCAGCTAGGCTACCGCTGGGTTTTACATGCTTCTCAGGACCTCGTTTGAGCCCAGCTCGCGAGGCGTACCATGAGTTCTTTGAACACAGAACTGCAAAACTTGTACTTTCAAAGGTTGCGTGTTGCATCCCGATGCGGAAATGTGCGTAGTGGAAAAGTGGAAATGTGCG
Source organism: Nannobrachium achirus (assembly GCF_963921795.1). NCBI lineage: Eukaryota > Metazoa > Chordata > Actinopteri > Myctophiformes > Myctophidae > Nannobrachium > Nannobrachium achirus. The sequence continues at coordinate 18,439,390 of NC_137818.1, forward strand.
TGCAAAGTTTCACTGCAATCAGACGCTGCGTTTATGATTTGCAGAATTTTGTTCACAACAGACCACACCTGCAAACTTTAGATGTCAATCTTAGTCAACCACGATAGAATATGATATTTGGACAAAATCTGTAGGAGTACTCTCAAAAAATGTGTTCTTCAAAAATCACCTCCTGGTGGCACTATAACAGGCCCATGAATAAATTGGAAAATAAATTCTGCCACAAACCAGAGACTTTCTGACACCAGTGTTACAGACGCAGAAACTAAAGACAGAGAAAAGTATATGTTATAATGAATGAACAGATGGCCAGTCATTTAAGACCAATTAGTTACATTTTTGCTTGTTTGATCGAGGAATATCAACACCCACTTAACGCAAATGTGAGTTGAGATCGCCACAGAATTGTGAGAATTGTGGTTCAAATGTCATAGGCCACATGAAAAGTCTGTTGTTATAATCCCCACCATGTTGCCAATCTTACCAATCTGCCAAGTTTGGGAACCCAGATACTTTTAGGACAGAAGATAAGAATGATCCTAACGACCCCGCAAAAGTGCTACAGGTCCACTGTCTCCATATAAGACACATCAGTGCCAAAACAACACAAGATTAAGAACACGTTCAAAAGTAAAACTTTTGTTTCTGAAGACTTGAAGCCGTGACACTCTGAAACACACTGAAAGAATCCCTGATGCAAGCATTACAGACACCAGCGTCACTGACGCGCGTCAAGTGATAAAAAGGTCGCCTTTCTGTGTTGATCATTTCAGATGGTCGGTGCCGCGCGGCGACACTCCAAAATAGAACCCGAGCTCTGAGTGTCGAGTCAACGGGTTTTGATATGTACAGTTGACGCTATACATTGGGGCTGCAGCAACTGTAAGCAATGGGTGTATAGCGCACAGGTCTGTAAGCAATGGGTGTATAGCGCACAGGTCTGATGCTTGCCTTGAGTCAGGCCATTCACACTTCGCAGTAGACCAGCTAAATAGGCCTTTTGTTTACTTTTCGAGGGGTAAAGAGGAAAAAAAGGGTTATTTTGACAAGACAGGCTGACGGACGGACAGACGGACAGACAGAGAAAAATGAGAGAGTCACTTGTCCCCAGGGGGCATAGCAGTGGCGGCCATTTTGTGGTTCCACAGATAAAAAGCCTGTTCAGTTTCCCCCATAGAGATTTCTGAAAATATGGGTATTCATTATTTTAAGCCTGTAACCAGGCCATCCAGGCTCCATGACTGAAGTAGAGCTCGGCTTTGGCTCTGACGCAAGTTCGTTTCTCTCCGGCAGAACCTCTGACGAATGTCTGTTAGGACTCTTTCAATACCTAGCCCGTCCTATCCCTTTGGGTATATTGCTCTACTAGGTCTATCGAGAGTGTTGTGCCTAGGTTAGTTATTGCTATGCTTAGCTTAGTGGTTCTCCCTGTGGTCCACTGGAGGCGAATCTCTGGAATCTGACTCCAATCTAGGTGAGAAGCCGGTTTATATGCGCTTCTCTGATGTCATATTGATGACATCACTCTGACACGTATGCCGTTCATTCCTGGTTGCCATTGACTCGGGCCTAACAAATGGCTACTGTCTATGACGGTCGTTCCATATGACATGATGGAATGGACTATCTCCATATATAGTGTTCTCCACATCTCCATGTTAGGCCAAACAAGTTCGCTCCATATCTCCATATATAGGTCTAAATGCCCAACGTTGAGCTTGGCAACGAAACGTTCTTAACAATGACCATAAAACATTTGATTCTGTGTCAAAGAATATTTGAAATATTTCAATTATATAATTTCAATTCAAATACTTTATTTCAAATACAATATAAATCACCAGGAGCCTGGATGGCTTAATTGGTTCCAGGCTTTGGCGAGAGGTTGAGGGACACATGGGTACGACTTTTCGTACTTAGAATCAATTCATTGTCACAACAACACTACAGGTTCAAAGAATTGGGTGAAATTCGTTTTAGCATAAATAAGCTCCATCATCGTTGTTGTTTTCCAGAAACTGACAAGAAGAAAGAGTCAACAAAAGGATAACAACAAGATGTGACAACACTGTAACATGGCAGGTGCTGCCCACACGGAACCCAGTTGGGAAAACAGAAAACAACTCCATCGGAAGCGATGGAGTTGGAGGAGCGTTTTCCCACGCACTGTAGGCAAATGTCTGAGCGCTTCTTTGCTGCCAATCACATTTTAAGCCCTTACGCCTTTTTGGATGTCGTCGCTGACGGGTGGAAACCTTGTATGTCAAAAAACGGATACAAAAAAATAACCTGTTCCAATATGGATCCAATGCCGTTATAATAATTTATTTAGTCTCAAGCTCTTGTTACTACTTTTCATTGGCTCAGTATTTATACAACCCACAGGCAGACTTAACCCACATTGCTTTTTCACTCAAAAGTAGTAGATCTACTACAAGCTGACAACACCTCCGCGATTTGAGCATTGTGAGCTTGTAGATCGGCTATTTTTGCTACCTTTGCCATATTGTCTGATCGGTCTCTGTCAGTTGGGAAACAAAAAAGCAGATCTACAAGCTCGACGTGCGTTGCAGATCTGCTACTTTCGATGCTTTTGTGTGATGCTGTAGTGTGATCAATCACAGCGTTAATTTGCAGGAGCCAGGAGGAAAAGAAATACACAAAAAGTGTAAAATACAGAGCTAAGAGGTTTCTGCCTGACAGCGACAACGTTGTGCTGTGATCTGCTAGCTGCCAACTCTCTTCCTCGCCCTGAGCTCCTCTTCATCCCTGAGCTGCCAACACCTCACTCCTCTTCCTCCTCCCTCGTCATCTTGGCTTTCACTGATGATGCTGACGATGACTCGTCTGTTATGAATGTTTTTTTTTTCTTTTTTGTCCTTCCTTCCTTCCGCATAGGCTATAGGTCACATGTTGTCAACAACAATAGTGTGTCCAAAAAAAAACGCTGCATTTTCAGGAAATGGAAAATAAAAACCTGAATGTGTTCCTAATGGATCGAGTGTAGCCTATAAGTCAGTCACTCACAACAAGCTGGTATTAATACGTTTCATTGGTTCAATGAAATCCAAAGACACACTTAAAGGAGTAGTTCACCCCCAAAATGACTTTTTTTCTATTGATTAGTCATGCCATGGAGAGTAGAGTTCAATAATATTTTTTGGTTTTTGTCGCATTCCTAAGACAAAAATTTGATTCGAGTAAATTTACCCCCATTGATTCCGGATGGTGACCCGTTTCGAAACGGGTCACCATCCGGAATGAATGGGGGTAAATTTATTGTTATCACATTTTTGTCTTAGGAATGCGACAAAAAACAAAAAGAATTTTGGGGGTGAACTACTCCTTTAAGTTTAACCACTTGGCGCTTAAAAAGTGTTTCAAATATAGCTAAACTGGCCAGTGTAGGGCAGGCTACAAGATCAAAACACTTCGCAACATGACGCATTGTGAGCTTCTACATTTTCTCAACTTCTAACTATAGCCTACTTCTCGACGAAGTATAGGGCACCTATCCTATCCTATCCTATCCTATCCTATCTAGGGACGGAACTCGTTAATTCTTATTGAAAATGAGCACCTTATCGATCCTGCTTATTGAGCCGGGCTTTTATCGAGCCAACTATTGAGCGTTTTTCTAATATTTTGAAAGATGAGACAACAAATTCTTATTTGTCCTCTTTTTTACTTGCCAGTTGTTGTGACTGAGTTTGTGGCTGACCACTATCTATTCTCCTGATGTAAGGTTACTGTTTGTTGTTGGTATGTGTTGTTTTGTTTTGTTTTTATGTGGGGACTACGGATGAAATTTAGCATTCTTGCTAAATCCGGTGCATTTACATTGCATTTATGTAGTGTTCATTAATATTGTAATATTGTATTCATTAGCATTGTCCTGTCTAAATAAACAAATAAAGTAAAGTAAAGTATTAAGATGACAATTGACAAAAGTAACAAAATCATTAAATATCATTAAAACAATCATTCATTAGTGTGCAATAAGTGTTAAATGGCTTTATACTATGAATAGTACTGTTATAATTTCTTGATCGCCTCTTGTCTTGATTGTGTAAACATGACCTCTTGGGCCACTATGCTCGATAACATGGGGTATTGATACCGGGTACTCAATAAATCTGTTATCAGGTTATCGAGTTACGCTTGTTTAGGGCTCCGTCCCTAATCCTATTCTATCTTATCCTCTCTCTCTCACTCTCTCTCTCTCTCTGCTCAGTCCCATGGCTCCGTAATGTGAAAAGTGAGTTTTTTTCCCCTCCTTCCAGGTTTTTTCTCTCTTTCTTTTTTTTCCTCTCTCCCCCTTTGCGGACAGGAAGTCCATATTTAATGAAGTGACTCTCTTGTTAAAATGCTTTTAAGTGCTCCTGTGGAAGCGCTCCGGGCTGGGTGGGGGTAGGAGGTCGGTGGGTGGAGGGGAGGTTATGGCTGCATGAGGCTTTTCATTTATTAATAGGGTGGTTCAGTGGCTTCTTCACCCGTTCCTGCTCGCTCTGCGAAGACCGAAGAGGCCGTGGTCCTCGAAAGGGACCCCAAAATGAATATGTATCACACGCTGTGACATGTTGTGAGCTTGTAGATCTGCTATTTTCCGGTGCACTACACTGGCACGCAACCAAGCATGAATCATGTTTAATTCCAACCCCTAAATCAAACCTCTAAATGTCAAATCCTAATCATAAATGTAAAACTATCTCTAAAAATCTTTTATTTTTAACCATTGATTATAAACCAGCCATATTCTCTGAATAAACAGAAAAAGTCTGTTTATTCACATTCTACTGTACATGTGGACATTTGGTCCTCACAAGTATAGTAACACACACACACACACACACACACACACACACACACACACACACACACACACACACACACACACACACACACACACACACACACACACTCACACACTCACACACGCACACACACACTCCCTGGCTGTGCCATGTTCCATGCTCCAGGGGGACAGCCCTGCTTCAGTCCACATTAACGTCCATCCGAGCGAAGTCCTCTGGAGGAAGACGAGCTCTGTGCACCGTCTCTGCCGCTCACATGGCTGCACACACACGCGCGCATGCACACACACGCACGCGCCGTCACACGCACCCACGCGTCACACACACAAATGCGCAGATGCAAATGAACAGTGGTGGACAAAGTACTCCACCCCAGTATTCGAGTCAAAGCACAGATACTCAGATAAGTCAAAGTTATACCCTGTCAAATGTTGTAGGCCTACCGGGTTAAATCCCGAAGCTTTTATAGTCTTATGACAACTCACACATTATTACATTTTCTTCATAATATCAGTGCTTTGCTGTATTATGGATTTGTGCAGAAATAGCACAAGCTCACAACGGTTTCACCACACTATTTCACTGAAATAGTGCTCAAGGGATCAATGAATAATGTACTCTAGAAACGCAGTGGAGTCAAAAGTACAACATTTAGTATAGTATAGTATAGGCCACTCTAGTAAATGTACTTTGTTACTGTGCACCACTGCAAATGAACACCACTCCACACAGCTAGGAGTCACAGTACCGCCGCCAACCCTGCTACTGTCCCTCGCCTAGAGAGAATCCCAAATTTGCCACTCCACCCCCTTCTCTCTCTGTCTCTCTCCCATGCACATGCACGCACAGTGTGTGTGTGTGTGTGTGTGTGTGTGTGTGTGTGTGTGTGTGTGTGTGTGTGTGTGTGTGTGTGTGTGTGTGTGTGTGTGTGTGTACACGCAGGTTCCATTTTCACTTCTCATGCCGCATTCAAATTGTACTTGTTTTCGGGGGCGAACAAACCTCACCGAAATGTCTGAGAGTTTACAATTCCTCCCCCCCAACATGATCAAGAAGGCATTATTAGCAACCGAAAGTTTGAACAAGCTTCTGAAGACTGTGTCAGAGAGAGAGAGAGAGAGAGGGTGGGGGGGCTGGAGGTTGATCATGGGTTGTTCTGATTGGCTCTCCCTGTGATGTGGGTGCTGCTCGCTCGTTATCTCCGGTGCCGCTCGCAGGGACGGGCCGGGGAGCGGGGGAGCGCTGGGCTGGATCAGAGAGGCATCGTTTCGTCACTGTCGGGCAGAAACCTCGCATCTCCAAGTTTAAAATGTGTACGTTTCGTTTTTCTCGTAAAGTATAAAGCCCTGCTTCGTCATACAAGACTGTCGCACAAGACCAGTGAAAATAGCAGATCTACAAGCACACAACGCCTCGCGGGTGCGAGGTGTTGTGTGCTTGTAGATCGGCTATTTTCACTATACTTCAAATCATTTAAAATGAGGAATTCAAAACGAACGGTTTTGGACATACAAGGTTTCCACCCGACAACAACGATATCATTAGCCCAGACTCCGAGAGTGTTCCGAACAACAAAGCACGCACGCACGCACGCACGCACGCACGCACGCACGCACACACACACACCATCAAATCCCACGCACACATATCCCACACAGTGCCGTGGTGGTCCTGAATGCCGCCTGCCTGCATTCACGCTTACACACGCCTCTATCTACTGTATCTACTCCCTCGCCAAACTGACAAACTCAGGAGGAGAAAATAATATATACAAAATTGTCCTCATTTTGTTGAAGATCTTTGAGACTTGCAAGTGAGATGATAACACTCACATAACCAAAACTAGGCTATAATTTGCTTGGGGGGTGGATTTGTGTTTGTGTGTTTGTGAATTTATGTTGTGTTTTGCGTGTGCGTGCATGTGTGTGCATGTGTGTGTGTGCATGTGTGTGTGTGTGTGTGTGTGTGTGTGTGTGTGTGTGTGTGTGTGTGTGTGTGTGTGTGTGTGTGTGTGTGTGCGTGCACGTGTGTGTGTGTGTGTGTGTGTGTGTGTGTGTGTGTGTGTGTGTGTGTGTGTGTGTGTGTGTGTGAATCCTCACTGGAGGGCCCTTACATGCAGTGATGCAGATTGCCTCCAATGCAGCTCGCTGCCAAATTACACTGCTCTGACCTAGATTCCCCCAAAATCTACCGCAAAGAGATGTTGTCCTCTTGAACCACACTCAACACACATAGAGCTATACTGTAGGCCTACTACTAGTGCATGGGGTCCGCGTCAATATGCCGACGGGCCGGTATGCCGGTGACCAAAACCTAACCTTAACCCTAACATTAACCTCAGTATAACTAACGCTGGTGAGTAGCTAACCTGCCGACGCTGGTGAGTAACTAACCTGCCGACGGTCATCCTACTCGGACCAACGGACCTGCAAGTTCTTCCCTAGTGAATGCACATAAACGACTCAAAAAACAACACATTCTCACTCCAAAGATGCTCCAACATGACGTTGACTATAGGGGGGACGGGAGTTACGGTTCTGTCCCTGGGCCTATGAGCGGCTAACACGCCTCCCTCGGTTTAACAGTTTTTTAGCATAGCCGACCCCTTTTACGTACGTATTGTGTTTGAGAACGCCATTTCCATATTCCTGGAGTGCGGAGGTGACGGGGACATCGTCCCATCAAACGTTTGGTGTTTGGTCACATTTGTCCCGAGAAGTCACTCTGGGCCATTTTGGGAGTGAGAGTGTGTTGAAAAAAGGAGTGCGCAGGTGAGGCGCGAAGGGGAGATCTAGTTTTGGTTCACCAGACAACCCAGGCCATCAGCTGTTTGGCATGGAACGCAACTCACGAGTCTCATATCCTCGCTGTCTCCACACCTGCCTTGTTCTCTGAACCAATTAAAAAAGTCACGCAATCGCTGCGAAATCTGGAGAATATACACAGACAGCATATTCAGTGAACAAAATGTGAGCTCTCCAGAAGAATCGCTGTGTGAATCGCTAATGCGTTGTCTGAAACAACATGGGCCTCAGCCACTGATCAGGTCAACCTACACCGAGTCACATCCCGGGAGTTCCAACGCGCTTCTCTCGTTGCAAGTCTGTGCTTCTTCTTTCCCCTGCTCTCATCACAGAATCTATCATCACGCCGGAACGTTGAAAATGCTAATTCATTCCCCCTGTTAGCTCGGTTCACACAAACTTATAATTGGATTCTGCCTATTAATATAAAAGCCTCCCTTCATCTGTTTCATCTCTTGCTCGGTCGCCACGCCACGCACGCACATACACACACATCTGCACGAGAGAGAGAGCGAGAGAGGGAGAGGGGGGAGGGGGGGAATGGGGAGAGAAAGAGCGAGACAGAGAGATATAGGGAGAGAGAGAGAAAGGGGGAAAGAGAGAAGAATGCAGAACATTTGAAACTACAGTATCTCAAATTATGCACTGCTTATACAAATCCTCAGTAACCATTTAACTAGGAGAATGTATACAAAATGCTTCCATTTTGGTTCCATTTGTACACTCTCTGTAAATCTGAATACGCAAACACCAACAATTGTATTGTGTACTGCACACATGTTCACCCTCTCACACATGCATCAACACACGCACACGCACGCACGCACGCACGCACGCACACACACACGCACACACACACACACACACACACACACACACACACAGAGAGACGCACGCACACAGCTTACCTCACACAAGTGCGAGTTGAAGAGAGGACATGCTCATTAGCATATAGAAGGGCGTTCTCGAGTCACGCGGCAAAACCCCAAACGCAGCACGGTTTAAACACGACGAGCTGGGAATTAATTAGCAACATAATGAGGCAACGCACATCTGGTTGTTAATGTCTGGTCACTGGGCTCCCCCCCAGACCCATTCCTTCACTTAATTTCTCTCTCCCCCTCTCTTCGTGTGCCATAACAGCAGGCTGAATCACAAGAACAATATAATATGAAAAGTGAGGAAATAGCCAGCACACCTGGGTGCCAGGAACCCTAAAAATAATATTGAGTCTTCATTGTTACCTTTCAAGGTTATGACATTTGGCACCTGAATTCAATTTGACTTGATTGCAACATATACTATTTGATAGATAATATTTGTTCATGGTTAATATCAGGCACGTGCACACATAGACATCATAGGGGGCTTTAGCCCCTACCCTTTTATTCGTCTGTAAAAAGTGCCCTCTCCAAACCATGAATGCAGTTTTTACTATGGTGAAAGAAATGCAAATGCCCTCCTTTCCATGCCATACCTGAAGGCAGCATTCAAGAGAGCCTTGTCCAAACTCTTCTGAACTTGAATGCAGCATCTTATGTTGAAAGAATTGCCCTCTCTGTGTAGAAATCCATGCCGTTACACCACATCTCCAGTATTGACTTGATTATATGCTTAGTTCAGTGTGGTATCAAGCACCGAAAATAACAGAGCTTGGAGGTCTGCTATTTTCGGTGCTGTTACCAAAAGGCCCTTTTAGAAATGTCAGCTCCTGCCTCTCTAACATTCTCTGCACGTCCCTGGTTAATATCATATCTTTTTATCAATACATATTGTATGATGACACTATCTGACAACAAGGCCATCCTGTCGGGCCAACTTCACCCTCCATCTGCTGGCTAACAGCAAAACCAAGGCTATGCTACGACAGCTGTCTGGAGAACTCTTTGCCTAGCCTGGCGGGGCCCGACGTCATACTGCGTTCACTCACTCATTCCTTCCACAGTATAACGTCTGGCCTTCGGCCTATTGGCAGCTTGAAAAGTGGGCGGGAGTACTTGCCTTGACAGACAGACTCCTCTAACCAATCAGCGTAGCATAACATCTCTCAGCCAGTCGGAAGAACGTCAAACAAACACGTCTTTTCGGCCGATAAACTCCACTAGCGCATCCCCTGTGTTCCTTTTTAATTGTTGTAATTGATTCCAACTCTGAAATAACTGCACTTATTGCTTGTTTTATGGTTAGAGCGTTAACTGTTGCATCGCGAGGGCAGCCATTGTTGTTTTGAAAATGCTGCAGGCTGCAGCATGCATCTACGTCACCGTCTACACATGGACCAATCAGGGAAATCTTTTCACTTGTTGTCAGGAAAGACAGCTACGTTTGTTGTGCGGAAGCAGTTACTGATTGGCTCCGATCAGAAAATAATCATAATACTCGCTGCCAATACCTGGAAGTCCAGACGTTATACTGTGGAAGGAATGAGTGAGTGAACGCAGTATGACGTCGGGCCCCGCCAGGCTACTCTTTGCCATCAACTGTGGCCCAAAACAACAAGGATTGTTGTGGGAACTCAGGTCATAAGCCCCTTTTCCACTGACATGGCCCAACACCACACCACTCCACACCAATCACTTGTGCCAGGTTTTTCCACTAAGGACCTGGGTAGAGTGGTGTGAAAGTGGTACTAAAGGTGGTACTAACAAGTATCCAATCTAACGTAGGTCTGAGCTAGGCCAAACAGGGCCAAACATTTCATAATAATTGATCACTCAATGACAGTTGATCATATCGGCCCCAAAAATCGCAGTTGGAGGATCTCTAATAGATATAGTACAATTTCATACAGTCTAATGACAGGAAAGGTTCACTAGGATATATAGAGGACACAGTACAATATAATGACAAGGGGAGACAGAAC
>NC_137818.1:18452370-18467370 GCF_963921795.1 Nannobrachium achirus
CATACACCTTTAAGGGCAGACGGAGAGGATCCACCGGATGCTATTGGATAGAATGAGAAGGAATCAATCCGCCCCCTGGAATCTCAATCCACCCCCTATGAGCCTCACAGCCCGCCTCCCAAAAGACCCCGCCCATCTGTGGTCTGCAGACAGACCCACTTGGATGCAGTGGCCCAGCCGTGCCGTGCTGTGTCGGTAATATAAAAGAATAATGTAGACAGAGATGCAAAGGGTTAGGGTTAGGGTGGAGCCCGGTGACTGCTGCTTATCTATTTCCAGTAGTAGGCTGTACGATTTCAAAATAAATGAAAATGGGATCGCCAAATATTCAAAACTTTCCGTGATTCTGCCAACAATCATATTCTTTGAGACACACACCGGATTTTGGGCAGGTCAAACGAGAACTATTCGCTCATACCAGGACATGACTATAGTGGCAGAAGAATACTTTTGACTGCTTACTGTAGGTACGTTTTTCAGTACTTTAAGTGCTCTCAGTGAAGTAAGATTTGACCAGGAGTATCTATACTTTGACCTGACCTACAGCAGAGTACTTTTTCCGCCATTGTATCATGGAGCATAAAATAAAGCCTCTGTTACAGCTGTCTGATAATTAGCCCCATATAGAACCTCACCCGTCGCTGCGTCCTGTTGTGCTCCGAGATGAGGTCCTAGAAACATGGCCACCGGAATCTTGCGACAGCCTCCACATCACAGTTGGAAAACACACAAAACGAAATTTTGTCCAAAAAGTAACGGCAGTTCCGAGCTCCCAGGTTGTGAAAACCTAACAGCGGTACATAAAACTTGAACCGCGGCATGAAACAACCCCTTAAAATCGCTAGTTTTGTCAGCCGGTAATGTTTACAAGCCTGGAAGTTGCAGCCGGAATGGCAGCATTAGCGCCCTCTCTGGTCGAACGTAGCCCCAACCGTCGCTGCATTCGAACAGACATTCGACCAGAGAGGGCGCTAATGCTGCCATTCCGGCTGCAACTTCCAGGCTTGTAAACATTACCGGCTGACAAAACTAGCGATTTTAAGGGGTTGTTTCATGCCGCGGTTCAAGTTTTATGTACCGCTGTTAGGTTTTCACAACCTGGGAGCTCGGAACTGCCGTTACTTTTTGGACAAAATTTCGTTTTGTGTGTTTTCCAACTGTGATGTGGAGGCTGTCGCAAGATTCCGGTGGCCATGTTTCTAGGACCTCATCTCGGAGCACAACAGGACGCAGCGACGGGTGAGGTTCTATATGGGGCTATCTGATAATATGTCTTTCGTTTGGTGTGCGTCTGTTGCGTGTTTGTACGTGTGTGCAGGCAGACATTGTTCCACATGCTTCAAGCCAAACGAGAAAATCCTCAGCAAACCGCTCTCATTAATTAGCTCCTCATTTGTAAATGCAAATGAGCTTAATTAAAAAAAAAATAGACTCTCCTTTCGCAGGGCTTCAAAGGGAGACAGTGGGGCCTAATCAGGAGGTTTGTTCAGCTGTGGCACTAACGAGACATATTTGGCCTAACGAGGGAGTGATGCTCTAATTTGTTTATGCTAATGATATGAAACAAGCGGAGATTCCTTTTTTTTTGGTGTATCTGGGATGGGATCTGTCGCGTGCACACGCACACGCACGCACGCACACACACACACAAACACACACACACACACACACACACACACACACACACACACCTCTGTGTGTGTGGTACCTTCAGGGTCTTGTTGGGAGTTGGCGAGCAGCTCGTATGGTGGATTGTTTCAGGAGGTTAATTGACTTCATTAACCTAATAGAGATCACTGGCCCGATGTGTCAATGTCAAGACGTGTGCATGTCGTCGCTGTCGGGCACAAACCATGTATATAAGGTCCAACACCGCTACTTATAATAAATTATACATTCATATATTCACTTCATAATGTGATATCACAGGGGCCTTCAACGTTTTCAGGCCAAGGACCCCTTAGTTGCGAGAGTGGAAGCAGGGAACCCCGAGTCCATATACAGTAGTTTCATTATTTGACAGCACGATCATCAGTGTATTTTGGATTCATGTCACTTTGTGTTTTCAGATATTTAACCACTTGAACCATCAATACTTAATAAACTTGACCTTTCACTCTGTACTTAGTCTGCTCTTTTTTCCCCTCACTTCTCAGAGTGTGGATTCGGGTTCAGGTGGTTAATATTAAAAAAGGAAGTAAAAAAAAAAGGTTTCTATCACACAAAGATTTGGAGGACCCCCTGTAGTAACTCTGAGGACCCCCTAGGGGCTCTGGACCCCCTGATGAAGACCCTTGATATAATGTGTACATTCAGTACAGTCCATTTGCTCTCATCATGTCAGAGAGTTTATATATATATGTTACAGTCAGTTTGGGTAACTCAGTCAGATCGTGGTAAGAGCGCTTGTTTTGTTGTTCACCACACACCAATCACCACCAGATGGCGACAACAGCCATTCACTAGTGTAGGCGCTGACGTCACTCGTTTGCGACTCTCTTTCTTTATTTACTAGCCTAGCTCGGCAGTGTTTAGCCATTAGCTTACTATGCCTTACTCTAACCCTAACCCTAACCTTAACCTCAGTAAAACTATGCCTAACCCTAACCTCCGTGGGGTGAGGCGCTATCATTCCTGCCGACGCTACGTTGTTGTGGCTCAAAGCGACCGCTTGTTCCGCCCCGCGCCGCACGATGAGTGCTCCGTTTCTCGATCTGACTGTTTCTCTATCTAACCGTGACATATATATATATATATATATATATATATATATATATATATATATATATATATATATATATATATATATATTCGAGGAGGGGTTGCTCGCTCTGAATTCTTGCAGGTTACCAAAGGTGTGCCTCAAGGTTCAGTGTTAGGTCCAGTTCTCTTCACCATTTATATAAATAATATAGTGTCCAAATTAAAAGATTGCCAATCCCATCTCTATGCAGATGATACCATTATTTACTGTACAGCCAGTTCCGTTGAATTGGCCATGGAAAAACTTCAACTGGCTTTTAATACCCTGCAGGATGCTCTCATTTCACTGAAGTTAGTTCTGAACTCAAACAAGACAAAGTCTATGCTATTTTCAAGAGCCAAAACTATGAACAATGATGGTTTGCATATAAACACTTTTAGTAGATCTCCCATTGAAAGAGTCACCGAATATAAATATCTTGGTATTTGGCTGGATGAAAAACTTACATTTAAATATCACATCTCCGATCTAACTCCGACCAAACTCAGACAGAAAATTGGTTTTCTATACAGAAACAAAGTCAACTTCCCAATGATCTGTAGGAAAAGGATTGTAGAAGCTGTCTTTATGTCCGTATTAGATTATGGGGATGTCATTTATAGAAATGCTGCCCCTACTACTCTTTTACCCTTAGATACAGTATACCACTCAGCACTGAGATTTATGACTGGTGAAAGCTACAGTACTCACCATTGTAACCTCTACGAGAGAGCAGGTTGGCCTTCCCTTACAGAGAGAAGAACAAGACACTGGTACCAGTTCATTTTTAAGGCTATTGATGGGAAATTACCACCCTACATTAGAACATTGGTAGATTGGAAAAAGAATACTTACCAGACCCGCTCAAGTGATTGGCTTCGACTTGAGGTTCCATCGATTCACTCTGAACTAGGTAAATCAGCTTTCTGTTTTGATGCCCCTGACTCATGGAACACTCTACAACTCACGCTAAAAATTAATGCTCCAATATCCTATGGACAATTTAATAACATGCTCTTAGACATCCCTACCTCAGTATGCAATTGTTTTTAACGTACTAATTGTCTATGATGTCTATGATGTTTTTGTTGTTTTATATTTGTATGCTAATTGTTGATCTTTTTGTATGTAATCTCGTCAGCATTGCAAATGAGGGTGAACCTCAATGCTCTTTTCAAGAATAAATGAAGGTTTCAATCAATATATATATATATATATATATAAAAATATATTCTTTTTCAGAGTATGGTGGTGGTACAGTACTTCAGAGTACAGTTGAGGTACCGTCACTGTATACAGTGGTGGTACGTCAGAGTATGATGAAGGTATACAATAGAACTCCCAACACACGCGGTAAAAAGGTAAGCGGAGGGCTGGCTCAGGTGGTGTGTTTGTCGTGTGTACGCACGCGACATAAACATGTGCGCACGTGTGTATCACTCTGTTTTTTGTGTGAGTGCGTGTGTGTGTGTCTGTCTGTCTGTCTGTCTGTCTGTCACAGGGCTTTCCATGTTGTTTGTTCACTGTTGACTGAGTGTGAGTCCGAGTGAGACGGAAACGTGGCTGGTCTCTGGCTGATAACTAGGCACAGGCAGCGCGCTGTGCATTCTGCAACACGCGTGCACACACGCACATGCATACACATGCGCACACGCACGCGCGCGCGCACACACACACACACACACACACACACACACACACACACACACACACACACACACACACACACACACACACACACACACACACACACACACACACGCACACAATTAATCAGAAATAGAATGGCAAATCAAAAGAACACCCGTCTCCCGGCCTAAACCAAGGAGAAAACACAACCTCCATCTTGTCGCAGGTTGGATTCTAGAAAGAGACACCAAATCAATGCAGTGTGGTGCCGGTGCAGGATTGGTCACTGGAAATCCGAATTCGGTGACAACTAGACAATATATGCACAAAGAAAATATGAAGGTTTTGTCTAAAACATTTATCTTATCGTCAGTGTCGCACAGTAACCTCGTATCTCCAAGTTTCAAATTTGAATGTTTTTTATTTATTTTTTAAACTAAAGCCCTGCTTCATCATACAAAACTGTCCTACAAAACTAGTGAAAACAGCAGATCTACAAGCAGGTCCCTGTAGATCTGCTGTTTTCACTAGTTTAAATCCTTTTTAAAAATGATGAATACAAAACGAACGGTTTTGGACATACAAGGTTTCCACCCGACAACAACGTTACGCAAGTGAATAGTGGAGCGGTTCACTGTTGAGAAAAACCCAAAACAGGGTGATTGGACTCTTTATCATTCTGGAGTGGTTAACCTCATTCTTTTGCCAGTTCCACAAAGAGAAGTCCTGATTCCCATCAGAAGATACGCTGCATACTTTAAGCCTACAGTCCTGATCTCGTTTGCACTTAATCATCTCCTCATCTTCCTTCTCTCCGCATCCAGCATTAACCCGCCCTACTGAAAAGCTTGTTAAATCGCAAGCGTGCGCGTGCACGCGCACACACACTCTTAAATTGGCTTATTTCCCAAAGAGTCGCTCGGGGATTTCTTAAAAATAAAAGAAGTGCTCCTTTGACATTATCCGGTGCCTTTCAGTTTGAGATTCACCCAATCGCAGCGAAGGCATGGCTTGAAACGTGCCGCGGGATTGGCTGAGGTCGAGGGGAGGCTCGTCTCCTCAGCTGCACTCAGAAAGGAAAAAAGTAAGTAAGTAAAAGAAAACGTACTTGCTTAAGAATTCAGATGAAAGTGTGTTGCGTTTGATGCATCTGTGATTCTGTGCCACCAACGGGAATAAGCCACGTTCGTGATGCCAAAATGGCACAGCGGCAGAAGAAGCACTAAAGCTGCACCACGTAGCCTAACTTTTCTGTTCTAACCCACATTTGAACCCGAGGTCTCCTGCAGCGCAAAGTGCTGAATTTTTTTTAGATAATAGAACCTGCCAGCATGCTCTGGAGAGAAAATTTATTTTGAGCTTTAGGCCTGAGGTCGATTCCAGAAATGCCTTTCTAAATCAGTTGTTCACACACTTTGAAGATTTTTCCAGAATGTTCCAAAATGGCAGATGCGCAAGCTCGCTGTGCGGCACGAAGTGACATGCTGTGAGCTTGTATATCTGCTATTGTTGAATAGCCAACGCAAAGATCTAAAATGACACAGATACTCTCCCGGTTTTAATGGGTTAATAATTGTAGTGGAGTAAAACATATTTTTTTTCTCTGAGATGTAGTGGAGTTTAAAGCATACGAAAATGGAAATACTCGAGTGCGTACATCTCTGGCCTTCGATTGGTTGATATCGAGGGGAGATTGAAAAAAGAGCAAACTAAGTACAGAGCGAAAGGTCAAGTTTATTAAGTATTGACGGTTCAAGTGGTTAAATATCTGAAAACACAAATTGAATCCAAAATACCGGTACACTGATGATCGTGTGGTCAAACAATGAAACTATATGCAATCTATGGAAAGGTAGTGGGGGTCCCTGCTTCATCTCTCTCTCAACTAAGGGGTCCTTGGCCTGAAAACGTTGACCCCTGATATACAATGTAAACAAAGATGATAGATCGACATTGTTTTCAATCAAATCTGGATGATAAAACATTAAGAATATATCAGGTATGTAGAACACCACCAATACGTATTTTTCCCAATTCATTTTCTTTTTTTAACAAATCTTGACATTTCTGTTTTGTGTCTTGACTTGAAAAAGGCACAGGAACCCCCTGTCTTTAAAAAGGAAAATAACGTCCCTTTCCATTCTAATCGCTTCCCTCCCCTGATGTGTCTTTTAATCCGAATAACGAGCGAGGGAAAACCCCGGAATTTATCGCATTGTCATTGTGGGCGAAACACCGAGACGTAAGACTCCTCCACTTGGTTTTAAAAGGCGTCGGGACGAAGAGGACCTTGAAATATTCCTCTCTGCTAATTAATCTCCATTCAATGACACACACTGCTTTACTTATCCAAGCATTCAGCCTCCTCGCAGCCGCCATAATTGTTCCCGGTTAATTGCTTTTTAAACTCCCTTTTGATTACAAGGTCGGCCCTGAAATGACTGGAGTGCATGACACAAAACCACTGGGTTCAGGAGGGCTCCTCCCCCTACCACCCCCCCGGCCTGCCCCCTTTTCTATCCGGCACTGTCAGGGTTTCTGTCACCCCCTCTTCCCCCCCCCTCCTCTGTCACTAGAGGTCAAACGGAATCTTCTTCCGACAGAGGGGGTGCTGTAATACAAGCAGAACATCTCAGTCATTAAAGAGGTGGCGCCATAATTTTGTACTGTTTCTGTTTTTTATGTGTCTATGGAGTTAACATAATAATGTGCAAATTTCAAGTTTCAAATTGCAAGTATTTTTGGTTTCTTCCTGAAAGCCGAAAGCCCCTGATCGAAAAAGACTGATTTAATGACATCATAACCCCCCCCCTTTACCATACACCCAACACTGTGGGTGTGGCTATAACTTATCAACACCCACCTGACAACCAGGAATATGTAATGAACTGGTGGGTGTGGCCACATAAAAACATAATTTTAACACTTTCTGTATACCTTTTTTGGAAAAAGATCTTCCTCCTAGCAATAGCATAATCATGATACTTGATCATCATGTTTTTTAGGGAGGAAAGAAAACATGGCACCCCATCTTTAACTGACATTAATTGATCAAATACGGAGGTTGTGTACATGTTCGTCTCTCTCTTCCTGTTTCCTGTCTATCTACACTGTAAAATGAAAATAAAGGCAGAAAAAGCCCCAAAAGTATATAAAAAATCACACCCGTGTGAACTGAGCGGTGGTTTACCCCCCCCCCCCCCCCCCCCTTCCCCCCTGTGTGTGTGTGTGTGTGTGTGTGTGTGTGTGAGTGTGTGCGTGTGTGTGTGTGTGCCTGGTCTGGCCTGGCCTGAACAACAGCGCCCCTCCCTTAACATGTGTGGTCATAAAAGGTACTGCAGGCCTGCAGGCTACATACAGACACACACGCACACACACACGCATACACACACGGCCACGTATAGGAGACGGTGTAACCACCGCTCAAAAAACACACCCTAAAAAGTGAAAGTAAATATCTCTTTGTAGGCCGTTCCGCGTAAGCCGTATTATGCTTTGAAAATTGGAAAACAGCCGACCTACAAGCTCACAATAAGTCCCCCTCTGTCACCAGAGGTCACAAAGTCTCCTCCTCTCCTCTCCCCTCCCCTTTAGTAGATTTGGTAAAGACTGAAAAAAAATGAAAAAAAGACAGTATCAAGTATGTTATTTCCAGGTCCGTTTGATCATAGAGGGTTTTAATAGTAGCGGATATGCAGCTCGGAGAATAAAGGGTGAATTGATCCCAGTGCATGACGGAGGATTGTTTCACGATAAATTTAAATATCCACAATACGATTATTGTGAGTGTTTTTTTTTATCACGATAAACGATAATAACGATTATCGTCCCATCCCTATACTCCCCCCTCACCTCCTCCATCCAACCTTTGCCACACCTCCCTCCTCCCCTCCCCCATGCCTTCCCCCACCCCCCACCCTACAGCGGTGAGATATCAGTCTAGCCTGGAGAAAGCCTTCATGAGCCAATTCATCACAGGGGTGACGCCTGTATATAATAACGCTGTTCCTTATATGTTTGATAGTGTGATACATAAATGAGCCTCTCTCTCTCTCTGTCTCCTAGGACCTCTGGAGCAGGGGAAGGCATGTGGACCCCCCAGGGGGGGCTTGGAAATATTGCACATCAGGACTCATATCCTCTGAAGAATATGGGGAGAAGAAATATTACAATTTAGAGACAATAGTGTGTGATCGCTGCGAACGCAGTGGTAAATGCATTTGCCCCGTTGCTTTGTCTGGGAATAAAAATACATCTTTGGCTTATTTACTATACGCATGAATAATATATTAATTTCCACTATAAAGTGCCACAATTTTACGGCGAAACGAGATAACACAAATAATTAAATATGGATGTATACAGTACTGTGTGTTGCCATCGGCTCTGGCTGGGAAGGGACTTATTTAGAATTTATGTATATGGAATTTATGTACTGTTGTATGGGGCTTTTTCCAGGGAATCAGAGGCAATGATTTGAAAAGGGTATGGGGGGTTGGTGCTGTGTGTGTGTGTGTGTGTGTCTGTGTGTGTCTGTCTGTCTGTCTGTCTGTGTGTGTGTGTGTGTGTGTGTGTGTGTGTGTGTGTGTGTGTGTGTGTGTGTGTGTGTGTGTGTGTGTATGCCTGTCTCCTCTCTCCTTGCACAGGGAGGTGACACAGCCCCTCTCGCAGCACCAAACAAAGGCTCACGCACCAACAGTGGCGCGTGTTCCGTTCCGATAACCGCCACGGCGGCCTCTCATCTGAATTTAGATGCACACGCGCACGCATCCACGCGCGCGTACACACATAGACAGACAAAATACACACAAATACATTCACACACACACACTAAAACCCCATATTATATTAAGATTGGGCGCCGCCCGTGCCAAAAATAGCCGATCTACAAGCGTGACCTTGTAGATTTGGCTATTTCTGGCTAACATCGTTCGAAGCGTATAAGCTAACTGTTGACATCACGTGGGTACAACTATAACTACTGTACATCTGCAAAAAAAAATATATATATATATCGTCATTGTCGGGTGGAAACCTTGTATCTCCAAGTTTCAAATTTGTACGTTCTTTCGAAAAGTAAAGCCCTACTTCATCATACAAGGCCGTCACACAAAAGTAGTGAAAACAGCAGATCTACAAGCACACAACGGCTTGCGGTGCGAGGCGTTGTGTGCTTGTAGATCGGCTGTTTTCACTAGTTTAAATCATTTTTAAAATGATAAATGCAAAACGAACGGTTTTGGACATACGGTACAAGGTTTTCACCCGACAACGACGATATATGCTCACACACATGCACGGACATGTGCGCATACACATGTGCGCATACACACGTGCGCGCGCGCTCATTCTCCTCCCTGCAATCTCTTGTGTTGAACACACAGCGATTAACTAGATCACGCTCTCATCTCGACTTGAACAGGCGTTGGAGTGGAGTGTTGGCTTGTGTTCTCCATGTGGGGAGAGAAGCGCTAACAGTACAAAGCTGTTCTGTTTTCTTACCCATCAAAGGCACAGCAGCAACAAACACAAAAGCAAATGCACTTTTTATTTGCAAATGCAAATAAAAAGTGATTTTGTAAGGGGGAAAAACAACAAAACTAAAGTGTGATTGTGGACAGCAAGCTGCGTGAGTCTAGGCTATGAGGACGGACTGCTGTGCGAATAAGCAAAGCGTTGACATTGTTTCTGGCTGACTTGCATGCATGGGGTCTTCTCTCCTCATCTGGCCCCCATGTTTTACACCTGGCTGCTTAAATGTGCCACTAGAGCTGGAGATGCTCACTGAGGAGTGAAGCACCGCCGCGAGGTAATACGCTACGCTACGCTACGCACACACGCACACATGCACACAGACACTTTAGAGTTCACAGTGCCTCCAATGAGTTGGTTGGTGTTAGCTTGGTGTGTGATTTGTGAATGTGGGAAGGGAAGTGAGGACGCTGGCGTCAACTGTTCGCCGCTTCAACTCCCAATGTATGAATGCATGAACCATTCTAAAGCGCTTTAAAGGTGATACACCATGCATTTAAAAAGTATTTATGTCATATTGTTTATGTCCCAAAAACATTTTTCAAAAGGTTTGAGGCTAAATTACCACTCCTGAATAGAGAGCCTCTCATTTTTGAATGGCTCTCAGAGCATTTTCAGCTGCAGTACCACCTTTGGCCTGAACTGCGTGGGATGCTTTTAACCTCCACCTTCCCAAAACCAGAGAAAGACACAACGGTCTGAAATGGGACTTTGTGAGGATAGAAGGTGCTAGTGGGACCCCAAAAAAAGGTTTTAAAATAGGAAAAGTGAATTTTCATGGTGTATCACCTTTAAGTAGGCCTACTTAGAAAAGCACTATAAAATGCAATATTATTATTATTTATTATTACAATTATGTAATGTCCATATTCTAACTTTTGTAAATGAACGTTCTACTTGATCAAACCACAGCGTCACACGAAACCAAAACAAATAAAAAGTAGCAGATCTACAAGCTTGAAACGTGGGGTGAAGCGACGCGTTTTGATCTTGTCGATCTGCTGCTTTTGCCATTTTTTGAGCGGTGGTCACAACGCTCCTATACGTGGCCGTGTGTGTGGGTCTGTCTGTCTGTTTGTCTGTTTGTCTGTCTGTCTGTCTGTCTCCGGGTATGTAGCCTGCAGTAACCTTTTCTGACCACACATGTTAAGGGAGGGGCGCTGTTGTTCAGGATAGGCCAGGCATAGGCCAGGCACACTCACACACAAACACACACAGGGGGCACACACACACACACACACACACACACACACACACACACACACACACACACACACACACACACACACACACACACACACACACACACACACACACACACACACCACCGCTCAGTTCACACGAGTGTGATTTTTATATTTGAATCCTTAAAAGCATGAGTTTTGGTTTTCACCCGACATAGACGATTCACAATGTAGGCATTTAGCAGCAGCAGCAGACACTCTTATCCAGAGTGACCAAAAACAAGGTAATCACATACTGGTACATACTGTAGGATGCAGAGAGAGATAGTGCAGTGCCTCAGCAAACTATGATCTCATGTATACCAAGAATATTAGCATAAGTCTAAAACAACATACAGTAGTATCAATGTAGGTTAAACAACAGTTAAACAAGCCTATACAGTAGGTAACAAAAAGACATGAGATCAACATGACAGAGGTCATCATAGTTAGGGATGGAGCTCATTAATTTTTATTGATAATGAGCACCTTATCAATCTTGCTTATTGAGCTGGGCTTTTATCGAGTATTGAGCCTTTTCTAATATTTTGTGGAATGATGGGAGACGACAAATTCGGAAACAGAACTGATATATTTTTTTTATTGGCCAGTTGTTGTGACTGTGAGTTTGTGGCTGACCACCAAAGATGACTTATTGACAAAAGTAACAAATGTTATCATTAAATATCATTAAAACAATCATTCATTAGTGTGCAATAAGTGTTAAATGGCTTTATATTATGAATAGTACTGTAATTTCCTGATGGCCTAGCTTGTCTTTGTCTGTTTGTTTGTTTAAACATGATGTAATGGGCCACTATGCTCGATAACAAGCTTGATAATCCCAAAGCTTATTGATACCGGGTACTCAATAGTGTGCGTGGGTGCGTTTCATTTGTGTTTTCTGCAGAGGGTGCTCGTGCACACACACGCGCACGGTGCGCGCCCGCATAGAGTCTTGTATTTCTTTGATCACAGTAAAACACTGGGTTCCATGTTGTACCGTAATTAGCTAAGTGTTAAATAGGAGAGCTAGAGATCAATCAGCAAGCCAACACATGAACAGTGAGTGCATGTGTGTTCGTGCACATACCTGGCTGTGTGTGTGTGTGTGTGTGTGTGCGTGCGTGCGTGCGTGCGTGCGTGCGTGCCCACATTGAAAATGAATGGGATGCGTGCGTTCACACACGCATCACAGATTTGGTCTGAAAGTGCCTTCACACATAAAAGGCACAGACGGTCACTGCACAGACCGTAGCAGTGTTTAAGTACAGTAGCACAGAGGAGGACATCCTTTCAAGTCACCTTGCAGAAGCCACAGAAGCAGGCTGTGCTATGCTGCCCTTTGTGTGTCACAGGAAAAAGAACCAAGGTTGCACTGTTAGCGTAACGGCGTGCAAGAGAGGCAACTATTGACCCAATCTCCTCTGCAAAAAGAGCTCTTTACTCTCGTCTTTGTTGAACCGGTCAGGGATCTGTGAAGAAAAGAGAATGTCGCATAGCTACGCTTGTGTACTTTTCATCCGGCAATTTGTGAACGGCCTTCGGATGCAGTTGTTAAAGTTAAAGCAGAGAAAAAGACACGGAAATCATTCTCTGTCCAAAATGACTCGCACACAAATTCACATACTATACGAGAATGACTGACATATGTCAGAGCCTAAATCAACATGTAAATATGAAATACATGCATGCAGTTATATATATAGTTAACTATCGCTATAGTATCATTTCATCCATAATATATATGGGTGGGTGACGTGACGTAACGTTTTCGCTGTCCTCGGTGTCAAACATGTATAAATAAAAAATATATTTGTCAAAAACCTTCTGAATATTGTGCAGGACATTAAGCTTTATGTGAACTTACTCAAGATTAAAACATTTCATTCCTCATTTCTTCAGAATCTTCAACCAAACATGGCAAAACTCATATGGTGTGACTGTCCTGACCTTGTTTCTCAAAGTGGGAACTTGAATAAAACTAAGAAAAAGAATTGCTAAAAATCATTTGAAAATGAATTTAGGCTAAAAAAAATGTCTATTTTGAGCCTATATCTTTTCAAAGTCAAAGCATAATGTTTTCAGTCATTTCTGATCAAAAACATTTTGTCCCCCAACCCAAAATCATTTGGTGTGACACTAGTTTGGAAAAATTAAACAGGCAATTATTTGGACACCTATTGGCTAGAGAGGTCCTTCTTCTGTAAGGCTATTCAGCACTCCCAGCACAACTGCAAGACAGGTGTCTGAGGTGAGTTATGATTTTAACATTTTCATGAAATGCCATCTTGTTGAAACGTTGACAAACTCACCATTCTGGATGTCTTTTGGTGTGACACCTTTTCTTTAAAAAAAGCTTAAGTTATTTGAAGTTTTGGTCATATTTCCATGTAGATCTAGGCTGCTTTGTTATAGCTAGCATGCTGTTAGCATGCTAATGTGTACATAGTAGCCTCAAGGTAAACCTAAATGGAGAAAACAGTAATATGGTGTGACACTTAATCATATGGTGTGACATGTTTGCTTGTCACGCCATATGACTTGATTGTCACACCATATGATTTATACTGTATTTAACTACAGATATAACAATAAATAACAAAGTTCCATGTTTCTTTTGTACATTTAAACATTTGTTTTAAACATTTTTACATAAAATGTAATTTAGCTTCATTCAGTGATACTTCAAATTCATCAGACAGAGCAGAAACCCCTTCACAGAAACCTTAACATATTGTTTCAATCTAAACAATATTTTCTCTTTGTCTTAAACTATACATTCCATTTTCTTTTGTCAGCTGGAAAATGACAAGTGCTGAGAGAACGAGAAAGTACAGGGAGAAACTAAACAATGACCCAGCAAGGAGAGAGGAGCCAAAGGGGCGAGACTGCATTTTCTAAGAAGAGCAGGAGGTTGTCTGTGGCATAGCAGAACCACAACAAGGCAGCCGGTTTGCTACCCTCACCAAATACGACTGGCTGATGTACAATACAGTCTAAATGTATAATCTAATCTGATCTAATACTTTTGTACTTTCACTCACTGGACTGGACAGTGGACAGTGTTAAGGTAGGACCCGAGACAAAACTAGCGAAAATAGCTGATCTACAAGCTCTCAACACGTTGTGCTGCGAGAGCTTGTAGATCAGCTATTTTTGGAGTTGTGGAGATGTGGTGTAATGTCATGATTCCTAATTACATTTGTTCAACACAAAATGCTGTGTTCAAGTTCAGGAGACTTCGGAAAAAAGCAATTTACCTGAATGCTGAGTTCTGTTTCCACTAATTGGTGTTAATAAAATGTTGCCTTGGCTCCAAGTGTGGCTATGCGCCTTATTGTCTCTTTAGGATCCTTCTGCCGTGGGCCGGCAGAAGACTTAGGTGTGTGTAGCATTCCTGTGCACATCCTCATCATCCATCTACTACTACAATTCTTTCTTATCCCATGTTAAAGCCCTACAATAATATCCTGTTCAGAAATATTAAGGCCATGTTATCCTGGGTAATTGTTTAATCAATCAGTAAAGTTCAGTACTCACTAATAGGTAGGTTAAACACAGTTTGCTTTGACACATGAAGATATGATCATACGGTGTGACACTAAATCATTTGGTGTGACATTCCAAATAGTGAAAAATCATACCTTTATTAATGATTAAACCAAAAAAATGTTTATGCATTACATAGAGAATATTATCAGGAAGAGTCACAAATATTTGTGTAATTTTAGAGAAAGTTTTGACAGAATACATTTAAAATATGTTGTAAGATCATGAACATGGGCCTCACACAGAGTGTCGATTATGAAAAAAACATACAGATATAATTAATTTTCAAAAAACTATAGTGGATCACTGGTTAGTTATGAT